>NC_057872.1:16307548-16613382 GCF_019740435.1 Gambusia affinis | reverse complement strand
AGTTTCAGGTCCCTGCAGGTGTTACTGGTTTCAAGATGAGCGGAGAAGGCTTGGACATCTTTAAAATGTCCAGTGACGGCTGGCTTTACCTGGAGAAACCTCTGGACTGGTCTGAGGACACCCACTACGTGTTCATCGTAATAAGCTCTGTCTTTCATTCGTGCTCCAAAAACTCATGATTTGCGGTGGAAATGCAGCTCCTGCTCATGAGCAGCATGGTGTGTGTTTACATCCAGGTGGAGGCAGTGGGAGATGAGGATGCAGTGGCTGACACAATAACTGTGACCGTAAACGTTTTGGACGTAAACAACAACGCTCCACGGTTCAATCAGGAGGTCTACACAGCTGTTATTCGGGAGAGGAGGAAACCAGGTGAGCTTCATGTGACTCTTTATCAGAGGATCTAATTTCTTCTGCTGTTGAAGAGCTGCTATTTTTATGCATATTTCAGACACCTGATCATTTTCAAAATGCACCAACAAAGCATATTTGTACAGACTTTTGTTTTACTTCAGTAGATTGATCAGCTCGTTTAAATAAATCCTATTGCAATCCATAAGTATCTAATATGATACAAATTCTAAACAAAAGAAAACGTGTTTTAACATTGATTTTCTTCTTAACAGTCTTTCATAAGGTCCAGATTTGTAGAGATAAGGACCAGTAATTATAATAAATTTGCTTACTTGACCTGTGAATCTCTCTTTTATTTTTTCCTATTTTGTTTTATTTTGAAATTATGAAGCCAGTTAGAAGTTAAACATACTATTTATTTATTTATTTATTTAAGAATCTTTGACCATTTTTGCAGGCCCAGCTTTGATCCAGGGCCTGTTTCAAATTACTCTGTCAACCTTTCTCTGTAATACCTGCATAACTCCGGTTCTTTTGGTTTCTTCAGATGTCCCCTTCGTCCAAGTGTCTGCAACCGACAAGGACGACCCCACGACTCCAAACGCTCGCCTGCGCTACAGCCTGATCAGCCAGGTCCCCAACAACAACAACATCTTCCTGTTCCAGATCGACCCCGAAACCGGAGAGATCTCCACCACTGAAGAGGGTAAAATAAAATTCATTCTCACACATGAGCACAGACCGGAGGCCGGGCAAAGCTGAGCAAGGCTCACCGTCTGTGGGAGTCTGTAATCTGTCCTCTCTCCCTGTAATCCATCAGAATAGCGGCAGTGCAAATCCAGATTACACAGATCATCCTGTCCACCCAAGATTAATGCTGATTGGAGGCAGATTTCCTGAATCTGTCGCGTGATGTCGACTCTTACTAATTTAAATTTGCCAGAAACTGTGCAGTTTTAAATTTGAGCATCTCAGTTTAAATACTGATAATCGATATTTAATCAGTGTCTCTTTCAACAGGAGAAGAAATGCTGAAGGCCAAACCAGGAATCCAGTTTTCCAGGGGAGAAGAGCGGAGCATCAACTCCCTGGAACGAAAGTTTGACGACTACTGTCCAGGACAGAAGATCCCATATGAACAAAATCCATTCTTCAGCTGCGTAGCGACACAAGGTTGGTTCCCTGAAATCACAGATGCTCTCTCCAATTTGGGCCTAAAAATCATTAGCTAACACCTTTTACTTTGATACCAAAGTGTGGATAATTGGGTGTTAATCTGAGCTCAGTCAGGGAGACAAGTTAATATCACAAAATTAAATGTTTTGAGGGGCCTTTTGCACCCTGGAACACTTTTAGTGAAATATAAAGTGTTTCTAATCTTAGTTTTCTTCTTGCTGGTTAGAGATGAAGAGGCGTAACTTGGACCCTGTGGAGGATCCTGACTACATCCTGTTCGTCCGCGTTCAAGATCTGGACGGAGCCACAGCGACGGGTCTGAGTGCAACTGCCAAAGTTTACATTATTGTTCAGCCCAACCTGTGGGTCAACCCTGGGCCGTTAACTATTGAGGAGAACCTAAAAGGAGATTATCCTCGTGTTGTTGCTAAGGTCAGCTGGAACAGAACACATAAATATAAAACGATCTCGCTAATTCAACTCTAAAGGCAGATCCTGACTCTCATCCTCTGCTTTGTTTCTGCATCCAGGTCCAGTCTAATGACCCTGATGCGGGCTACTCGTTAGTGCAGAAGGAGCGAGAGCTCCGGTTCCCTTTCCAGATTAAAGAAAATGGAGAAATACTTCTGACAGAGGAGCTGGACAGAGAGCAGAAAGACATGGTAGAAAACAGAGCCGTGAAAATACTCCTTAACAACATGGATTAGAAAAGCTCTATCGTTCACCACTCTGCTCTTGTTTCAGTACATTTTAGTTGTATTTGCAAAAGACTCCAATGACATTGAGGTGGACCCACCCATGGAGATTCAGGTTCTGGTGAAGGACGTGAATGACAATGAGCCTGTGTGTGAAAATGAGGAAACTGAAATGGAGATCCAGGAGAATGAGCCATTTGGTAAGTTGTGATTATTACATAACACCAAAAATGGGGCAGCTGCAACAGATTTTATTCATCTTGCTGTTGCTCCAGCCAGGTTTTTGTCATGACAAACTAAAACTAAAATAACATACACCCATATGTATGTATTAGTACATACTCAAGCATGATTGACAGCGCTAAGACCCGCCTCCTGTGATGGAGAGGTGTTTCTTCAGATGACTTATTCAGGTCCATAAGGAGAATATGGATGAGCTTAATTTTTTTCACATATTGTCTGTTTGAAGGCATGGTGATAGTTTCAACAAATATGTAAAAATCTTTTTTATTTTTTTTTTTTACATATAAAAGTTACATAAAGCAGCTTTAATTGGTCAGTATATCTATTTAGGAGTGCCTTTGGGGCCCTTTTAAGACAGAGTTTCTGAATTACTCTGTTGTTATTTTTCGTTTCAGGCAGCGAAGTGGGACAGCTTGTGGCCCATGACATCGACCAACCAGGAACTATAAATTCTTTACTTACTTACACCATCGTCTCTGAAGGTCCATCCAGCTCACAAAGCAGCTTCTATATTGACCAAAGCAATGGAAGAATCCAGGCGTTGCGCTTGCTTCAACGTAAAGAACAGAATATTTACAACTTAGACATCAAAGTCAGCGACTCAGGTAACGCTCAGCCCTTTTACAAACACATCTTAAGGTAAACTTCAGGAGAGTTTTATTTTTAAATGAATCCCTGCACCCAGAATTGAGCACCATCTGCAAGGTGATCATCAAGGTTATCGGCGTGAACAACGAGGAGCCCGAGTTTGAGAAGAACTACGTGAGTGCAGCGATCATTGTTTAGTCCTGGTGGAGTTGTTTGGATCATGTTCTCACTGAGTGTGTTTTCTGTGTGAAGTACGGGAACCACAGTCTGGCGGAGGACGCTGAGGTGGGCAGCACGGTGCTGACCATCAAAGCCACAGACACAGACGAGCCCGACACTGGCAGCTCCTACATCATGTTCGACATCTCCAAAGGAAACGACGGAGACGTCTTCACCGTGGAAACTGACGGCAAAGGAGTCGGTTATGTCGTCGTTGCAAAGGTGAAACATCCACACATGTCTGCGCACTTACGATACATTTTTATACTGGTTTCTTTTCCCTATTTGTATTTCTTTGTTTAACAATAACTAGGTAATTAAAGGGATAAGTCATTGCTTCCTTCTTTTAAGATGCTATTATAGCTGATTGGATTTCTAATAGATTTAGGGTCTGAGGAACAGGATGATGGTTGTTTTTGTGTCTAGTGAACTTTTTATGTTTTTGGTTCATTAGGAATCTTAAAGCAATTCTCTCCAGCAAGGTCAGCAGAACTTTGAGGGGATAAAGAGGCCCAAAGCTTCATGGATTCTCCACTGTACTTTACAATGTGCATGTGTTCATGTGCATTTGTTTCATGGTAAACCCAGTGTGAACTGTTTGCTGCTAAAAAGCTCTACCTTAGTTTTATCTGACCAAAACATGTGATCCCAGTAGAGTATAACAAAATGCATGTTTACGTTTGTGATGGTAGAACAAAAAAGTTTTGTTTTCTGGTATTGCTACCTAAAAATATGTTGTTAAGGAGACTTTGGGGTGCTATGGTAAGGTAAAGTAAAGATAATTTTTTTTATAAAGTACATTTTTAAAGTGCTTTACATGAATTAGAGGACATAAATGCAAAACAGAAGAAAAGCAAAAGAAAAACAAAACAACAACAAAAGTACTTCACAATTATAACCTAGGAGGAGTTTCCCTAAGGAATAAGACTAAGTAATCCACAATTTATAAACTGGATTATAAATTTATACCCTAGTAGGAGTTTGTATAGATCTACTTTCGGGATTATATTGTGTTAATGCTCTAAAAGTAAAATTTCCAGAAGAAAACAATTGTTTTTACCTCAAAATGCAGATGGTACTGTGCCGGCTAATGGAACCCTAAAATCCCTGCTTTTAAATTAAATATAATACATTCATTATATTTGATGGTTACTTTATTTTTCATTTTTTATTTTGCCATATCTCTGATGAAAACCTTTAAAAGAAGCCTAAACTTGAAGATTTGTTATAAATACATATTTAAGTAGTTGAAAAGTTATTAACGCTGTCTTTTTAATGTAAAAGGTAGAACGTCTGCATTTAAAAGTTAACATACCAATGACTTACTGTGAATAAAAAAACAAAACAATGTCCACCTGTTTGATCCAGTCTCTGTAAGCAGTTTGCTTTCTGCATCCACAGCCTCTGGACTTCGAGTCCCGTTCCACCTTTGACCTCCAGATTGATGCCCGTAACACAGAGCCGCTGAGGAAGGGTGTGGAGTACACCAGCAAATCCACCGCCACCCTGACCGTGAACGTCAACGATGTGGATGAGGCCCCAGAGTTCATGATGGACTCCATGGATGTCGTCGTACCAGAAAACTTCACAAAGGGATCAGTGCTGTTGAAAATAAACGCAAAAGACCCAGAAGGGTCAGAGATCAGGTAAAGAGAGCTCAGCTGTTTCTCTCAAATCTGCTTTAGACGTTATAACGTTACATTTACGGAGGTGCATCAAAGAAGAGATGAACATGTAAAGAGGAACACAAGATGCAGGATGGAAAGGCTGCTTTAATCTTGAGATGCTTTTATATTTTGTTTTTACCCTAAATTGTGTCTAAAGAGGCAATCTCACAAATACTCATCACTCCTTGTTTTATTTTTTAACTAAATTCTGAAATTTTCTTCACCTCAAGTCTAATACATTTAGCCCAAGTTGCTAAATGTACCCACTGTTTTCTGAGTGCATCAAGCTTAGGACAGCAGACAACGGAAACATATCAAATCTAGTTGACAATCTGCTTCTAGAGCTTGAATGTCGGCTTGTTGATTTGTTGAAGAAAACTACAGATTATTTTTGTGCACCACTGCTGCACAGGTCACAAGTTCAGAGTGAGTGTTTATCACAGTTGAGCTGTGGTTTCAAGACGTTGCTGATGGTTGTGTGTTTGTGTGCAGCTTTAAGCTGGACGGCGATGATAAGGGCTGGCTGGAGATCAATCCTGCCACTGGAGAGATCAAGACCAAAACCAAGATGGACAGAGAGACACTGGAGACCTTTGATGTCACTGTCACGGCCTTCGAGAAGAGTGAGTGGAGGCAAAATAGCAGCAAATCGCTGTGAAACTTAGATCTGAGGACTGGTAGGGAATTTAATTTAGTCGTTTTCCAAGTCTGGATGAACATGAAAGGACCTAAACATAGCATGGAAATATGCTTATGTGCCACATTATATCCTTAACACAAAATAAAATTAATGATCTCTGAAAATGAAGTGTCATTACTGTGATTTATACTTGAATCACTCATCCAGCACTTTCAGAAACTCTTTCAGAAATAAAAAAAAAATTACATTTCATTGCTTTTTCAACCTCTTTGGGTTTTAAACATCTGTAGTTCTTATTCCGAAGCCAAACAAATAAATGAATAAAAAAAAGGAAAGTACAAACTTAAAAAAAATATACTGTTTAATGTAGATTAATCCAGTCCAGATTTGACAAGTCTAATTGTTAAGGATTTTGGTATAGATGTGCAATCCTCCATTTCTGGACTCAATTGAATATTTAAGGCCTAAACACAGACTTGATATCTTAAAAGTATGAGCCATAAAGATTAAGTAAACATGGATCAAACATTTGTTTGTCTTCATGTCCATGTCAGTGTTGTCCCTGATTTGCCTCCGCAGACAATCCTGACCGTTCCTCCGAGCGCGCCGTCCACGTCCGGCTGCTGGATGTCAACGACAACGTTCCCAAACTAACAAAGAACAATGACTTCATCTGCATGCAGAACATCAAACCCCTCATCATCGAGGCCAACGACGGTGATGCCGACCCCTTCTCTGCTCCTTTTGATTTCGCCTTTACAAAGAAATCCCCCAACTGGAAGTTGACGAAGCGTGATGGTACGCTTGTTTAACAAACTTAATAGGATGATCCAGAGAGGTGGTTTTCTTGACTCTAATTTTGCTGACCTGGTTCTGTGCAGATTCCTCCGCTCAGCTGCAGTTGACCAAAAAACCGCTGAAGGAGGGAACGTACTCTCTTCAGATCACCGTTAAAGACAGAGCAGGGATGGGCATCCCAAACCTGTTTGAGGGTAACTTATTTGTTTAAATTGTCTTCAAACTAAACCTCATTCTTCTCCTTTTCTTTTTTGGAGAGCTCTTTTTCTGTTCAGTTCTTGTACCTGATGAATAATGACGGCAGATAGTGGCATGTTGCCTAAAAGTGAAGAACGTGGACACATAAAGGACAAAAGGACTTCAATTCAGGCAAAAATGATGCTTCACTCCATGTCTCCTCTCTGCTTTCCAGTGAAAATATGCAACTGTACAGCCTTCGGCTACTGCTACACCCCACCACACGGAAAGAGCTTCAAACCTCCGATGGGACTCACCATCGGGATCTTAGTCGGCGTTCTGGGATTTTGTGGTAAGTCAGACATAAAGTTGAAACCAGAGGCTCAGACATACTGAGCGTTCTCTCAGCTTGTTGACTTAAAAATTTATTTTTTTTTCTTTCTGCATAATATTAAATCAGACTCAACTTTATTAAAGGGGCGGTATTCTGTAAAGTCAACTTCTTTCTTTTTTTGGCTTTACGTCATGTTATAATGTTATTCCAACATCTAAAACATACCTGGGGTGTTGCCTTGATTTTTTAAATTTTTTTGTGCGTGTTTGAGAAATACTTTAATCTCCATAGTAATCATTCAACTGTGCAAAACGCCTGGGTGGACCTACAGCTACCTTATCCTCAAAGTTTCAGTTTCCAAGCTTTCACTTCAGAGAGCAGCCAACCCCTACAGCTCCCCCACTCAGCTCCTTCAGACTAGCCAGCAGCAATTAGCAAACACCTGGTGGAACTGCTGAGCTCGTTAAATGAGCTGCTCCACAGTGAGAAAATGTTGCTAGAGGTTTAGTAGAAGAGTGATGTTGTGATGATTTAGTGAAGGTAGTTTCAGAAAGAGCAAGAGTTTCTTGAAGAGACACAGGCCCAATTTCAAGGCATTAAATATCAAAGTCAAATTTATTTTAAGTGATATTTGATATATACAGTTCTGGAAAACATTGAGAGACTCCACTGCACTGAAACCCATTAAAAACCTCCTGGTTATTTTCCACCAAATAATGATTTATGAACTCTTCCTGAATTGAAACATCAGGATTGTTGTTTCTAAAGGAACATTGACTTGTTTTCTTTGCATTATTTGAGGTAAGAAAGCACTGGATCTTTTGTTGTTATTTTAACCATTTCTCATTTTCTGCTAATAAATACTAAATTTTTACTTGGAATTTCAGACATGTCAGTAGTTTATAGAATAAAAGAACAATGTGACACGATCAGAGAAACTGATCATTTTAAGTGGTCTCTTATTTGTTCCCAGGGCTGTTGTATTGCATTTTTATAACAATTGAAGCTAACATAGTTACTTATGTGCCTGACAAACACATAACACTGCCCCTTTAAAATAGTATTTTTTAATTTCCTTTAGTGTTTGGTGAAATTCTGTTGAAACTCCACGATTCAGTTTTTAACATTTTGGGTTACCCGACAACAAGCTTCTAATAATAGTTACGTTTTGTCCCTTTCCTCCTGACTGAAGCGGTGAAACTGAGTCAGGTTTGAAAAAAGTTTTTTGCGTCTAAATTTTTCTGCTTCATCTGACTACATATTTACTCTCGTTGCAGCTATCGTCTTCATCATAGTGGTAAAGCGCTCAAGTAGAAACAAGAACGACAATCAACCAGAGGACGGGGAGCGGAAACCCATGATGTAGAGACAAGAGTGTGAAGTTTTATTTATATACAGAAAGTATCACAAATTATCTTAGAGGAGTTTTACAAGCCGTACAACATACACACAACCTGTTTTCTCTTCCCTATCCTGCCTGAAAACTGTAAACATGCATCTTGTTTTTGTCTTCCTGTGAGAACGTTTAGTCTTTAATGTTTGGATGTTTCATTAAGTGAGATGTGATTTAACATCCAGCTCATCCATATTTATTTACGATGAGCATCCTTGCTGGTAAGTAAACTAAGAGAATTACGTATAAAAATTTAAGAAAATCCCTTTCAAGTTTTCTGTTTAATTTAGCCAGTAAACGTTTTATGAGTGGATTCTGATTATTAGATGCTGTACAGACTAAAGTCACTCTGGCCAGCTGAGCGTTCTCACAGCTTGTTGACTTAATGTATTAAAATGACTTTCTCAGACGGCCTCATTAGCAGTTTCACTGTTTCAAATGATTTAATATGTTCTTTTTCCTCTCAGGCCCAGTGTCTACTGATGTTAAGTAACATGCAAATGAACAGTTATTGGATTGTTTTTGTAAAGAGCAGCTTCCCAATAAACAGAAACCTGGGATCTACTTTGGTTTTCACTGGATTCTTCTGTTTCTGCTGCTCAGCGTCAGGAAAGACGCGTGTTGCTGCAGGTGATGGGGTGACATAACACACACGTCTCCTCTGTGATTTCTTCGTCGTAGATTTTACTCTGCGTTTACAGTCGCCGTTGTTGCATCCCCTCCTCCTTCTGCTTGCCAGTCTGTCACTAAGCATTCGAGGCCGCGGCGCAGCCTCGCAGAGTGATGCTCTGAGTCATTTATTTGACAGTGGGAGACAGGCCACGGATTGTCAGCTGTGTTGAAAGGAAGATGGCATGATTGTGGTCTTTTACGCAGCACAAAGAGGCCCCCGACACACATGCAAGTGAGGGCTGAGATGGGGGCCCACGTGTGCTTCCACGAACATGCGCCCACTCCCAGCCATGTGTCACGTGTGTGAGTCGGTGAACTGCCTGCTGTGGGATCCAAAAGCCAAAGGACGGAGCCACAACCCGCTGTTTATGTCTGCAGTCCATCTGTATCTGTATCTGAGCAACACTTCTCCACAACAAAGGTGCGTGGAGAAGTTGAAAGGTTGAGGATCAGCAGCATGGAAGTGGATGAAAGACAGAGTAAACGACGTGATGGATGAACCGCCTCTTCCTATCAGATCTCACCCACACTCTCACAGACATGCAGCCTTATTGTCCTTTAGTCACCACCAGAGAGGACATTTGTCCAAATATAGAATCTCTGTTGATCTTAGCTTTTAGAACTGATTTTTCATTTCATAGCTGCTTAGATTACGGCTTAATAAGAATGTGTTTCAGGTTAAAAGCTGCAATTTTGTCAACAGTAAGCTTGCAATAAAGCAAACAATCCAGCAACAGTGAACAGGCATGCAGTTATATAACACCTGCAGCTAAGTTAATTTATTTGTATTTTATCAATAATATTTATGCCAGTTATTCTATCTCATCAAGTATTGCTCAGATTACATTTTTTCACCTCTGAAAAGCTGAGATCTGCATAAATGTGCAGAATCAAACTATACAGGAACAAATCTTTCACACAATACTCAACTAACTACTTTCAATGGGCCTTTTCTTGTTTGTTATCCTTAGGTAGATCTAACAACTAAAACGAAAGAATAAAATATTGCAAGATTTAACAGGGAGGAGTTTCATTTTGGTGCTCTGAATGTGTTTAACCTATTATTGAATAGTTTGGGATATTTTAGGAAGAAAATACAGAAATTAATTATAATGTTTCTGAGTCAATTTATGCTAAATTTACAGCTCTTTCCATACTTACTCAAATTCATATTAGTTGCACTGCTATCCATTTCTATGAAGTCAATGTAACTTTCTAAGAAAACCTTTTCTAAGCTTATTAGGGTGAAGATCGGCATCTTTGGAGTGTCCAGCCGTGAAATGTGTGATCTGTGACTGACAGCATGTTAGACAAACATTTGTATCATTTCTAGCATGACTTCACAGAAACATGAGCAGTTTCCTAAACTCTCCTGGGACTTTAACTGGAGCAAATATAAAGCTTTCCAGCGACTGATTTTCTCTGTATGCTCCAAACAAAGCACTACATCAGAAAACCGATGCTGTCCTGTCAGCAACATGGCAGTGTCAGTACCAATATGTCAGAACTAATAAACCTACTTAGGGGTGGGCATTTATTGTATCAGTTATCATTTATCATGATAAATATCTCGTCACAATAAAAATTTGATTTATCGATGTCCCTTGGGGACAACCAAATAAAACCTCAAAACGGTCCTTTTTGTTAGGTTTATTATTTTTGTTACGTTCATTGAACACTGTTTGTTCAATTAAGGTATAAATAAATATGGATAATTTTGAAAATATCATTAAATGCATTTACTGTGTGCTGCTTAGTAATACAAATCACACTTCTTTGTGCAACTGGTGTCCTGAAGAAGCACAAGTTGGCATGTTTTTCTAACTATAACTACCATAACTAACTACATCTTATCAAAAATATTTTAGCCACGAAGATAATAGTTTTATGTGGAAAATGTCATTGGGAGTCGTTTTCGCTTCTCCGCTTCCTATTGGTCGACAGCGTATGTGGTTATGTAAACCACACACTGATTCAATATTTTATTCTTTAGTGACTGATTTACTTTAATTTCCCGCAACATACCAATATTGAAGCGCCATAAAATACATTTACCACCGTCTCTGTTTCTGTTGTAGCTTTAAAATAATGTTAAAATGTGTGAACCGTGAGTCAAACTGAGACCGGCCAGCAAGACCCGGTTTCCTCCCCAGTTTTGTGGCATCGCTTCTCGGCCTTTTGGCTAAGACAGCGGTCGCCTCCATTGGGTGGTGATAGCGGTAGTCTGTGTGACTTGACTGTTACCACTGTGTTTTGAGGTTCATTAAACTTGTCCCTGGTGGAGATATTGACCACTAAATAGTGGAAAATATCTCTCCCTTTTATTGTATTTATTTCTGTGTTTGGTTTTAATTATTTATTGGTTTTAGTAAAGGTTTTAGCCTTTAACTGGTGGTGCCTCCACCATGGCGGCTAGCCATGCCGGCATGCGGAGGCACCACAGTGTGCGCTTTTTATTTACGGAAAAAGGAAAAGAAAATGGTTTGACAAGACTGGATTTTTCAAGGAAATTGATTCAGCAGACTTTGAAATTTCGGCCGGATGACCTGAATTGTATCCTCTCCCTGCCTTTCAATAAAGGATATGACGTAAGTTTTTGCTCTGCCGCACTGTTAAAAGATTTCTGGACACGGTTTGAGAATGCTAAGACCCAGTTTTCGGCTTTTGACGTTGAGAAACTGACTGACAACTCCCTGAAAACGGTGATTGTCAGGATGTTCAATGAGACTGTCAGTGCCCAAGACATCTGTATGTGGCTGGGTAGATACTGCACTGTGAGAGGCCAGGCTATGAAGGTGCGGGATGTGGACGGCATCTGGAACTGCGCTTGGCGGGTCCCCATCAAACAATGGGAGGACCCCCAAGGCTTCCAGGGCCTGAAACATCTCCCATCCATGATAGTCCTGGGGGAGAACAGAGGCTATATTCACTATCAAGGCCAACCCAAACTGTGTCGGAAATGCGGCGAGCACGGTCATCTGGCCGAAACTTGTGATAAGATTTTCTGTGGAAAATGTAGAGAAGTGGGACACACTTTTGATGAATGTACGAACGGGCGAAAATGTAATTTGTGTGGCGGACAAGATCATTTGTTCAGAGACTGTCCAAAGTCTTTTGCCAACAAATTAAAAATAAGAAAGGAACCGGTAACGGATATGGCAAATGAGCAAGTGGACGCAGCTGGGCCAGAAAATTCAAATCTCCTGCCAAATCCTCTGATTGGAGGAGAGGAGGAGGAGGAGGCGGGAAGCGGGGAGGGGAAGGAAGCACCCCCCCAAACCGAAACATCCAGTGAGGGGGGGGAGATGCAGACCGAAGGCGGAGCTAGCCCTGACTCCTCTGAGGAGGAACAGACAGACAGCAGCGATGATGCCCCCCTCCCCGACGCCCAGCTGTCAAAGAGGCCGGCACCTGAGTCCTCCTCCGAGGTCACTACCACGGCGGAGAAGCGAGGAAGACTGGAGGAACTCTTCGGTTCCTTCGGGGAGGAATCCCGGATTTTCCTCGCGGGCTCACCAAGTGAGACCTCGTTACATTTTGTTCAACAATCAACCCCGGAGGACCCAAATAAGGTAATGGCGTTAGAAAAACGACCCATACCTAGAGTCCGAAGGGGGAATAGAGCCCCAACCCAACCCACGTCACTCGGTGGGGAGGAGGAGCTTTATTCACAGGACAGTCTCTGAACCCGCTTTGTCTAAATAACCGCCCGTTTTTTATCATGGTTTTAATTTTGAGTCTTATCTGGTCTTAATCCTTTTAAATGTCGTACTTGTTCTTAACCATAATACTCATGACTCTCACCTTCTCAACCATAAATGTTAGAAGTGTGAAGTCGCGAGTTAGAGCTCAGAGTGTTTTATCCTTTTTAAGTTCCGTACAGTCGGATTTGTTTTTATTACAAGAATGTGCACTTCCGTTTTTAAAGAACTACGCCCAGTGGCAGGATTTGTGGCCACGCCCCTCCATATGGAGCGGCTCAAATGAAAATAAAAATGACGGCGTGGCCATTTTAATTAATAATCCGCACATCTCGGTGAAGGGGAGCACCGTGGTGAAAGAGGGAAGAGCACTTTTAGCAAATTTGACTTTTAACGGACAGGATTTTAACCTCTTAAATATTTATGGTTTTAACGATAAACATGACAGGTACGATTTTTTAGAGGAACTGCAGCCCCACAGACATTTTAGACATTTCAAAAAATAAAAAAACAAATGATATGAGCAAATTTTGGTTTGGATCCTATCTTAGAAGGTTGAAATTGATTAAAAGCGATTTTAGAACTCCAGTAGCTTTTAACCTTCCTCCGGCATATATTTTTATACAGAAATTTTTAAAACATTTTAAACTTGAAGGAGAGGAGAGCAGGATTTTAACCAAGTCTCGTTTTATTATCTCTGTTGTGCAGGACCGGGAATCAGTAACCACAGTGCGCAGCCTCCGGTATGGAGATGACATCACTGTTTGGCGCAACGCGAGCCATCCCGTCCTTTCGAACAGACTCCAGGACCTATCCTGGATGGTGGCTCATGGGATCCTGCCGGTCAGAGCCGTAATGCACTCCCGCGGCATGTCTGCGTCGTCCATCTGCCCCCGACCCGGTTGTGGCGCGCCGGAGTCGGTGAGGCACCTGCTGTGGGAGTGCAGCGCTGCTGTGGACCTGTGGGCGAAGGCCGGCTCCTTGCAATTCCCACACTTGCCAGCAAGGGAGGTCCTAAACGTACAATTAGTGCTGTACGGGGTGAGCCACCAGAAAAAGAACAAAAAAGACTTTGAGGAGATGTGGCTCACCCTTGCCACCATCAAAGACGCCACCTGGACCTCCAGAAACTTGCTGGTGAGCAGGCGCAGGCAGATCCCCCCGGTGGCTGTGATCCGGATGGCAGCAGCAAAAAGAACAACATCGAGGGCTGCAGGTGGCGCGCCAAGGACACAGCCACCAAGAAGAATCGCCTGCGCCTCTGTGGACGTAGGAGCCGGCGCACCACGAACAGAGGTCCAAGCAGCGGCGGCCTGGCCCTCCGGGTGAGGCAGGAGGGAAGGAGCTTCAGGGCAGGCTTCCCCTCTGGGCCCCAGCGCTGTTTTGGAAGAACGGGATGGCTCTGAACTTTGTAAGGGGAACCCCGGTCCTGTACAACTTTTAACACCTAGAGCCTTTGTGTTTTTTATCCCTGTTTTAAGCTCCTTTTAGTTTGAAATGGAAATGGTGTTTTAATCTTTCTTAAACGAAAACGAAAGAAAAAATTTCTGTATAACAGTAAAAATGTCGTGTATTTAAATTGTTTGAAGTAACAATAAAAATTTTTCGAAAGAAAAATTCTGTTCTTATCAGTTTAATATCTGATAGTCTCCTTTTCGGGGACCTTATATTAAATTGATTTTTGGAACAAGGAGACGTAGGAAGGGCTTGCTCTGTACTCTCCGCGCATCATCCTGGTATTGCAGTATATCCAGGTATGGTGCACCTTTCTTATATTGTTTAATGAAAACCGATGACATTAGTAAATGAAGCATTATTGATTTCCAGTTACTTGTTAAAGCTGATATCTTTTCAAAAATATATAAACAAAACATGGAGAAAATGTTCATCCCTTCATTGTCTTCTGATAATGTATCTGTTCATTCTCAGCAACAATAACTGGACAGATATGGCACAGATTCTGAACAGGGTCCTCTTATTTGCTCAGATTCATTCTGATGATGTTTGAAAAAAATATTCAGTAGACCGGTAGGGACCAAAGTGGATCTTTGTTGTTTGCTGGAAGTTGCAATGTCAGCTACACCTGATGTAAAATAACAGCATTTCAGGGAAGTAACTTTATACAGACAGTAAAACATTGGAGTGGTAGTGTGATGGTTTGGGGCTACTTTGCTCCTTCGTAATCCAGAGTATTTTGCCGTAACTTCTAGAATCTTTAGGTCTATTTGACAGGACTGCGTTACAAAGCATTGCAGAAAATTCACGTTCCCACTTTTTTGAGTCCGTTTAGCTTAAAAACTCCACCTGGTAGTTGAATTAACACAATTCTGAGTGGTCCAAAATTCATCCACAAGAAAATAAAAGACACATTGGATCAAAAGTTGGGGCAACCAGTTTTTTTGGGTTATTTACGTAGAGCCAAATCATCATTTGAAAACGACTTTTTGCTTCATGCTAACATTAGTTTATCAATATGAAATGCTTAAGTGCAGCAAACACTATATGTGTTTAATGTGGGAAAATGTATAAACCAGATAGTAAGATGCCATCGTCTTGTGTTACTGATAGTTGTTAACATCACAACCGTTAGCATAGCAATCATTTCAGTTTTCTGACCCTTAGCTAATGTATGTGTTTGATCCAGGGGTGGAAATTTATCGTATTGTTTATCATTTATAGTGATAAATATCTTTTCATGAGAAGAATTTTGATTTAATAAATAATTTTTATCGTCACTTTTATCGTTATCACAATGCAAATTATCCTGATAAAACTTTAGATTCATATCGCCCACCCCTAAACTGACTCAAATAAAAAAGCTGGTGAGTATAAGAATAAGATGCTACAATTAAATACTAATTTGTTTCAAGTAAATGTTTGAGGTTCTTTTATGCTCTTCGTTACATGCGTTTATAAAACTGAGACATGTCACTTTAAAACTTTATTTCAACATTAATGCAGCTTTAACCTTCAAGTCAATTCAGTAGAAGTTGTGGCTCAGCCTAGTGATGAATTGGACAAGTCTGATTTTAACTCTGCTCTTAGGTGAGTCATTTAATTACATGTGATGGTTTATTCTTTTTACTACAGAGCCCACATCTTATTTCTAAAGACGTAGAAGCGCGTATACAAGAGCGTCAATCAGGACGTTTTTTCACCAAACATCCCCGGTGTAACGTCAGAGTGTCTGCAGAGCTGGGGGCTGAAAAATGACGATGTGGAGTTGTTTATTTCCAGTAATCCAAACTAAACGTCATCTAAATACAGCAACTCTGTATTATGCATGTCAATGCAATGATGACTAACAATAATGGGAAGAATAGAAAACTTGTGTGACGTTGATGAGAGGCACCGAGTTATACTTAAAGCAATTGTTGGTAGATGTTATCGAGTCAATCTTATTTTAAATACATATAATTTTTTTCAACATGGAAGGAAGCAAGATTTTAAAAAAAGCTTCTAATATCAAACTAAAAGTAGTGAAAAAGAGCAAAAATATTGAAACAGTCTGAATAATTAGATTTTTATGTAATCTGTAATATTATTTCAGGCACTTCAGACCATCAGCTTTATCCCAAAGAATGAGAAGTGAATTATTGAGGAGGGATAAATATCTTCAGTCAATACTGTAAGTAACAAAGCATGGCACAATCAAATATTTAGATTTTTATTTAGATGAATATTAAACAGTTTTTACAGAGAAAATGTTCCTGTTTGTTACTAGGGACAAGTGCTGCGAATTAGCTTTTGCTATTACACTATGACGTAAACATGGGTCTGCTGTTTTTTTCTTAGTTTGTCTGTCGCTGTATGTCTGTCCCTACCAAATAAACTAATTAAATTATATTACTGTAATTTTTAAGATAAATTGGCAAGTTTTCCTTGCATAGTTTCTAATAAAATAGTTGCTAATTTTCAATTTTTTGAAGTTTACAAAAAAGTTTTAAGGTTTACAGGATTAAGGCCCTCCTTTATTTACAGACTATCGGAGCAGTTTTTGAATAATTTTTGCCAGTCGTATCAATTACCGTATGGTAAAATAGTACTAAATATTTCACATTATACGACAATCTGAATTGTTGCCATTTATCCTGGCTCATAAAGTCAAAAATATTTAGAAACTGTTCCACTTTGTATGAAACTGACTAAATCTGAGTTTTATTTCTAAAAAATTGAGTTTTCTGCTGTTTTGGTGCTGCAGCGCCATCGTGTGGTAAAAATAAGACAGCATCTCTCTAAATAATCCCAGAAAGTCGTAGTTTATGAGCAGCAATCTTATAAACGATGTTTATCCTGAAATGCAATGACTTTCAGAGGTTTAGTTGGCTGGATGTCCTGCCACGCAAAAGAAAATAAATAAATACAACTTCACAGGAAGCTGTTTGTTTGGCATTTTATTCTCACATACAAAACTCAAACCCCCATAAATTACAATTTATACATACAACAGAGATGATGTGTAACATACTGCTGAGGGAGAATAAATATTTGATGTTGAAACAACCTGATTTTAAAACACGTCCAGCTTATACAGTCTTTTTGTACACATCAGTAATCCATGAGCAAAAGAAAAAAGGCTCTGCTTTACCTCCACAGGGAAGAATAAACCAATCCAGGAGCAAAACAAACGGGTAATGACCTGTCAGGAAAAAAATAATGTAGACTCTTGACCTCTGTGTTTAGAAAAGAAGCTCAGCGACTGCATCTGCTTACAGTTTCATAACACACTCCGTCACTTCAGCTGAAGGACTCTTAGATGACAACTCCTTCATTAGTGCAACACCAAGCAAAGAAGCAGGAGGCAAGACAAAAAAAGCTTCAGCTACGGATTTGAGATCAAACCAAAACAAATGTAATTATCCACTTTACTGTTTTCAGATTATGTAAATAATTTGTGACCTAAAATATAAGACTACCTAATTATTTTTGTGCAACTTTTAGGTTGTAATGTTCAGCCTGTGACCTATCAGATTTAACATAAAGCTCAAAGGATCCAAATCATCCTCCTTGCGGGACTGAAAAATCCAAAACCCAGAGAGATAATTCAACTTCCTTCAAACACATATTGTGACAATGATCTGAAGCAGAGAAAAAAACAGCTTTCAAACAGTCAAGCTAGCATGGACCAGCTAGCAGCATCAAGATCAACCAATGATTTAAAAGTTCAACACTTACAGCCTTCGTCTGGTTTAAAGTTTTCTTAATGTGATTCACAGGAGGTACTGAAGTGTCCAAGTTTAACAGAGCGCTGCCCTTCCTCCACCTGTTGTTGTTCATGCTGGTCAGCTGGCTGAAAGAAAGCTACTAAGCATAATTCATGCTCAAGACACCATTTTTAAAACTACCACTGGGAAGCTGTGAAAGTCTTCCAGAGCCACTAATTAACCAGTTAAGTTTAGCTTGTTATACTTTATAAAGAGAAGAAATGCAAAAATGTGTCCCATTTGGCCCAAAGAACACTAGAAAACTAGTGTTCAAAACCATAAATAAATACTTAAGATAATATTAATATAGTTAAAGTTGCAAGAATTTAGCTGTGAAAATAGTTGCCGTTGCTAAACTGCTCAGACCTCAAAGAAAACTGGAATCTAATAGGAAAAGTGCATCTGTAATAAATCATGTGAAACATTAAATGTGTGTATTAATACCATGATAATATGGAAGTGTTTGCCCAGAGGATCTCATGCCTGGTTTAGAGTCGGGCCTGCTAACCAGAACCACTTTGCTTTTCGGTGGACACAAAGCTCTTTAAACTCTTCTTGCTTAAATTTGAGAATGAACGCGTGGGACATCATCAACAGTGACTGCTGTGCATGACAACAGCTGCTCAACAAGACTGGCAGCACAAAAAAAACCTAAGCTAAGCCAATCTGATGACTGTTTAAAACCATAAGAAACTAAACGTTTGTGCTGCTGCATTAATATTCCATAAATAGAGTTACAAGTAGCTGAACATAGATTTGTCCATGTGGTGTGCTTGGTTTTTAAATCTGTGGCACACAGCTGAATTAGTCAGTGAGAAATCAGCTCAGGACTCATCATCCTGTCTCTGCGCGCCGATCACGTGAGGGTTGAACTGAGTGACGATGATGGTGATGTCATCACGGTACATGCGAGCCAGCTCCTCAGGCAGCGACAGCATCTTGGACAGCCGCTCGTGGTCCACCGTGCCGAACTCGTTGTTTCCCACCGCGTGCCGCATCAAGTGCGTCGCCGAGTTCTGGTCCTCGAATGCGGAGGACATGCGGGCCTTCCGCTCCTCGAGCAGACCCTGCATCTGTCCCAGAGTGACTTTGTAGCCTCCGACTTTAAGTGGCTGGCTCTGGTGAAACCCAGTTAAATACTCGCCGACGATGCGGATCACTTCCTGCCGGTGGAGCGTCTCCCAGAGGCCGTCTGAGCCGATTACCTGCAGACAGAGGAGGGCGATGCTCAGAAACATCTTGATCTTATGTGAAGAACAAACTTTAATCTCTCAACTTCCATTTGTTCCTGCTCTATTCAAATCTTGCTTACACTCTGGGCTTTCTCCCATTCACTTGGATTCTCTGTCATAGTTTTCCTACCAGGTCAATCAGAGAATAGAAATTGTGAACGACAACGTAAATTTTCTGCGCCGTTTTAGATTTGGAGTCTACCTGGGGTTTTAGCAACGGCAGCGGAGGAAGGAAACAAAGCCGTTCAGTCTGTGTTGGCCACGCTTTCAAATATTGAATTAACATTAACATCCGCTCAGCACTTCTCTCTGTAGTACCGTCTTTAGCAGTATAATGCCCCATCAAAATGATGCATTGCATGCATGACGGGCAACCATTAGTGACTGGGTAAAATGTAAAACTTCAGAGTCCAGACTCTCTGTAGGAAAAGAGAACAAAGATCTGGTCTCTTTTTACTAGGCTAGTTCACCCTAAGAGTGAAAAAATACTTTTCACAGAAACAGTTTGAAATGTTCTTTACAAATCAGTTAAATTAAAAGAAAATCTGCAACACACAAAACTTTAATGAAGCCAGACTCTTACAAAGAGCTTTCTAAAATTTACACTCAACCTTTTCATGTAAGGAGAGCGAAAAGACCACCCTTTCAATCTGGAAAAAAAGATTTACAAACATATTTTGGAGGACAGACATGGCATATTTGATGAAAATAATAGTAAAAACATCAGAATAAAGAGACTATTCATCAAACCTGAGAACTAATTAGCTCTCAGACATGGGAGGTGAAGGAGGAAGCCGCCATTAGTCACTGCAGTATCTACCATCTAAAAGACGAGACAAAAGATCCCGGCGTGGTTTTCTTTCATTGCACTAAATGTCAAGGATCTCTGAGTCAGTGCCAACATTTCTGATTTATTCAGTAGTTTGACAAGATGGAGTGAAAAGTCAGATAATTGGATATTATTTTAAAGGGAAGACCAAGCAGAATATCGCTGCACTTTGAAAACAAACAAGAACTTTATGACAACTTGTGGCTATTAATTGATTCATTGCATAGAAGAAAGTGGCGCAGTCTGCAGATTTTTCATTGAACCACTTACGCCTTTTCAAAAAAAAAAAAATTAGAAATACATAAAGAAGGCTAATAAATAATTCAATTACTTCAAATAAGAAAATAAACATTTAATTGTCTAAAATGCAATAACATTGCATTCCTTTGGTGAATGCTTGATCATTTGTAGCAAAAGTTGCTGCTGCAGCTAAAAAATACTTCAAATATATGAGAAGCTAAAGATGCCTAAAAGGTTTAACAGAATTTAAGCCAGTTGAAGCTAAAGCTTTAGCATTTAAGGAGTTCTGGGTAGAACTCATTCACAGATAAAGCAGGTTCTAATATTAAATGCAAAATGTTTATATTTTTGTACAGTTTTGGCTTAATTACTGCTCTGAGTGAGTTGTTCTTTCTGAAAATGACCTTCTTTAGAGTTTGCATACTTCAATTAACGATGACTCGATTACTAAAGTAGTTGACGAGTATTTCAATAATTGAATCATCATAATTAATTGTTTCAGGCCGATGTGTAAATAAAATAATCATCATTTAGGAGAGGAATGTTACCTTCCTGCACGGTGAGATGTTATTATTCAGCTGAATTAAATTACACTATTAAAACTTTAGCTATGGCAACAACTGAAATTCTCTCAGACATTTAAAGAACTCTTCATTCATGCGACAGAATGAATGAAAGAATACATGAATGAATGACTGAAGAACTAAATCAACTTAGTACTGGATGAATAAATGAATGCATGAAGGTACTAAGCTGTTGCATGAATAAATGAAATGAACAGCATCTGTCGGCGTTCCTCTCTCACCAGGAAGCGGTCCTGTGGCCGCAGCCTGTGGTACGTGATCTCCGGCTCGGCGGTCAGGTAGGGCGGCGTGTGGTAGTTGGGAGGGATGAACTTGGTGTGCTCATTCTCATGGAGCTGATCGGGTCCAGACTCCAGAACGCGCTTCTGCAGTTCGATGCTCCACTTGAACTTCACGTCCCCGAAGGCGCGGAACGGCATGAGCAGGCCCAGCAGCCGGTCCTGATGCAGAGGAAGACGGAGAGAGGCAGAAGTTCAGACTGACTTGTTTTTAGTTTTTTAACCACGGGCGGATTGGTGAAAATCACTACCTGACGAATAACAGTCTTCCTCTCAGAGTGAGGATGCTCGCTTCGTATCCGAGCGACCTCGCTGTCGTTCTGGGCGCTGTGGTCGTTGGACAGTGTGTGAGCACTGAATGAACCATCCTCCTCCTGCACCCCCAACACGGCCCGGGCATCCCCGGCATTGGCTATATAGCTTTGAAGACAAAAATGGGGGAGGCAGGAGTTTAGATGTTAGCTTAATAAAAAACAACAACTGGAACTTTTTGTCACAATGTGCTGCTGGACATTTATTCTCCATACAGATCTGGTCCATCGATGTGCGCCACGCAGGCTGTAGCTCCAGAAAATGCCACTCTCAGAACCCAGTAGTGCAGAAACGCACTTGCGTCTCCAACCTGTAAGAGAGAAATCACAGACAGATGGTAAGCACCTTAGCAAGTTTATATCACATGGAGATGAAGTGACATCTGAGCTCATTTCTGGTCTACGAAAGTTTAAATCCGGATGTTCTCATTCCTAACATTGGGGGCCTGGACTGACGAATGTCCTCAAGAGCTCTTACTGATGGAAACATTCCTCAGATTTAACAGTCCAGATAAATGGCATGACCTGCAACTCGACTCTATCATGACTGCTCATGGACATCTTAAACAGCAGAACAGGAAATGGGTCAGCTCATGTTGTTGCTAGGAGGAACGCATCCAAGTTTTTTTTTACCTAAAAAAAGAAAGATTAGTATCAAAACCACAAACTGTTCTCACCTGAGCTTCCAGAGAAATGTTGTTGTCCAGCCTCTTGAAGGCATTCAGTAAGGCCTCTCGGGTGTCTGGAACGTCGCCAGGGCTAAAGGATGAAAGATATATAAAGACAGATTGTCTGAAAAAGAGGAACGGCAACCAAAAATCTCCAGATCACACAGTGATACTGAGGTCACAATAAGAGACCAGAAAGTCCAGTTTGAAATATTTATGACAACAATCACGGATTAGAAAGACCAAATGATAAATTAACACGCATTTGACATTACAACCACACATTTAAATGTATTTTGAAGAGGAATACATAGGTTTCAATTCTTATTTTATAAGTTGGTGGGCATTTGTATTAATCCCCTCTGAGTCAGTTCTTTGGCTGCAGCTGCAAGTCTTTTAGGGCATTTCCTGGCAAGCAGATCTGAAAACTCATTCAAGAAAAATATGGCAAACTGTACAACCTACCAAGAGACGGCAGTCACCTAAACTGCAATGAAAGTATTAATCAGAGAAACTGTCAAGAGACCGACAGACCGAACCCATCCAGTATTTTTTCATTACTTGAGTTCAAAATGTAAAACTCACTTTATATTTGCTCTTTGCACGCAGAGGGATATTTTTCAGATTTTTATCTGTTAATTTGGATGGTTATGGCCTCCAGCGAATGAAGATCCCAGATTTAATTTTTCAAAAACATTAAATATTAAAAAGAAAACAGGATTTTTTATGTTATTTTATGGCTCATATAATATTACTGATGATTTGACATCGTCCATAAGGAGGGTAAACCCCAACAGGTCTGTTTGAAATTTCGGTTTCAATGGAAAATTTGAAACAGAAATTAAACAGAACTTGATTAATTAGTGAACTAAATTACACTTTTGATGATTTTCTACTATAATGAGATGCAACTACAGAGTAGAAAAGCTTCAACTTAATTGGAAAGATGTTTTGAGGGAAAACAACAAGATGTTTTAGTTCATGTGTTAAATTTTTGTCCAGGTACTGTGATGATTTTCTCATATCAACCCAAAACTCATTAACACCTGAAAATTGAAGCTCACAGATGCTCTTCATTCAAACAGCAGAATAAAAACTCAGGACATTAAAATCTGGATCAGACAAACACCGATAGGAATGGGGTGTAAGGTTGTTATCTTTAGTATTGACTCTGGGGGTATAAATACAAATCCATTCCACACTTCTAAGATTTTTATTAGTCTTTCCAATATACTCCCAAATTAAATGAACTGATGTTTCTGCTTGAATTATAATCAAATGTGGAAATATAATTATTCTTGTGGACATGTCTTATTTAAAATACTGTTCTTACCAGGATGAAATAGTTTAACTTAAATGCAGTATTGCTAACCTGTGTGTTTCTCACCTGGTTAGGTCAATTAGCTCCTGCCAGTAGGTCCTCAGGCTGTTGAAGTAGAGGCTCTGAGCCTCCCGGGTGAAGTAGTCATTGGGATGTTTGTGCCACTGCAGGATGGGACTAAGCGCTCGGCCGGCCTCCACTGAAGCCTCCAGCTCACACAGAGTGTCATGGGGGAGCAGTGAGACCGCTATGTAGTAAAACAGCCTCTCACTCAGCGCCTGCAGAAAAACATTATGAGATTATGATAACACACACTGCTGCTTATAACAAAAAAAAAAATGTCTTGGAAAGTGTCTAGATGTTTTCTATATGCCTAAAAATAGCCTAATGAAGTCTGATATTACTGTTTGACCAATGCCTCAAAAAGCAAAGAAATGAATTAAAACCCCATAGAGTGAACAGATCACCTGAGCGCAAGCGCAGCCGGCGTGTCCATCAAACACGCCCAGGAGCATTCCTCGTGTCTGCAGGCAGGTCGCCGCGCTCCGCCGGTCCTCGATGGGAGCGTTGGCCGGAAGCTGGTTGCTTTCAAAACCCATCACGGATGACACATTTTTACCGTCAAACTCTGGCACCTGCAACCGGATGATGAAAACAAACAACAGGATGAGAATCTAAACAAACAAATGATGAATCAGGAACTCTGTGCATGATCCGCACCGACCTTGAAGCTGTACTCGTTGGCTTTCAGGATGGAGTTGACCTGTGGGGGCGTCAGGATGTAGTTGTGAAGCGCTGAGGACGTCTGATATGACCTTCCTAACAGGTGTGTCTGCCATGTTTGGGACGGGCCTCTAAGGGCAGGCAGGGAACCGAGGTGGGACTGGTGGTGTTGGCATGGTAACAGACTGGAGGCAAAGGCCTTGGCACGGGGCAAACCCCTGAGTAGTTGGGATGCAACAGGCATAGCTGACCATGCAGCACCAGTAATCAAAGCACCACCGATGTGCACACACCTGAAGAAGAAGCACATTAAGAGCTCAGATGTACGTATGGTGAACAGAGCGTTCTCTGTTCGCACCATTAAGCAAACACTGTGCAAACAAGTGGACTTATTCTCATAAGGTAAGTCATTCTGAATCTGAAAGCCAAAAATCCCCAACACACTTAAAACCAAATTATTATATCTAGAGATGAGGATTTTCATGTCCAATGTCAACTTATAGTTTACTTTTTGGTCTGATCTGCAATGGAAAATAGCCAATTTGTTCACTACTAATTATATCCTTACCAATCTTTGCTTCACATCAGCTGTTAAATCCAAACCAAGCTGCAGCCAGATCAAATCAGATTAATGGCTTGAAAAGGTTGTTGATTAACTACTTTTCTTTTTCCTGGTCACTGGCACTCCTATGTGGAAAAAAATGTAATGGGGATAATAATTACTGCTACTACATCTCAAAATATTTCCTTAAAGCATGTGCACTTCCCTGTTCAATTCTATCTAGAGGAAAATCTTACATGTGATATGACAAATGGAAAGGACGAAGAGATTTTACGTATGCAGTCAGAGGATGTTTTTGGTGAAACTTAACTGATTGATCTATTTATTTTGAATGAAAATATAGCTTAGTTATCTATTTTTGTCACCTATGGTGGATAATAAAGAGTGCTTTAGTCTTAAGTAGAGGGTAGGTATGAAACCAAGTAAGTCTGCACTCATAGTTAGAGACAGATGGTTAGCTTTACAAGAAAGCTTCACTCATTTTGGTTCTCCACCATGACTGTCTGCATTTTAAGCAAATGGAATATTTTAGAAAACAGTCAAATGTGTATTTTTCCTAAAGTAGTGAACAGTGTTGTAAAGTTATTTTCCACAGGTAGCAGCGGGGCAACCTGTGGAACTCGATGCTTTATACAACCGGAGGAAACTTAGTCATCGCATTAAAAGGAAAAGCTATATGACAGAAATAGCAGTTTGGAACTGTAACCAATAGAAGGAGGAAGTCTTGTGCGATAATTGAAAACTACAATATGTCTTTTTGGAATGAAATGCAAAATTTGCAATAGAGGAGCAGTAATAGTTTGAGTAGCAGCTCTGCAGACCTCTGCAAATATAGGTCAGAACTGGTGCACAGACAGTTAAAAATAACTGAGTACTGGCATTTGTTCCTCTGATAGTTATGCCTGCTGCTGGCCAGGAAACCGAGTCCTGGCTGTGACTCTTCAAATAACCTTCTCCAATTTACAGATTTTAATATATCTGGAGCTTCTGAAGCCACCCATGTCTCCCTACGACTGGTTATTTCTATTTAAACCTGGAGGATTTTAGTCGTTTCTGCTACACCAGTCTTTCACAGAGTGACCCTGATGTGAACAAATATACCTATTAACCATCCAGAAATAATAATAAATAAATAAAAAAAACTGTGACCCAAACAGACCAGAAGACTCGTCTCATCGCTGGGCTTTAAAAGTTGTTTGTTGACATAATTAGCTTTTCTAAGCTAATTACGAACCAGGTACGGAACGCAGTTAGCCAACATGATATAAGCAACAGCAGTAGCATACGGAGACATGGAGTGAATTAAAAATATTTAAATGGACTTACAGTTTAAAACTCAAGTCAGTAGTGAAGGTAAAGCATCCAGATTCAGACTAATGTAGCTAGCTCTGGGTTACACCCACAAGCCGTCGATAGAAATTGCTAGACGTATATAACATAGACATTCCAGGTACACTTAAGAATACTTTATAAAAGTCCGTTTGTGGAGAAGGGGACAAAACAGAACAAAATGTGCTCTTACCCTATCCAACAGATGTGAATTAGGTATTTAAGTTCATGACTCGAACCCAACCCCTTCGGTTTGTGTTACTCCAAAGCGCCACACCTCATGCTGAAACCTGATTGGTTGAGCCTTAATCTACGCAGTGACGTCAACTCCCATGTATGCAACGCGTCAAAAACAATAGAAAGCTGAATATTCCAGTCCAAGAAGCGATACTGGCATGTTAAATGGATGTATTAGACAGTGACATATATCAAGTTTGTAAGTTGGATGATAATGGCTTATAGCTCACGAAAAACCTAAATTTAATATAACAAAAAAAGGTTTTTTTTTCAGTGAAGTGACTAACTGAATTCTGGAACCAAATCAAATAGTGTAAATTTGTAATAGAAATTAACCCAGAATGATCGGAGTTGCTACATTTATTAAAATGTGTCACCTCTCCCTTTCAAAAACACTTAATTAAAAATATTTGTCTTACATAACGTTTGTAAGATAAATAAATTTTTTACACACGCAAATATGCAAAGTGATTGTAAAACGTTTCAGTTAATAGGTTTGATTGACAGAGGTACAAGTAATACAAATGTATGAATAAATCACCATGCAAACAGTAGAAAATTGAAATTATTGCAAATATCTTTAAGATAAGGAAATAGTTTAATATAAGTTATTTTGTTATTTATTTCTATATTTTAATGCTACAAAATAAAATAAATAGAAAGGAGAGAAAAAGGTAATTAAAAAAAGCAAAAGATACTACATATTTGGCTTTCACAGTGACATTTTATTATGTCCTATAAATGGCTATTGATGTTAAATAAAAACTAATTATATTTAAATGTTCATATCCTTATTATGTAACAAAGAAAAGAAAAATGAAAACAAGAAAGAAAGAAACAAAGAGGAAGGAAGAAAGAAAGAACTTTACCATAAAAACAAAACTCCAGTCAGGTTTCATATAAAACAATTTAATCAATATAAAACCATAGAAATATTTCCAAAAAGACAACATTTGCGTTAAAATCAGCAGTGAACAGATTCTTTTAACGAGAACAGAACAAGTGAGGAGTAAACATCTTTGCCACCGAAGAGGTCTATATCAGAAACCGCTGATCCACCAGCGTTTTGTTGGCAAGGTTCCTTCTCCCAAGAGTGTTACGGATGAAGCGGAATATCTGCAATAAATACATTTTGGTTTAATGTACATTTTTACTTTGGTGAAGATAACACACTACAAGTACATAAACACCAACCATTTGCTGAAGGTATGTGAGAACAGCTGCTAGCACAAAGTTCTGAGATCCAAGGTCAACGACACAGAAGAATAAAATGTCAAAGATCAGCAGCGTGGCCTCATTTCCATAAAAGAGGACATTACTGAAGGAGTGGGCCTCATCTGTAGAGAGGAGAGCAGTGGTATATTATAAATGCACACATCCAAAGATCTGTAAACAACAAAATAAGGAGAGTTTTTTTCTACCACTGTAAAAGTAGCTTTTATCAGCCGGTTCCATAAACTCCATCCCTATAACTCGCTCCAACATAAGCTTTTCCTTCACCATGTAGTCCATGTCAGGATGGCCCTAAGTCAACAATCCAGCATGAGAAAACAAAGATTTGCATCAAATAAACTTGCAGTATCTACAAAACAAACAACGGAATCAGATTAGATGTGATCCAAGGTTACATTCACAGACTGAGCTAATTTCCGGATGTTTGTACTAACATGGTCAATAATGGATCCCAGGAAGTGGTTCATGGTGTTGTACGCTCTGAACTGTAGATCTGACAGATTGGCTGTAGATGCATCCATCAACCGTGACGGCCTGTTCCTCTGGAGTGAAAGAGTCAAAGATTTTTTGTTTTTGTTTTATATCAAAGAATAAGAGTGATAGCGGTGATCACATACCCTGCTAAGAGAATCTTGTATTCGTTCATACTGCTGCCTCAGACGGTTGGTGACCGACACCTGAAAGGTCTGAATGTCAGAGTTGGGAACCAAACCCCGCTGACCACAAAGTGAGTCCTACAGGCACAAGAAGAGAAATACAGCAGCAGCCATAAGTGTTGAACCCTCTTAAGTCTTTTTTTCATATTTTGTGATATGATAATCACACATTTCTATTTAGAATTAGGGATTAATGCGGAAGACCATCACAAAGAAGTAAGTCTGGGTCTTCATGTTCACCAATGTTGTGTAAATGATAAGAGGCCTTCACAGCTGAGCTGCATTTACACATTTATGATATATTTACTAATTATATCACT
Organism: Gambusia affinis; assembly: GCF_019740435.1. Lineage (NCBI taxonomy): Eukaryota > Metazoa > Chordata > Actinopteri > Cyprinodontiformes > Poeciliidae > Gambusia > Gambusia affinis. The sequence goes on along the minus strand of NC_057872.1, from coordinate 16,584,998 downwards.
TCAGATTTCATTAAGGCATGTAAACACAGAAGAGGTTGAATACAAATGTAAATCCACATTTTTCAGATTTGTATTTGCTAATAAAATAGCTGAAAACCAAATGTTTCCTTTTTTCATCTACTTCACATTGACACATTACTTTATTTTGTAGTGCTTGAGCAACAAAACTTAAAAAGGTTAGAGGGGTACTAATACTTTCACAAGTCTTTATTATATTGTTTGATTCTATGGAACCATATTATCTTTGATACTGTAAACAGTCTGAAGTGCAGAATGCTGTCCAATAACAGTTTGAAGGATTCCAAGAAGACTTGGTGTCTTGGAAGCAACTTCATTTGAAATGTGGGACTTCTGCAAAGTAGTGCTGAAACGGTTCCTCGAATGATTTGTGAACCTCGATTATTAAAACGCCTCGAGAAAAATGTACTTGCCTTGAAGCTTCATTAATTTATGTTTTATTATTTAGAGGACCATGTCCTGGCCGGACCATTATTTGCGATAGGCGTAGCTCTGACTTGTACCTCTGAGTTGTTGAATAATGCAAATGTTAGTGGCATAACGTTCAATTTTCAAGTTTGGCGCGTGGGGATTTTTATTGATTGATGATAATGCCCTGGTTTTTATTGTTTTTGGGAGGGACCAATAAGCATCCTTAAAATGACTTGACGCGATGCCTGGAGTACGGCAGCCTTTCTCCTCCGGGAGCTGCTGGTTCAAAGTGAACGGTGGGAAGAGCGCTGCGGGAGTATTCATACAGGTGAACAGATAGACTGAACACGGCGGGCGGCTGAGTAGTTGATGCTTATAGTGTAAGTGTAGCTTTACGGACGACCCGCACAATAAATTTCATATCATCCCGGTCTGAACAAACGGGTGGTGGAAATCACATCCGTCTGTCCCCTGGTCTAGTTCCTCCTCTCCACCCCCATCTTATGTTCGTTTACCTCCTACCCCCACCACCTCAAGCCCCTCCACTCCAGGGGGTATTTTCCGTATTCTCAAACCCAAAGCTTGACAGGTGAGAGTTCATCTATTAAACTGACTGAAGATGAATACATAAACTAAAAGCTGGAGCATAGACATTTTTTACAAGCGTATCTGTGAGCCTGCCTCTTTATTATTTAATTGAATAGAATTTCAGATCTTTGTACAACTTTTCTTCAAGTTAACTTAGAAAGTGAGCTATTATTGTTACAGGTTAGTTTTCTAAACTCCATAAAGATAACTGTTCGGGAAGTTCAAAAATGAAAAATTGGATTGATATTGATATCCGATAGGAACACTGGTGTTATGCTAGATTTATCAGTTTTATAATTTCTTTTATCCGATTACTGAATTAATCGTAAGAATAATCGATAGATTACTCGATTACTAAAATATTTGTTTACAACAGCCCTCCTGCAAAGCACTGCAAATAAAAACGGAAGATGACAAGGTTCACTGTTGTTGTACGTACACGTTCTCTCTTCAGGTTATTGCTCATTTCCTCCATGTTGGTGTCTGCGTGTCCATGCACTGAGCGTCCATGGATGTAGTAACCAAAACAACGATTGAAGAACAGCAGCACAGAGATCTACGCGGGATAACAGAATAAAACCCTTTTATGTAAATTATTACTGATTGAGGAAAAAAAAAGACAGGAGCTACTACTTACATTACTGACAGAACAGAGATCCACAAACTGACGAATTTTGTCCTGCACAAAGTGTTCGTAAAATACAGTGAAGAATATCACCTGCAGGCACATGCATCTGTCGGTTATTACAGCTAAAACAAAACACCTCAATAATTAATAATGAAATGGTGGCCATTTACCTGCAGCAGGGCAATGCAGAGCCAAAGTGTGGCAGCAAGGCCGTAGCGCAGAATCAGGCTGTAAGGAGGAGTGTACGCCTCTGGGGAGCGCTGTAACGTTGACCAAGGGTCTCTCAAAGCTAGGTTGGAGAAATTCAGCACCTTAACACAAGATGGCGTAATAGCAATAAGGAAAACAGACATGTTACCGTCAGAATCTTTCAAACAGAACATATAGGATGTACTTCGAGAAAGAAGAGCACAGCCATGGTCTGAAAAGTGGGGCTGATCTTGCGAATGGTCTGGAGCTTGTTCCACTCGTTTGCCACAAAGTAGGTCCTCCAGATGCTGACTGGGGAGGGGTCAAGTTTACTGTCCCCATGAGCTAAAACAACAGGAAAAAAGCTCAACGGAAGAAAAACACTGAATAACTAGCTTAAGGTAGTGAGAACAGAGTAACTGTGTTGGTACCTTGCACTGTCCTGTTCCCTTTGCTTCGTGGTCTCTCCCAGTCTATAAGAAATATATCGACTGACACCTGCATATACAGCTTGTGTAGAAACTGGATAGCCTGGATGCAAAACATGACACTGTTATACACTATTATGTGCACAATATGATACATGTGTTTAAAACTTTTAAACTTTGGATTTAGATATGAATCCTATGACACTGGATGGCTGAATGGAAATACAAATAACCTGGAAACTACTAAAAATTGTATTACAGATTACAGAGTGATCTGACCTTGAGAGCGAAGGCACAACCAATGTACATCACAAACTGCTCCTCTTGAGAGGGGAGCGGAAGCAGCACAGATACAAACTGTTGAGCCTGTAGACACACAGAGGCAGTTTGTCTGAAAAAAGCTGCAAAAACAACCAGAGTTGAATCTGTTTTACAAACAAAGGTGGTCATGAAAGAACACAGAGTAAAAAATAACTTGCCTTTAGTGTCTAAAGAATGCAGAAATGGAAAGCAAGAAGGATAAAAGATCATGCAAAGAGTGGAAGTTAAGTTTGTGGAAATTATTGTCAAAAACAGGCTAGTGAAAGTAATGATAGAGACGAACACGACGGCACAAATGGGATTGAAACTGCGTGAATAACAAAAAATACAAACAATTCTTATGACCCACCTTATAAAATACGAGCCAGTAAAGGCCAGTTCCCACCGTGACGATAAAGAAAACATTGGCCAGATCACCGCAGTAAAACAACAGAAACTTCAGCATCGTCTGGAGAACACAGACACCAGAAACACATGAACGCCCGGCGGTCATTTTTTACAGCGCTTCAACAGTCGGCAACGTACCTCCAGATCAATGATGGGCGAAGCGATCCTCCTCTTCCAGCTGACTGTCTTGAGGAGCGAGTAGAGTACGGCCAACCCGCCCAAGATGCCAAGAGCAGTCTGTGTGACCCAAGGGTGACTATTATTCAGTTACATACACAGATTTGTTGCCATGGTTTCAGCCCAACTTATACTCACATCTGTCTTTGTATGAGCCTCTGTCTGATCCATCTCATAATCCATAGCAAAGGTTATCTACAAACACACACAGTAGAGCATTAGTTCCCAAACCTGAGGCGCAAAAAAATGTGTAATGGAAACCCAGTGGCTTTGATAGAGGTCATCTGGATTTTTTTGTACAGTAAAAAGTAAGATAGTGCGACATAGCAATGTACTCACAGGCACAGTTTGAGTACTGTTGTCCGTGATGAGAACGTCTGTGTAAGTCAAAGTCATCAGAGGGGGGAAAATGAGCCCCTCCTGATTTCGAGGAACGAGTTGAAACCTACCAGAGGATTGAAACGCGTCGGTACATTCCACATTCCTCCATTTTCATTTCCATTTTAACCATGACAACATTCAATATCACCTTATTTTGACACTGGTGGCAACACGAATGACTTTAGGCGAGGATGTTATGCTCTTCTCTCTTCCACTCAAAGTGTCCACAAGAAACATTCGGCGAGTCAGATACCAGTTTCTCATACTATCTGTATAAAAAAATAGAAACTTATATTGAAATTATCCAAACATTCATTTGGAAGGAAGTTGTATGCTTTAATTAATAAAATCTCACCCTGATTGATGAATCTTCCATTGTACTGTTGGTTTTCGACCAGCGTAGGCAGGGGGAGAAGTTTCCTGTTGTCTCCTCCTCCCAGGTCCATGTAAACATCGTAGAACAATGGTTCTTGATGGGAATCCAGCAGATCCGTCACTGAAAGGTCACACTGAACGTACACCAGAACACATTCAAAAACTGTTTAGAACATAACGTTTCACAGAATATAGGTTTGTTCTCATTCTGTAGCGTAAATTAAGTTGAAGGCACTCACACTTTCTTGGTAAGCGGTTCCAAAGCTGAAGGCTGCTGCTTGTTTGGCGGCTAATCCTGGACAAAGCTACAAGAGAGGGAAGGAAGAATTGTTGGAGGTTTATAAAGTCTTCACAAGCTGTTCAAATTACATATGGTGAGTACCGATGCGCCTTGAACCTTTGCACATTTTGTCAAAACTTCAATTTTATACAATTTATGACCAACTGAGACAAAGTAGTTCATGGAACACGGTCTTTGAGAACTGAACATGTAGTGAGCGTTTGTTTCCAGGAACATTTCACTCTAAAACCCATAAATAAAATTCACTGTAGCCAGCTGACTTTAGGAGAACAGCTGTTCAGTGAAGACCTCAGATGTTTGTTAGAAAACATTAGCGAGCAAACAGCATTGCGAAAAGTAAGGGAGAGTCTGTTGACAGGACAAAGGTTCGTTGTGCGCTATGGAAATCTGACCTTTGAAAAGAGTGGCAAGACCAAAGCTAATTTTGAAAGAGAGCAAGAGTTCTTGTTTGCACTTTGCGAATAGTGAAAATGTTGTCAGATTCTCTCATTCCAGTCTGGTTGAGCTTAAATTGTTTTTCCAAAAATAACAGGCACATATGCAAACGTCATAGGAAAGCACCTGAAAGACTTGTAGAGGTAATTTCAGGTATGAAATGAACATACGCATACAGCACATTTAAATTTGTCTTTGAATAAACATTTTCATGAGGGATTCATCTATGTAACAATAATTTGTCCTGGCACTTTTACAAAAAAAAAAAAAGCTTCCATTGAAAAAACATCTTATGGTCTAAACACACACATCTGATCTGATTATTTTCTCAGCAGAAGTGCAGAAGTCTGAATTAAAAGAGATGATCTAAGCCACAAATCTTATTTGCTTGATCACAGACAATTTAAAATCTTACCTGCAGGTTGCTTCCTCCGACCTTCTCCCACCTCAGGAACTCCCCCCTGACATTATAGGCAGCAGCAAGCAGCTGAATGTTGGTGTTCTGACAAAAATAACCAACATTTATATTTAAAGTTTTATCTAAATATCTGTAATGAACAAGACACACTATTAATGTATTTTTTTTTTTAACCCTTTCTGCACTGATGGACCACCGGTGGGTCCGTCGGGTTCTAGAGGTTAATTCGCTTATTGTTTAATGTCAACATGTTTTACCTGATTTCTTCCTCTGAAGCTGAAGACCGTGGGAACAGGATCTGTTTGAAGCACGCGACCAGCCAGCCCGGGTTCGTCTCCATAGAAGAGCCACGGGAGATTAACTCTCCTAGAGAAGAAACAATCAAAGCTGCTGGTGTCTGCTCTGGGCTCAGACTGGACAAATCTGTTTATGAACACTGCTAAAACTGAAAAACAAATAAATGAATCAAACAGAATTACCAATAAGCAATTTCTTGAACTGAGCTCAGAGCAGCTTTTGATCTGTAAACGGTGTTAAAAAGGCCGCAAGCGTCAGTAGAGGAACCAGCGATGGAGTGCATGTTCAACACACACATGTTGCCAAGAGCCTGGCACGCTGTCAGGTTGGAGTGGTCCTGCAAGGAGAACATCAGATGTTTCTGCAGAGGAGCTAATCCTTCATCTCAACAATCATTGTTTGAATCTTTGTTAAAAAATATAAGTGTGTTTTCATTACGAGGCACGCAGCTGAGGAGGAGTAGAGATTTTCCACAAACCAGGCCGACTGAATGCTGAATTTCTAACACAGAAAGTAAAAATGAATCAGAGTGGATAATAATCTGATAAATGTAACAACAACTGAGAAACCAAGAGCCGAGGATCCCTACCAACTGAGCATAGTTGACACTGGGATTCACATTAGTGGGAAGGACTCCAGGACGGAAACACAATCCTCCTTCCTGGAAAAAAACGATGCAAACTAGTGACAGATTCCCTTCTGACAGCTGAACATGAGACAAGTTGTTTGAATATGTTAAGAGAGAGACATGATTGAACTCACTTGAAAATTAGGAGCCGCACACACACAGGAGGTGTTAGTGAATGTAGACGTACATCTCTCACACCTGAAAGGCAATTTGAAAATGTACAGATAATTTAGCCATGAGGTACGCAAACCCCACGAGTAAATGATTAAGATAAAGAGCCTTAAAAGCACATTTTGGATTTTTGTTATGTTGCATCAGATTCCTTTCCCACCTCATTACTTTGTGCTCAGTGTAACTATTTGAAGTCAAACATACTCAAAAGTTTTCACAAGGCATTTTAAGAAAAGAACTGGAGCTCTTTAGAGACAGCATGTTGCCAGCAGAGGGATTTATTCAGCAGGACAAAAGATGCAGCGAGATTCACTGCATTAAAGTGCTCCAGACTACATCACAATTCACGTTCAGGTCATTTACCTGTCACTGTTGATGTTTGATACAGACAAAGCAGGGCTGTTGTTGTTGCACGCCTGACATCTGGCATCATTCAAAGGATTTCCATTGATATCCCTTTCCACTAGAAAAAAAAACAAACAAACAAAAAAGCCATGAACTCCCTGTCCTTACCTAAAAACATATAACATTCAACTCCCTTTTCATTCCTCTTATTACTGCAAATCAAACTGAAAAGTAAATAACTCACCCAGGATATAGCCTGATTGGCACTGACATTTTCCCTCATTACTGAGGCTGTTTGGGCAGCGAATGCACCCAAAACCATCTTGTGTCACTGCCTGTACGCAAACACAGTAAGTCACCAAAAGGTCAGTCTTCTATTGAGAATAAGTGATAAATCTGTACTGGACACAGCTGCAGGACTTTCATATTATTGAAACAAGGAGAAATCGAAGAAAATTGTTTTACATACGGGTCTGTCTGTAGGACACTGCTCGCAAGAAATGGATATTTTATCATTGAAGACATTTAAGGTTCTGTAGCCAGTCTGGCAAATGCAGCTCAGTCCTGCAAAACAAAAGGAAAATCAGATGAGCAGTAGTGAGTAAAGCTGGACAATATGTTACGACTAAGTGTTAATGGCAATATCAGTGTGTGCAATGTTCTCATTGCACAGAACCGACTGGTGTGCAATAATTGTTGGCTAATTCCAAATGTTTAGATGTTCACAGCTGACACAAATGACACTGTTAAAAATGCCAAAGGTCAAAGAGTGTCATGTTAAATCAGCAAATCCGACACTTTTGAATGTATTCACTATCTCCACCCAACTGGCACACAGCTCGCAAAAAAAAATCAAGCTGGTGAGATTCATCAAAAGAAAAGAAAAAGATGAATAAAAGATGTCATTGAGATGAGTTGTCCCTGCGTCTCTTTGGAGGAAGAAAGCCTTCTTCAAGTTGGAGCAAAAGCTGAGGTGGCTTAAGAGAGGAAAAGACTTGACTGAGAGTGATGAAAGTACAGATGAGAAAGAAAGGAATGAGGAAAATAGGAGTACATGGCAACTGATTGCAATATTTAGTAAAATCAAAAACTATACGTTGAATATTAATAAAAAGAAGTAGGATCAGTGCAGAATAATTAACGAGATAGGAGTAGGAGTACAGCACAACTTAAATATCTGTTAAAGATGTATGCATTGTTATATTTTGAAATGCACATTGCAGAGTTAGGGGAAAAAAAACATCTGCCCAGCTCAGCTCTGGCCATGACAGCCATTATGAAAAATGGCTAAATGATGAGTCCCATTTCCATTGCTTATTATCTATTGCACCAGAGACCATCTGCTGTCAGTTCCTCTTTTTCCCATAAGCTTATTTTTTTTCCCAGTTACCTCCTCTCAGCACTATTCTCATCTCCACCCTGTTTCAACACTTGATGTCTCAACAGCAGATTATTATTCAACACCCTGTTACATTAGTGATCATACACTCACACTATTTTTATATTGTTTATATTGTTTCATCATAAATCACAACTCATTTAACTGCAACTTGTTTGTTAAGGTCGCATCCTCTAAACTTTGACATTCACCCACACCCTGACATTTCCTTACAGGAAGTCATCTGATTCTGATCAGGCAGCTGCATCCTCTAAACTTTGACATTCACCCACACCTTGACATTTCCTTACAGGAAGTCATCTGATTATGATCAGGCAGCTGCATCCTTTAAACTTTGACATTTACCTACATAGAACATCAATTCATTGCATTTCAGCAACCATAGATTATTTGATTTTGGTTCATTGCTACAACATACTAAAATACAAAGAACACACATTAAGTAATCATCATTAATCAACATACAGGGCTGTGGCAGTCTCTTAGGCCTTTTATGATCTGTTTTTCTGCATGAGCCTGGACAGATCTCACACTCACATACCAGATTTCTTGACAAACTTCTCAATAATTAGAACCTCTGATTGAATAACTAGGGAATCATTTTTCACTTTAATTATAACCATCATGATCATAGGTTTCATTTAATGCAGGCACACTTCTGGAAAAAAAACCCCCCAAGATTAATTTATTATTTCCAATCAAAAATCATACATGCTTTTTGCTCTGAGCCTTCAAGCCTATTCATTTACTCAGTGCTGTACTTTTATGCATGAAAGTGAGGAATGATTTCACTTGTTTTGGCAGTAGCCTATAACGGCCTTTAACACTTTTATTCCAGCATTTGTAGAAATAAAGAGCAAAAACTGATATGCTCAAATACCAAATATTCTCCTGTGTGTCCCTCCAGCACACACTGGAGAGACTACACCCTTATGACTTGAAACTGCTTTAAGATAGTTAAAGCACTTTTTCTCTTTTATTGGCAGCCCTAGGAAAGAAGCTGGAATCAATCTTTAGATGTCAGAAGCCAAAGTCTAATTTATTTTTGACCACATATAAAGTTGTACAGCGCTGGATGCTTTCACATAATGCTAAAGGGAAGAACAAAGTAATCAGAGTACAATCGATATTCTTCTTCTTGGCCATGTATGCTCCAAACAATAGGCTGGACTTAAACACACACTGCAGCCTAACTGGCAATATGTTAATATTGTGAGCAGGCCAGCCTCTGGAAATGTGTTTGTGTTGATTCAGGTGTGCAGCTAAATGGAACAGACCTACTGATAGGAGAGGACCTTGAAAGTGCTCTGCTTCGAATCTCCAAGATAATTGTGTTATCATAAACAGAGGCCACATAGAGTTGCAAGATGACAAAGAGTTATCCAGTCAACAACTGTGTGAATGCAAAAGAAATGTTTTGAAACCCCTTAAAACTTACAAAATGTTAAATAAAGCAAACTGTGTGTGTCAGTTCACACACGGCCAATAACCAGTGAATGACTAATATAAGTTTGGTGATCAAAAATAAGTCAGTTCTAACAAGTCAAACCCAGAAGGAGCAGGAAAGATTTATAGGTGGGGGGAGTTTATCTTGAAATCCTTCCTTTTCTGATGCACTGTATGTATTTCTATCACATTTTTCTGTTTTATTTTCTACTTCTGTAATTTCAAAGTTATGCCTTCATATTTCTTCTTTTGATAGCTTTTTCAGATTCTTTATTAAACTACATTCACTGTGTAATTTCTAGTAATTTCAATTTTAACATCCTAATATTCCAACACCAAAACAGTTGAATTACTTTGTTGCAATGATTAATTTAACTCTTAACTCTTTATAAATATTGTTTTTATTTTAACATAAGTCTTCCAATGTTTTTGAAAATCTACAGCTTAGGTTTTTAATTTATTCTGGTTCTGCTATCTAGTAAGACTGCACTGTATATTTCGAACAGATTCAATTAGATGATTCATTCATTCACAGTTCATTTTCGGAGCAAATGAAATGTGTTCATTTTTGAAATATTTTTGTAAAGATACTCCAAAACGCCCCAGTCAAGACCTTCCTCTTATATCACGCAAACAAACTAAAATAAAATTAACAATAACTAATTGCATAATTACATGGATCATCATCAAGGTGCTTGAAACCTAAAATCTTTCAACCTTTAGTAAATATGGATGGACAAAGAAGATTAAAATTAAAAGTATATCCAAAACTTAAAAAACCCAAAAAACTATTAATTTTATTCTAACTATATAGCAAAACAAACCTTTTCACACTGTCTAACACAGGCAGATATTGCTGCGTCTGCTGTTTAATAGATTTACCCTTTATGGTGTTAAAAACATTTATTCGATGTTTTACTTTTCCCCCTCAAAACATGAAACAACAGGAAGCTAACAGCTCTTAGCTTCACATAATTGGCTCTCTGATTATTAGATTACACACGCTAACATACATTTCAAATTACTCTACATTCAAGTATAAATAGCAAAATATTTCTTATTATAGGTTAGTATCACAGCCCGAAATCAGCTTAAGATGTGTATTATGATGATAAAAACCGACCTGTTGAGCTCTTGCGCTGATTTGCACCACATCTGGAACACGACAAACTTGATATGTCGAAGAATTCGTCTGCGCCGCAATCTGAAGGCGCTTTAAACGGAATGATAAACTGCTGGCAGTCAATTAGATTTATATATAAGAAAAGAGAAAAATATGGGAGAACTCCGTGTCTGCTAATAAACAGTAGCGTCCCCGTCGCCATGGTAAACAACGGTCCTCCTTTTTTACCCACAATCCTTCACTCAGCTGGTGATGGGATTTTAGGGTCTTTTTAGAGATCCGAATCATTTGGCTTGGCACACCAAACAGGGAGCTTCGGGGTGATCTGTCGGTTCCCAAACGTGTCCTCAACAACTTCGACGGACTTCTAGCTTTTAATATAACGAGTTAGGGTGATTTTGGAAAAAAAGAGCGGGAGTTTCTAATTATACTAAGGTGTGTCTGTTGTTTAAGAGAACAAAACAGAAGCGTTGCAAGAGAAAGTCTTCTAACAACAACAACAACAACAAAAAAAAGACCGAAAGGCGTTTCTTCAACTGTCCATCTGAAGAGAACGGTGATGTCAGATGATTTTTACAGTTCCGACATATCGACTTCCATATGATCAGTGGTTGAATTGCTGCAATCTGGGGTCATTTTTATGGGCTCTCACACTCCGAAATAAGGTAAGCAGAAATCTGGTGATAATTCAAGAAAATATCTGCAATAGAATATTCCGGAATTAGTGGCAGGCAGACCAAATGTTTTTCCAAAACCCTTTGGTAAGATTATAATTCTAAGATTTGCATTGACGCGAAAGTTTTAGACTACTCAGCTTCAAGGTTTTATAAAGAAGTTGTGAACAATGTATTTCTCTTCTTGTTGTGCTCTCAGCGCAAACGAATAACATAATGTTGTAATCTTCTTATAATTTTGTAATAAATAATTCCTTCAGATTAGACCCGGCTTGTTTGGTTTACCGTATAAGGATTACATGCATTCTCAAGCAATAATTGGGATCATTTATCTGAAGTGAACGATGAAACAATACATTTAGAATAAACTCTTTATTGGAAGCTTATCAAAACAAACTCAGCTGAAATAAGTCTAAGATACCAGTCAGTAAAAGGACTATTTTAATGGAACGTCTTGTGTTTTTATAGGCCACGAGTCATAGGGACTTTCCACAGGAAAGTCCCTATGACTCATTATGATTCATTTCAAATGAATGGTGTACTGTGCAGTACACCAAGAAGACTAAGGCTTCTTGCAAGGTCTCACCTCTTGCTCTATAAAAGCAAATTAATCATTTGCTTTTATAGAGTGATTAATACAAGAGCACAAAGACAGAAGAACATGAATTATTAAGTTTAAGTAAGAATTGTGAATTTGAGAATTCATAAAAACAATTTGTAAGAAAAATCTTAAAGCTTAATTTGATACGTTACGAAATCAAGACAGTTAATTAGATTTCTGAATAGTTCGGGGAAAATAAGTATTTATTTTCGCCAATTTACTTATTAAAAATGGAGAGGTTTGTAAATATTGTGGTACGTACACCTCAGCTGTAAGAGACAGGATTTGAAAAGTCCAAGAAATCACGTTGTATAATTTTCAAATAATTAGTTTCAATTGTATTGCATGAAATCAGTATTTGATCACCTGCCCTGCTGTCCTCCACTCATTGCTTCTACTAATTACACCCGTTTGAACTCCAGGGCCGGGTGTCTTTTATACAAATAAAAGACACCCGGCCCTGACACCAGGGACAAAACTGGTGTCAAACACTGGGCTGAGCTACACTGAAAGCAAACAGCTGGTAAAAAGGAAATTATAAGAAAATCTCCATCAGACTAAGGCTTCTTGCAAGGTCTCACCTCTTGCGAGTATCAAGGTTTGTGAAAAAGGTGAGGGATCAACCCAGAAGTGCACAGGTGGACCTGATCAGTGACCTGAAGAGAGATGGGCCCACAATCTCAAAGGTTACTATTGCAGGACGAGGATGGATGAACATGTATTGTGAGATTTTTTTTTTTTTTTTTTAGATTTAAAAGTAAACTAAAATTCCTGCTGCAGTGTGTCCCACCTGGTTGTCAGACAACTACGGAAAATAGGTGTTGACTAGGGTCAACAACTATTGGAGCAAATTCTGCAGAGTTAAATCAACACTATGCCGAGTCTATTTGTTCCTTATCAGAATTGGGGTTAATTTAACTCTCTTCAGTTATTTCAACAAGAAATTGAGTAATTTTAACACTTGTGTAACAACGCCTAGGGCTCTAGCTCCAGGCCCTTAAAAGAAATCAATTGCAAATTGTCATATAGTACATTTATGCATAATTAATGCAAAAGGACGTTTAATCAACTACTTTGTGCTTGGAAATTTAAATACTTTTCAGTAGTCATGCATTTCTGTTTAAATAATTATTGTGATCTTGTGCTGCATTCTTATTTAAGAAACATTAAATTGTGGGTTCTTTTAAAACCATAATCATCAAACTTACAAGATACAAGGGTTTGAAATATTTCACTTTGTGTGATGAATCTACATCACGTATTAGTTTAAATTTTTCATGAAATTGTAATTTGTATGTAGTGTAGTTCACACTCCATCCGCTGGGAGGCAGTGATGAGTTACACGGCACCTCAGAGTAAATAAAAAGGAGGAAACCAGCGGGCTGATGATCAGTCCGAGGGAGAGAGGAGGCAAGAAGAGCTGGCGGAGCTCACAAAGTTGTTATGGATAAGTTGAAACAGGATTTCATCTCTTAAACCCTTTAAAATCCTAGGATACGTAGGCCAGCTATGTAAGTATTAACAGACACATCATGGTTGTATAACTTTTTTTTTCTCTCTCTCTCCTAGATATTCCCGCCCTTAACTTCTTTGTGTTTCCTGTGGCGTCTTCCTTCACATTAAGGCTTTAAAAATAACACTTGTGTTCTCAACTTTTTCACCAGAGCCTTCTAAATTTACAGACAACACCCAGCCTGCAGGAACGAAGGATGGAAAGAATGAGCACGATCCTCAGACTGGAAGGCCTGGACGTGAAGGCAGGCACTGAAGATATACGGACCTTCTTTCAGTCCCTGCACATACCTGATGGAGGGGTTTACATTATGGGAGGACATCTCGGCGAGGCTTTTATTTCGTTTACCACTGCAAGTGATGCACAGGCTGCTTTGCTGCGCAGTGGGAATTTTCTCAAAGGCTCCATGGTGACCCTGCACATCAGCAGTATGGAAGAGATAGAGCAGAAATTCGAGGAGTCTTTAAGTAGCAAGAAAACTTCGCTCACTGTAAGAAAACCTCATCCACGTTCAGCTAAAAATGAAATGTCAAGGCAACATAAGTCTAAAAATGGCAATGTTAAGTGCAAATCCAGCTCGCATGACGTTTACCTGGCTAAGATGAAGCCCAAATCCGGATCTCATGGCATTAATATACTGAGGCCCAAATCCAGATTGCATGACGACAACATGACTACAATAAAGCCGAAATCCAGACCACATGATGTTAACAAGACTACGAAGCCCAAATCTAGGCCGCGTGATGTTAATATGATCAAGGTGACGCCCAAATCCAGGCCGCATGGTGATAGTACTTCAGTTTCATCTTCAGCTGCATTTCCAGTTGATCCTGATCCTGCTGATCTGCCAGCTTCTAATGCACAACATTTTCAGCCGAGTACAACAAACATGCCTGCTTCAAATGCACAACTACTGGATACTGATGCTTTTTTTCTTGGAGTTTGTAGTGTCCTTCAAAGGCTCCAATCAACTCAAACCACGGTGCCAAATTTTGAGTTTCCCCACGTTGACAGCGCAACGTCCTCTGTAGCGGTCAGAAATCCAGAACATACACTGGACTTGAGGCCAGGCTATGTTCGGCTATTTGGGCTGCCAGCTTCAATTACTAAAGAAGACATTTGCAAGTTCTTCAAAGGATTGCGTGTAGAAGATGTTATAGTTGACGTCGAATTGGGAATCAGTCGTGGCTGCCTTGTGAAGTTTGCAGATATGCAAGATGCATCTGATGCTCTTGGCTTCAACCAACAGTTGCTGGGCTCCATTCATGTGGAAGTACGTGGAGCAGATGAAAAGCTGTGGGTCAGAGCTCTTCAGGAATATAGTAAGGCTTTTGATGACAGGTCAAGGTGTAAACATGAAAGATCTCCAACGGAAAAGGCACACTATGAAAGAAGACCTGTTGTTTTCCATAAGAGGACATCTGATCAAGTTCCGTTTAAACCATTAAAACGCCCAAAACTTGATGCGGAACCCAGTGCTTCATTATCCAGACCATCGGAGTACACAGTCATGGTCAGAAACCTGCCAGAAAACATGACCAAGACTGACATAAAAGAGCTGTTCAGATGCCCAAACCTACCGCACAAAAATGTTCTTCATCTGCTCGACGAAACAAACAATATCACTGACACAGCTTTTCTGAGTTTTAACCGTACCGAGGACTTTGACTACGCCATTAATCTCTCTGGCTGCCATGGTGGCTCTGGTGCCATTGAGGTTACATCAATCACCAAGGAGCTCATGTGGAAAATGATAGCCAAAAACCACCCCAGAAACCAAAGGACTGGTTTGACGGATCCAAGATTACAACGCAGCTTCAGGAAGTCAGAGCCAGTGCAAACCGACGCGCCGCAGAGAGAAAGTCTAAATGAGACGGGCCAGCGGTACATTTTTATCAGGAACATGCCTGCAACTGTCAAGAAAAGTCAGATCAGGAGCCTGTTCTGTAAATTCAGTCTGAGTTTGGATGACATAATGTTACTACATGATAGTGAGGGCTATGGCTCGGGTGAGGCTGTTGTTAAGTTTGAATCTGAACAGCAGGTCACACAGGCTCAGAGGTTACACGGCGAAGAGTTCCTGGGGTCAAACGTGCTTCTCACCCCCATAAATGAGAAGCAAATGAAGGACATTTTGGTGAACACCTGAAAAATGTTTTGCCTGACCATCAATTTCAGCTGCGCTTGACTGTGGAGGTTTCTAGTTTGCATTAAAGATTTTTTTTTATTTCAAGATTTTCCAATGTTACCGTTCTCTTCATATATACCACACAGTTTGCAGTAAATATTCTAATAATTAATGGAAGATGTCCCCAAGTGTTGGATACTACTGCGATGAAAAGAAGATGCCTTGGATTTGTGTACAAACATGTTGGAAATCTTCGATTACTTTTACTCTGCATGGCTGAATAAATTTCTTATATGGCTCTTGAGGAAAGGTCAGTTTGTTTAGGTTCAATGATGAATTTTTTTCAGTTTTAAAGAGAATGGATAATTAAGTTTCAACACAATGTGGACCCACTTCAAAGATGAGTTAAATAAGCCAGAAACAATGGCGAAAAACAGCTACATGAAAAAAAGGAAGAGGAGCAAGTAACCCACAGCAGTGTGGACAAACATGGACTGCTATGGGGGTTGTGTACAACATAATGCTGAGAAATCCTGTGAAATGATTTGATGTTACATCACGTTCTTTATTACATCTGAAAAAAGACAATGGTGACATAAATCAACTAAAACATCCTGTTATGTAAAACTTCTCTTGTTCTGAGGAAGTGGAACTTTAAACAGAGGGGGAAAAAAAAGCTACCCAAAATTAATATACACATATAAAAACTGGACTTGTGCATCGATGAGAAGAGGAGTGAGGCGCCATCTTCTGACAATCAGTTGAAGTATTTCTGCGGAGGGTCAAGATATCTGGATGAACCTACAAAATAAAATCCAAACAGAGATTGAGGTGAATGTAAATTAAAGCTGCGACGTTTTATGAATCTCCGTTTTTAATCAAGTCTGACTAGCAATGCTGTTGTTCTGTACCAGACTGATTACTTGAATATCGGTCGTTTTGCAACCTTGGAGGAGTGTTAGAAAAGTTCAAGGACGGGTTGCAAAAAGTTGATGCCTGTGGAGGTAAAAGCAATAAAAAAGATGTAGCTAAATTAAAATTCAGCTTAAAGGTTCATCAAAGCATAAGATTAATGGTCACCATACCGCAGGAATGGTCCTCAACCTGTACTCCATCAGCACATCCGTTAGCCTTTGTGTCACTTTCAAAACAAGCTGTGCATCGTTCTCATTCTCTATTTGGAAAGATTCCTGAAGACGAAAAATAAGTTACGAAGCACGTACGTCTAGTTTGATTTAAGGAGCACAATTCAAGATTCTCACCAAGTGTTTCAGCACCGCAGGCATGTCGCTACTCTGTGGAGCGGCTCCCAATAATCCGGGTCGGTCCACTGGCTTGCTCATCGGTCTGTCCACTGAGTTTTCCTGGTACTCATTGGTATGTGCTGTGTTTGAGCTTTCAACCATCAGTTCACCTCTTCCATATCCGTCTTGTCCAGGACCAATACTGTTTGCGTACGGAGCTGGAGCCATGCTGTTGTCAGGGAAAGCTGGTCCTGACATGTAGCCTCCATATGCAGGTTCCTCGTAGTCCCCACACGGAAAACCAGCGTGAGGTCCTCCATGAGGGGCAAACTCTCCTGGAAACCTCGCGTCATGGAACCTAGGGCCTGTTAATTACATGGTGCATGTTAATTGCACATTAATATGACCGCAAAGCGTCAGTTCAGCATATTTGCGGAAATCTGAAACAAGAAAGACTTCAAGAAAGAAGACCTTACAGTTGCATCTAAAGAATCAACCCAAAAAGTGACATTTAGTTAGTCAAAAGACAAAGGGAAAGGCATATTCACTCACTCATCATTTGTCCACAGTGATATTTTCAGAGTTTTAAAAAAATATTTCAATTTTTATTGCGCATTGCCAACAAAGATTCAACCAGAAATGTGTTATGGTTGACACAGAACCGCTGACTTGACAAGTTGTTTTTTTTTTGTTTCCCTAAGCAGACAGTCAATGAAATGCTTCATGGGAAGGGTACGTCACCCAAGATTAATGCTAAAGAGCCTGGGCATTCAGAGTGCTGTCTACAAGAATATACACAGAAAGTTCAGTGGAAGGAAAACATGCGCAGGCAACAGGGTAACTTCAGCCTTGTGAGGATTGTGACATGAAGCCAAATTCAGAGTTTGTGGAATTTGGCGAGGACTCTGCCTGGAATCAGTTTTTCTAGAACCACCGCAACGGTCATGTTAAGCCACTTCTGATCCAGATATCGCATCAAAGGCATTTTCGCCTAGCTATGGTGAATAGGGGCTGAGCTGTAGCTCAATTGTCCTCTTTTTTTTTTTAACTATCCTTAAGAAAATCTTAAGTTGCTTGGTGTTCAGTCTGAAGTAAAACGCAGACAGTGAGCCGTCTCCGCTGCCGTTGCTCCAATGTGATTTATCTAACCGAAGCTACCAGGAAGTTAACTTAATGCTTCGCCCTGCAGACATGAGTAATGGAGATGCCAAGTTAATTTCCCATCATGACTTGGCGCAGTCCCACAATGCTGTTTGTATCAATATCTGCTTTGGTTACCATGGTGACCTGAACTGGACTGGCCAGAAAACCGGACTGACCTAAACTCCACAGAGTTTCATTAAATAAGTTGAGATTCTGTGAAGAGCATCAAGATTCAAGTCCAAACGTGTTTGTTTTTCTTCAATATTACCCATAAAATTAATCTATATTGTAAATGTCCTGGATCATGTAAATAGTTTGTTAAATCGTCGTTCTCAAATCAGACAAAAATGGCTGATTTGACCTTCTATTAAATGTTTTATTAATTAAACTGAATAAGTGATGTGTTTTAATATATAATCTGTCAGAAGAGGGTGAGAGCATAAGCTCAGCATAATTGTGGAAAGGATATCAACAGAAGGGACTGAACTTGTAATCAAGAGGTTTATTAAAATACTTAAGTGTTACATTTCTTAACCTTAATTTTCTGTAGGAATTCATAATTGTGGTAGAATCTATAATAAGTTTTAAATGATGATTTCTGTTTACGTAATCAAATATGATTTATAAGGTGATCTGAAAAGAAACAGTTTAGTCGCCAATCATGTGATAATCAGTGTATTTTAAGATAATAAGGTAATTTTTGTATTCTGAAAAGTTATGTGTAGAAGTAATACAAAAGCCAACAGAGAGGAGGAATAATAAAGCCATAAGTAAAGTTAGGGGAAGACAAGAGTGAACAAACAGGGACTTCCAAAAGCAGAAGTAAGTTAAGTCAGAGTGAATTATAGTTATCGCCTTCAGTACGTGATTTGCAAAAAAAAAGAAGAAGAAGAAGTCACATAATCCAAACCGTAAACTTGAAATGTACACAGTAGAAACAGAAAAAAAAGAGAAAAAGTTTTAGCTGAGGGCTGAAAAAAAGACAATTAGAACCCAGCAGTGGTGTTGGCAGAGAGGGAACTGGCAGCCGCTGGTGGAACTGAACCAGCGGCTGGCCGAATACAGAAGTGAAGTGAGCATAGAAAGGTCACAACTAAAAAGCAAGGTCGTCAAAGTAAACGGACGGAAAAGAGGAAGATGTGGGTTGTTGTCAAGAGGACGATGAGAGACACCAGGGCCAACAATGGAGACGAGCTGAAGGGTGAAAAATGAAAGGAACCACAAGAACCATCACCCTGATGCCACACTGAACTGATGCTGTCATTCATACAATAGGAGTATTGAGTGCAAATTACAAGTAATAATATTACTTAAATTACTTATATATATTACTTATAATATATATATATATATATATAAGTAATATATATTACTTATATATATATATATATAAGTAATATAATATATATAAGTATTTATTTATAATACTCAGTATTATAAGTAAAATTGCTTATTATTAGTAGTAAAAGGAGGCACTTTTCTGTAAGCCAGTGGTTCTATATTAAAAGTTGAAAGAAAAAAAATGACTTGGTGTGAATCTTTTTAAGCTGAGTTTTGAGGGTTGCATCATCTGTAAAATAATCACCAAAACAACAAATATAATTTATATCAATGTGTAAATGATCTGAGTTGCACTAAATTAAATTAGTGTGATAAAATAATGTGATTTTCTAGGAGATGCAGAAAGCTCACCAAATGGAGGACCCATTGGTCTCATCTCTTTATTTCGTGGATTAATCGGTCTGGGAACAGCAGAACCTGTGGAAAACGGTAGGGAAAAATAAACACAAATCAGAGCAGTGATTATGAATTGGTGGAGCATCAGAACCATGAAGGAAAAACATTGTAGCCACAGAGAAGTAAAATCTATGTTAATCTTAAGATATGTACAAGAAAAATAATTGATACTCTGATGTCAAAAAGTTGTAAATTTGACAAGAAAAAAAAAAAGGATTTTATTTTTTTGTAATTGTCTAAATTTATGACTTTCATATCAGAGGAAATATGTGAAATTACTGAGGAAAATCCTGAGTTTTTTGGTAGTAGTTTATGCCTCAGTGGTCACTGAGGCATAAACTACCAAACTCTGAACTTTAAGACTGTTGAGGTCTGAACCCCCATTGGTGAGTATGTAGCAAAATCACTCACGGAGTCCTTGAAATGCAAGCACTAGATAGGGCTCCTTCAGAATCACCTAAACATCACAAGAGAAACAGAAAAATATTAAGAAATTTAAGCTACTTTCAAAACAAACAAACAAACAAAAACAATGCTTCCCTCTCCCATAAATATCAGAAAATGATATTTAAAAAATTTAATCACTCTGGACCAGACAGATAAAAATTAACTTGTAATAAATTTATGGCGTACCTTGATTTGCCCTCTCCCCTCTGCTTTTTCCACCTCTGCAGCAGCAACTTTAATTGCCTTTCTGATTGCAGGGTCTTTGACGCAATCTTCCTCTTCCCAGAGAACCTTATCAGGGTGAATTTTTTTCTGTTGCAAGCCAAAAAACAAACAAACAAACAAACAAAAAAAAGAACAAAAATGCTTGCTTGAGGGTTTATTTTGAACAAAAAGGCCCTGTAGCTGAATGGGAGACCGGCTGTGCTCACCATGTATCTGAAGCTGTGTTTCCAGCCTTTGACATGATCAACCATGTCATGCTGCACACGGGCCAGGGAACACAGCTTGCACTGGTAATGCGGTTGGACCAATTTACTGGGGCTGCGGTATTCCCAGACGTAGTGAAGACCTGCAGACATCAACTCATTACTGAGGCTTTATTTGTTTGTAATTTGAAATGAAAAATAGAAAAAAGTAAAAGATGTAAAAGTATCAACACCCTCCAAAGATTTTTTTTTTTTTCCCACACTTGCAAGCTTCAGTGAATTTTATTTTTACACAAAATAGTCCATAACTGTGAAGCGGAGGGAGAAGAAGAGTGTTTCCAAACAACCTGAGAGGTGTGGCATGGATTTGAATCCTCCCCGTACTCCAATACTCCTTACCAAATGCCAAATGTTACTGAATTGGTTAATAGATTCTCCCTGTGTAAAATTTTTATCTCAGACTAAATAAAAAAACAAAACAAAACCTCACTGTCCAGCAGGTTTTGGATATTTTCCTGCTCCTATCCAACTTAAATTAATTAAGTAATGTAATAATTTGCATTACCATCAAAACATTAAAGACGGTGGGGTCTGAGAACTAGCAGCCAGGGCCACTGCTCTAGTCACGTTGTAACTTTTGGACAACATGCAAAATGCTGCAGGAAGAAAAGTAACTCTGCTCATGACCCTGAACATATCACCACTTCTTGCATGATGCTGCCACCTGGTGGCGGTGTTAGTGTAGTAAATATTGAACAACGCTACTATTGAGATCTTCCATTTATCTTGGAATTTTGAGCTTGAATATGAATGTACTGAATATATCAGGCTATTTTTTTTAAACATGATAATTAAGCATTTTCATATAGATATATAGAATCTTAATAAAACAGACATAACGTAAGACTGCAACATGTTCTTACCGATGATGCTGTCTGTGACGTCCTTCAACACTTTGCTCAGAGAGGGGACAGAAAGGAAAGCATGTCCTTTGGAGAACACTGGAGAAAATACAGCAGTGATTAACACAACAACTCCACTATAATCGAAGAACAAAATCCCTTTAGATTTCTTGTCAAACAAAAAACTGCAGCCAAAAATGCAGAAAAGGCTACACTGATGGAGTCTGTTGTGTTGTTGCAGAAATTGCAACAACTGATGATCAGCGAGCTCATTTCCTGACTAACTGAACACCATCAGACATCTTTGCATCTCATTGAAATCTGGGAGGAATCGGAGTAGCTCTTAGCCAATCCCCACGTATTTCCCCACCGGTCTGCAGGACGCTGCAAACGCAGCGCCTGCCGCTGCGCTCAGCATGACGAGATTCACCGCTGTGCCCCAGAAACGAAGCACCTGGCGAAGTATGAAGCGTAAACACTGCTCTTGGCAATGTTTGAAAAATTAAACATCCGACAAACGTGATGCTGCAGTATCACAGGAGAATGTGTTGCGATGTCTATTAGCGCTCAGAACCTTTTTACAATCTAAACTGGTCACCCGTTGCAACAGAAAGGAAACCAAACACTGGGTTAAAACTGTGTGAGGGCACCAAGAGAGTCCCCTGGTCACTGAGAGGGGGGCGGGAGGATCACTGCCTGGTGAACGAGTCACCCACCATTCAAGACATGAACCACAGAGACCCAAGACCTCCAGCTTCAACTCTCAGGACAGGAAGTGGCGCCGTGTGTAAAAACACTTACCTATGTCAGCAGAATGCAGAGGCTGCTTTTTCTGTCAGCGTGGAGGGAATAAACCCACGAGGAGGAGAGAGACACACACAGGAATTAGTGACAGGGTGACACTCAGCAGAGGACGGGACACCTCGTCCACGTCCGCCGCACCATTCAGAGCCGCTCGTTTACTTCATTCTCCGCGAGCCCCGGGTCACGCAGAGACGGGAAAAACGCGGGAAGGAGTTTATCTGGGCTCTGAAATGTGTCATCGAGTGATGAAGACTCATCAGATGCGAGCAGCAACAATAAGTTACTGGTTTTATAGGGGACACGAGGATAACCACAGTTCAAAACACGCAAACATCTGCTGCAGCCAGATAACAGAGCACCGAGGTGAAGACCTGCCCGCTCCTCTGACCAGACGGATGTATTCATGAACAGTGGATCAACGTTTGGAAACAAAAAAAAAAGATGCAAAAATAAGCTCAGTTCCTCTTATAGAGGAACTGATATGAACGGTAACACAATTACTATTATTATTACTGCCCACTAGAATTAAAATAACTGGGAATTTTATTTTTTTTTTAAATCAACATTCTGTAGAATGTGTCTCACTATTTACACAAATATTTAATTGAAAAAAAAAAGGTTGAAAAGACGCACCCCAAGAATAAAAATTCCAGTGTGCCAAAAAGTGAAGTTGAAATTTTTTTTTAAAAACCTTATTTTGATATCAAAAAGCAGATAAATAATCACTCACGTCATTAGATCATGAGTTGTATATTTCATTCTGACTCAACTTATGATCTAAATTAAAGTAGGACTGAACACAAACTGGGCAGCCCGCAAGAGTTTATCTCTTCATAGTAATGCTCTGCGTTTAAGGGATCAGCAGCTGGACTTTTAAAGCTCCTGATAACAAGCAGAGCCAGCCCAGCGCCGATCATCGAGAGCTCAACGCCTGTGTGTGCACTGCATGATGCTGCCGCAGCAGCGGCTCATGGCAGCAACAGCACATGCACCCTTGACCTGTGTGGTGCCAGAGATTCACCACTGTCACCCAGGAAGGACTGAAGGCTGAGCCAACAAACTTATGAGGTTAGTGAAGCTCTCTTATTTTAAAGCTCAAGTCCCGAGTCCATCCCACTGTAAAGCAGGAAGCAGGTGAGGTGGTGGTTTCCTTGAATATGGAGATGGGTCCTTTTCAAAAAGGAGTTCATTGTTCTTTAGATATTTTTTCAGGTTTTTTTTAATTGTCTTGATCTCTAATCTTAATCTTAATCTACTGTAGAAGAGGTTAGCCAGTTATGAAGCAAATCAATTTGATTATACTGAAAAGCTTGGGATGATTTACAAAACTCTAAACTTGTGTAGTTTGTTTTTAAAATTAGTTAAAAATAAATAAATAAATAAATAAATAATAATAAAGGAAGCTGTTTTATATCTCTTTACTGCCATGCACCTTTTTCTTTTTCTTTGGATACGGTGGCCCATGATTTGGGGCAGGTTGTTCTCCTGTAGGTATAGCCGGAACCTCCACCCCAAAAGTCTCCATAGTTTCACCACTGCAACATAAAAAAGAAACGTGTTTGCCAGAAATGAAATAAAACATGCAAGTATTGTAAAAATTAACTACATGAATTTTATCCACGAGCCGCTAGCGTGTATTGTTTAGATAAACTAAGTGATACAACGAAGATAACCAAATAACTTTCCCCATGTAAAGAAGTATTGGAAATATATTTAAGAAAAAAGCGGGTCAACGATGGCTGTATTTATTTAATTGATTAACTGATCGTTAAGCATGTTTATATTAGTGTATTTTCGTAAGAGAGCAGGCCTAGCTTACCGTTCCTTAAGTCAGTTTCTCTAAAGAAAGACAATGATTGGTAGTAAATTCTTATCGTGATAAAAGCTACAACTCGCTTAGATTTCCATCACGCAAACAACACTACACAAACATTCGTACCTTATATTTAATTGCAAGACACGAGTTCCTACCCTTTAAGACCGCCTGGACTGTTTGGTTTCGGAATAAAATGGGCACACCGAGAAGGAGATAGGCTGACAAGTATTTATCCATGTAAAAAAGAAATAAAAAAATAAAAAAATGTTTAACTGCTTTGTCTTCATAAATAGACTTTTAATAAATACTTACATATATGTATTTGGTGCATATGATTAATGTTTACAGTTTAATCTTTTGTAGTAGAATAATAAAAACAACACTGTTATTATTTACGAGGCACTTGTGCGGACAGCTATATGGTGCATTTATTTTTATACCGGGGCGTACCGTACTGGAATCCAGACGTGAACTATTATCATTATTTGCATTGACAACGCCCCTGATTTCATCTTTATTTAAGCTTTTAAAAAGTCTATTAATTGAATAATTTCCAAATTAAAAATCTCACACATTATGGAAATACCAAGATGTTAATTTAGCTTTAGCTCCGTTAGCTCCGCACCCCTTCAGTCCAACACATCGAACGTGCAGCGTTATTAAACACGAATGCTTTGAATCAGAGGACCCAGTGAACAACCAAGACGAAAGGGAATACGTCTTTTTATATAAAATTATAGCCGTAAACAAGGCGGATATGTGTTTAGCATAACTGAATGTTTGATGACGTGAGAAGATCTGACGGTTGAAGCCAAGCGTTTCTTTTTTACTGTGGTAAGTTAAAATCAGGTAACACCCATGCTTGATCCTGTAGGATGTACGTGAAAGGTAAGTTAGCCACATGATAGCAGTGCAGCCGCTCCGACCTTTCATTATTAGTGTTTACCATTATGATTTGGGCTATTTTTACATCTTTGGAAGCGATAAGGTTATCTTCTATCTCATGCTAAATGCACATATTAATTCCGTTTAACTTTGTGTTACTGAAATTCTAAGTGTCCACAAAGATGAAGGCCAAAAAGAAGAAGAGGCAGGACGATTTCCAAAAAGTTAAGCTCAAAGTGGGAAAGAAGAAGCCCAGGGCTGATAATGCCACCAACACTAACTTCCGTACAAGAGGAATCTGTCTGCCTGACCAGTTAAAGAGAGACACAAGCGGTCCCACAACTCACAGACAGCTGGGCATCAATGTAAGTTCTGCAGAACTCCAAAACAAACCTGATATTTACATTGGATTTCAAAAGTATTCACACCCTTTGAACTCTGTCACGTTTTCTCAACGCACAGACAAACCTCAGTGTAATTGTGTTGGGATTTAATGCTTTACAGCAGGGATGCCCAAAGTCGGTCCTCGAGGGGCGGCAT
The DNA here is from genome assembly GCF_019740435.1 of Gambusia affinis. Lineage (NCBI taxonomy): Eukaryota > Metazoa > Chordata > Actinopteri > Cyprinodontiformes > Poeciliidae > Gambusia > Gambusia affinis. The sequence goes on along the minus strand of NC_057872.1, from coordinate 16,559,670 downwards.
CCTGCACGTTTTAGTTCTCACCCTGGTAGTACTAACAATCTTTTCAGCATGTCAGTGTTCTTAAGCCTTCTAACGAGCCATCATTTGATCCAGGTGCGTTAAACCAGGGAGAGAACTAAAACATGCAGGATGCCGGCCATCGAGGACCGACATTGGGGATCCCTGCTTTAGAGCATCAGAATTTAAAATGATAATAAACTTTTCAAAAATATTAATAGATTTAGCTTTAATTCATACTTTTTTTAAAATATCCAGGAGCTCCTGTCTCAGCTGCATCATTACAGTGCCAATGTGAAACACAGTGCCTTGCTGGGGTTGAAAGAGCTGCTGTCTCTGAGTCCTTCTCTGTTGGAACAGCATCTTTCACGCCTGCTCTCCGAAGTGGCAGCTGTTCTCACCGACAAGGATGGAAATGTTCGTGTGGCAGCAACCCGGGTTCTCAGGTCCGAAAAGCACCCCTTTTTCAAAACAATGCAGGTCTTTAGATCTTAAATAAAAACACATTATCTGAAACTTGTTGCAGGTTCATTGCACATTCGGTGCCGGCAGAACAAGTGGCACCGTTCTTCCCACTCCTCAGCGCTCACCTGACCTGCGCTATGACCCATATCGAGCCAGTTATCCAGGAGGACGCCATGAGTGTCCTGGACATCTTCCTGGAGCATTACCCCTCTCTGCTGGCCTCTCGACCCGTGGTGCTCCTCACCAACTTCCTGGAGCTGATCTCTCACAGGCAGAACTCTGGAGGAGCCAGAAAGGCTCAGGACGCCAGGGGCCGAACCTGGACACTCTCAGTCCACCCAGACAGGAGAGTGACCAGCCAGCAGTGGCGCCTCTCTGTTCTTCTTAGGTAACTGTCTGCTGACATGGTAAAAAAAAATTAAGTAGTAAAACGATTTTTTAGAATAAAAACCTTGTTTGTTTAATTTCATCATGTTTCAGACTTGGAAACTTTCTGCAAGCGATTGTTGAGGAAAGACCAACGGAGCAGGGCGACTTGTCTGTGCGAACCGAAGGAGTGTTCGGTTCAAGTGGGCTGGGCCGTCTTACCCCCCTGAATCTGAACTGGGAGGAGCTAACTTACAAAAAGATTGGCGTTAAGGTGTATGAAAACTCCGGCGCCACCCCAACTCCCCACTCCACCTTTAAACTCAAGTATGATGTCATTCAGGACGAAAACAATCCCATCACTTTATGTATGAGTGTAACATCTAAGTCTGGTTTTCTTCTAAAACTAACTGCTTAGACCTGAAATGGACCCTGGCGGCGTGGGAAGCAAGGGTCTGGACTCGGCCGAGACCGTTCAGAGTTTCGCGGGCACACTCGTGCCTCTGCTGCTGGAGGTTTGGGTGGAAGCCTGCGCCGTAGATTGCTCCTGGAACAGCACCGAGGGCGCCCACCTGCTCACACCCGACGCCACGTCCGTAATGTTCCAGGTCTTGTCTATTCTCCAGCTGCTGAGGAAACTGCCCACCCACCGTGAGAACAAGGAGGCACTGGTGAGATGAGATATGTACTTTGTAGTTCTGTCTTTGTTTGTGTTCAGGTAATTTATTATGCAACAAAAGAATAACGGAAGGCATTGCTCTTGGTCAGGATGCTTGGTTTCGTAAGGAATATCTGGAAGACTTTAAGCAACACTTCATGAAGAACTTTCCGTATGGTCTTCGGGACACACCGAAACATAAGAAGAAAGTTGATCTCAAGAGGTAAGAATCTAATACTGTTCACTCTAGTGGTAGGCGATGTGGTCTTAAAGTTTTATCCGTATATTTTGTTGTACTGCTGTGATAACAAACGTGACAAAAAGAAGCTATTTATCATAAATAAAAATTCTTATTGTGACGAGATATTTATCATGACAAATGATGAACGATACAATAAATGTCCACCCCTAGATCAAACACATTGATCTAGCAAACAAACATTTGCTTTGTGTAGCAAAAGGTCAGAAAACTGAATTGATTAGCTTTACATCGTGTTATAATATTATTCCCTCATCAAACACATACCTGTAGTGCTGCTTTGATTATTTTCCACACCAGCTCCTCCATGGATCAGCTCCTTCAGACTAGCGGTAGCAGCAATTAGCCAACACCTGGTGGAACTGAGCATCTCCTGAGCTCATTATAAGAGCTACTTCTGGGTCCAGTTCTCCGACAAACATTTGTAAACACTTGGAAGATAAAAGTTGATGTGTTGTTCTATCATTTAAAATCACAAGAAAATGAAGGTGGTAAAAGTTAGAATGAGATCAAATATAAAAACATTTGAGTGTCTGCATAGTATTTTATTAGTGTACCTTGCTAGAAAATGTCCATATTATTTTTGGATCCTTCAGTGATAGATGCTTTTGAATCAGACATTTCACATTTCAAATCAGACAGGAACCAAACAGGGAGCTTTCTAAAACTAGCTTTGCTTTGATCGACTGATTTTCTGTAGTCGGATATCAGTAGACGTTTGAAGCAGCTGAGTTTGCCGACACTTTACTTTCCTCTCTGCAGGAGCAAACAGACAGCGGCCGTCCCTTCTTCCACCGTAGAGCCCCTGGCTTTAAACATCACGCTCTGCCAGGTCATGGTGTCTCTCAGCCAGAAGCAGAGCCTCGGTCACAAGGCAGAGGGGGACTGGCTGTCACCGCTGAGGGCTTTTGTTCGGGACACGCTGGGGAACGGTCTGAAGCTGAGCTACAGGCAGCTACACATGCTGCTGCGCACCGTGTGGAAGATGGTGCTCACGCAGCAGAGCCGAGGTAAGCATGCGGATGATTTCATCAACGCAGAGGCGTGAACTTAATGCGACTACAAGACTCCATTGTAGGCAGCGCGGCCGTATGTGTCACGCTCACCCCGGTAAACTGTAGTAGAGGTTTAACAAACCAAATAAAGGTGTCTAAAAGACTGAGTGTTGTAGATTTTAAAGTTAGTTCCAGTAAGTTAAATGGCCCTTCTGCACAATATCATTAGTATTTCTTCACTGAAAAAATACAAATTTAGAAATGGGAACTGTTGATGCTGATATTGGTGTTGTGGACGTCTGCGCTGGCCGCAGCAATGTTTTGCATTGAGATGGTATTTTAGCCTTACGTAGCTTTGGATTGATAATTTTTGAAACAACAATTTACCCTTAGTGGGCCAAAAGAAGCAGCTTTGTTTTCCACCGATGTTTGTCGCTTGTGTGTCGGATTTATGGGTGAATTTGAAATACACAAATGCAAAGGTTCAGACTCTGACGTTTTGTATTAAAGCAAAAAAGTAATTAACTGTGTTAAAATTTTAACGTGTTAAAATCTATGGAATTAATTAAATAGTGCATTAGACCTAACTTGGCCCTAAGTAAGGCCAAAGAAGGTGTCAGAGCATTATAAAAATGGTTAAGGAAACAAACATGAGGATGAAAAACTTTGGTTTTCTTGTTTTTTTTATGTATGTACTTGTATGCTAAAATTGGGCAGAAATAAAAATATGTCTAAACAAGATAAAATAATCAGTTTTATTAAAATAATTAGCCTGAAAACCCGTGCTCTGTGTTGTATCCGAGCAGCAGTGACAGAGGAGCTGCTGGCGGCTGTTTACATCTACTATAAGCAGAAGAACCTGCCGCTGCAGACGAGGTCGCTGCTGCTCTCCTTCTACAGCAAACTCTACCTGCAGGAGCAAGAACACGCACACATTGCCAGGTAACCAGGGAAGAGGTCAACACCCAGATCATCTGATTCTGATTGATGTGGTGGAGTTGATGTGAACGTGTCATCTGTCCGTCTCTGCCTGAAGGAGCAAGGTGTTGTGTCGATGGCTGGCCTCTCTTCCTGTTCAGTTGTCCCAGCTGGGCCCCCGTAACCCAGCTCTGTCTGCTCAGCTGATCGTTTCCATCCATGCTGCAGCTTCCCGAGGAAACAAAGAGCTTCTCCACAGTCTGCAGACATACGCATGCAGGCTCTACGGTGAGATTATGATGATCATGGGAACGTTGGAAACGACTCTGAAATGGCATTCGATGTTTTCCCAAACACTGAAATCTATAATCGTACTGAACTGCAGCCAATCTGCTTCTTTTCAGCCGCTTGCAAATTACTTCTGCAATTCTGATTAAGGAGGATTTTAATATTTTTCAGGTCTGAACAAGTATAGGGGAAAAAGTTTGAATAAATGCCTATATCTAAGGCAGATATTTGTCTTCTTAGTTTTTTCTTCTTTCTTCTAAAAGACAAAAACCTAAAAATATGAGAGGCCATCACAGACCCAGAATATGAGAACTTCTGGGTCTGTGATGGATCATAAATCAGTCTGTGAATCCCATTGAACAAAAAAAGCTCATTTTTTGCAAAAGCTACCGTTTAATTTTTGTGAATGAAGTTGCAACATTGCGCTCTCAGCCATGTGCCTTCTCTCATCAGTTTTTAAAAAAAATGAAAGCTTTATTTTCAGTTATTATGAAAATATCTACAGACATTATTTGTCCCACAGGGGGCGGTATTACTCCACACATTAATCTTCAGACTGCTTGCATATTGACGTTACGGCGTGTTTGTGTGCGCAGCTCAGAGGATGAGTAGATAGTGAGGCGGATGTGTGACACACACACACACACACAGAGCCAAGGGGAGGAGGTGGTCTGACAGAGCGCAGTCCTCCATCACAAGACTCCTTTTGTCTGAGATCTTTTGACATCAGCATGTGCGTCAGAGAAACAAACCAACACACACATAGAAATTATCTGCACCCTTACAGCAGAAGTTTTTCTGTTTTTTTTGTTTTTGTTTTTCACAATAAATGAATAATCCAAGTATCACTGTTATGTAAACCTCTGAGGGTGCAGCGTGTTAAAAAACATTGTGCGTCTGTGTGAAGATCCTCAGGAAGGAGCTGTGGTGCTGCTGCCAGCAGAGTCCCAGCAGCGAATGGTGCAGCTGCTCTACTTTCTCCCAAAAATGCCCCAGCCTCTGCTGGCCAACCTGAGCGGCTGCTGCACCACCGGACGCATCTCTGCGACCCTCGCCGCCTCCGTCATCCATATCCTACACTTTAGGTGAGCGTCCAACCTGAGCTGTTCAATGGTGCATTTTAAATCACATCGCCACTACAGCATCTTGTAGAAACAAACAAAATTGTCCACATTCAATGTTTGCAATGTAAATTGAAATGTTTTTTTTATTTGGATTTTAATGCTTCAGACCAACATAAACTATTGCATGATTGCGAAAAATGATCAGCATTTTTCTGTAGAGGCTGCGGAGACCCACAGCTCAGGTGGGAGAGTCTTTGGAAAGGAAAAAAAGTTGGTCTACAAATCAGAGCTTTATGGAAGAGCAGCGAAACGAAAGCCTGCGTTGAGAGAAAACGATAAGAGGTCCAGTTGTAGTTCATCACCAGACATGTCAGGGACACAGCAGACACGTGGAAGAAGGTGCTCTGGTCAGATGAGACAAAAATTAGCTTCCTCCCCCCCATTATTCTTTGTGAATAAGCTCTGCCTCAGACTGAATGGAGAGCCTCTGTTGAATATTCGTTTTCAGGTCCTGGCTCAGATTCTCAGTCGGATTTTGGCACAGCTTGCATTTTTATTCAACCCCTTTATTTTGGCACCCCGAACTGAAAACCCAGTTCTGCCGGCTTTCTTCAGGAGTCACGTAATTGGTAAATAAAGTCCACATGAATGCAGTTATATACAGTACAGACCAAAAGTTTGGACACACTTGAGAAGGTGTGTCCAAACTTTTGGTCTGTACTGTATGTGGTGGAAAACTAACCCAGCACATCACCCTGGAAATTAAGGCTAAAACAATTAATCTGATTAATCATGACTAATTGATTATAGAAATAATCATCAACTAGTAAATGGAATGTTCAGACTCAAAAAAGGCCATTTCCTAAAAGAACAAGACACTCGGATCAGTAACTAAACCAATACTGTACAAAAAAAAATATACATGTTTTGCATTTAAACCTTCTTAGTTTGTAGATATGTTCTACCCAGAACTTCTGCAAGATATATAGTTTTATCTTCACTTGGTTCAAATTCTCAATTAAGTCAAACGTAAAATCACCGGCCACCACAAGATGGCAGTATAGTGCTTTCACTGTCCATCAATTCTCTTAACTGCATCTTTATCTCTTCAGGTGCAAATTTCCCATTTATTTTACATTCAACATAGTAATCAGTATAGAAGCGAGTTCTTGCAGCAGCTCACCTTTGCCTGCCATGTTGTCTCTGACCTGTTTTGCCCCCGGTGTCAGTGGGCCAGTGTTACACAAATTTGGAGCGGTGAGATTGCAGAGTTCACATGGGATGGGATGTGTGCATAATGGATTTGATACAAAGAGTTCTTTGGGAGGCTGGAATGCAGCATCGTCATGGAGTATTGAGTGCACTGCCTGCATGTGCCTCCCAGCCTTTCTAAAACACACACAGTTATTCACGCACATTTCCTGCGGTTATACATGCATCCTCCCTGAGGACAAGGAGCCATTTTTCATAACTGTGTTTACGTGCGTTGTTTGGCTCTGATAAATATTTTTGCTCTTATGAAACTGATCATTTCTAGATGTGATTAAAGGAGGAAGAGCATATTCAGTTTTTTTAAAGTTTTTTTAAAGAAGCTGCATAACTTTGTGACTGCTGTGTTCTGTGAAAACAGGCCGTTCAGTATTTATTGTTTAGGACACTATCTGATTTTGTTCCTCAGGTCCTCTCTCAGTGGCTGGCCGGTCGGGAGCCAGGAAGCAGCTCTGCAGGACATCGACTACATCAGCTTCCTGTTCTCGACCCTGGCGGGCTTCTCGTCCGAACACCTCGCCGCCCTGCAGGACGACGAGACCGCCCTGCTGCCCTCCTCGCTCTCCCCCCTCTGCCTCTACCAAACGCCGCTGGAGCAGTTCACACACCACTGGGATGTTGTCGAGGTGCGAACTCTCCTCTCGCCAGTCGGCTCCGTGCACATAGTGAAACCGCCGCGGATGCGGCCCTGGAAATTGTTACGTTTTGATATTCTGGACACAGCTGTGGTCTTTCAGTCCCCCCCTGGTCTCTCTCTGTCCCCCACAAAGAGCTCAGAGGAAGGAAGTTTTATCACTGCGCTCCTGCTGAGAGGGGACCCTTTATCATGTTGCGCAGGTTGGAGATGCGCGGTTATCAGGCGTAGTGGATATGCACAAATGGTAATGAGAGCCTGTGGCATGATGGTAGAGTGACATTTCTGCACAGAAATTACCACTAACCTAACTGCGCCCTGGGGCAAGTGTGTGTGAGCTGGTCGGTGGGGGGGGGGGCTTATAATCACTAATTCAGCCCCCTCAATTAAAGCCTCAGATCCCTCTTCTCTCATCTTCCTGTCTGAGTCAATCACAGCCGAAGCGGGGGGCGGGGGACACGCGGTGGCAGCGTTACGAAACGGACCGTGTCAGGTCTGGTTCGGCTAATGAGACGGGATTGTTTTTAATGACGGATGGGGGAGGGGGACGCCGACAGGTGCAGCGTCCAGACACGCTGGCTCTCGCGCCTCAATTTGATAAAAGGTAATGAGAAATTTGATTTGGATTTTCGAGTTAATGAAGAAAAGCAAAGTCTTATTTTTCACTCTTAAAAAGTTTGGCAGCAAGAAGGCCTGAAATTAATTCAGACGGACGGACGGAGAGTTAAACGCAAGTTAAAGCTGGCTGTCATTAGGCAGCTGTTTAATTGTTCAAACATCATTACTTGATTCTTCTTTCCTGCAAACATGGATGAGTAGGAACAGCATGTTGGTTTTGAACATACAGCGGCTTTCCAAAGAACATGGTCAGTCGTTTTCAAAAGCTTCGCACCTGAAAGGTGATAATTTATCCAGTGACCTTCAACAAAAAAGAAAATGTGTTAGAAGGTAAACCAGGCTGTATTCTTAAAACGTCTTAAAGTGTCTAAAATTAAGGCCTTAAAATGTCTTAAACTTGTTAAAGAAAATGCAAGTTGGTTTTAAAATTCTCAAGTTTTGAGTTAACAATGCAGCGTGAAAGCCAACCGCTCCAGTAACAAATGCTTAAATTTTTGTCCCCAATCAAATCGAGTGTATTGGACTATCTGGTGTGAAAACACCTAATGTCTACTGTATACTGAAGATCGTTGGCTCTACATTAGCAAAAAACTTCACCGTAAATGGTGTCAATATGCTTGGTCCACAGGAGGTGTGTCACTGTCTGGAAACCATCGGATCAAAGTCGCAATGCTTTGACATTCTGCAAAATGGCATCTTCAGATACCTGGTAGGTGTTCACATTTCTGCTTTGCTACCATTAGAACAGTTCAGTTCAGTCTATTCCTGTTTATCTCCGTGTGCTCTGAATTTCTAATCAAGACTTCTTTTTTTTTTTTTTTTTTTTTGTCTTAGATGAAGTTGGAGGTTGTTCCTGACAGCATGGCAGCCGGGCTGCTGAGAGCCGTTTCCAGACTCTTAGACCTGTCCATCCTGCCCGCCGAGCAGGTGCTGCGTTTCCTGTCCCAGTGCTGCCTCAGCCTGCTGGTGCTGCTGGTCATCATGCAGCAGCACGCCCCCACTGAAACCGACCACAAAAGGTGCATTCTGGGGGGACAAGACGGCAAGTTTGCGGCTTAGAGAGATTCCCAGGGTTCCTATCACAGCTCATTTTGCAGTTCATTTCTGGAGTCTTGAGTGGCAAAACTTAGAAATACAGAAGTTCAGTAGTTAAAATATGGAATGGATGCTTGGGATAGATATTTTAGATAGCACCATGTTCCATTTCTCACCAAACCCTAACTGGAGATCTGGACATTAAGTTACATTACCAGACAGTTTTAAAGCCTCTTTGTCTTCAGGGAGGCAATCTGGAGTTCCTGTGTGACGGCACTCAGCAGCGTCCCTCGCCTGCTGCGGATCGTTCTGCAGTCGATGCACGTCGGAGACCTGAGCGCCGAGGAGCTGCCGCAGCTCGGCCAGATCCTCTCGATGCTGCTGCAGCACACGCCGCTGCACAACCAACTGATGGCCAACGCCGTGCTGCTGCAAGAGCTCATCCAGAATCTAACGGTAAACAATCTTGAACTTACTGGCAGACATGACAGTTGGGGAGGAGACGGACTGTTTACGTTCTGCATATTTGTGTTTTTAGAGGTTTTTCCGGGGAGCGACCAGAGAGCAGTGGCTGACGGATTTGCTCTACTGTTACAGCGTCACCGTGGCTCACGGCTCCTCTGCACACCGTGGAAGCATGGGCCTCAGAGACATGTACTAACTCCATTCATTTAGCAGAGACGGAATCAAAAAGCTTTTTTTTTTTTTTTTTTTTTTTTACTCGTAGTTCACATAAACTTCACGGTTTCTTGTGCCTGTTCTGATTGTTTCCTCAGTCTTTAATGAAGCGTAGAAAACCTTTGTTTAAAAAAATAGAATAAAAAGGAAAATTAAAATCAAAGGTAACCTCAGCTTTTTATTTGATCCGTCTTTTACATGGCGCTATCAGTTTAATGTTTAATTAATTTATAAAATGACAGCTCTGATAGTGAAAGCCTAATTCAGACAGGCATGTTTCTTTTGAAAGGGAAAACGTTTAAAGAACAGACCGATGTGTAGAGTGCGTGTGTGTGGAGTGCTGCAGGTGGGCTATCTGTATGACCGGCTGTTGATAGACTACCTCATTCTCCGTAGCGAGGAAAGGTTATCTCGGTGTGTGTGTGTGTGTGTGTGACAGCAATGGAGACTGAGGGGGGGCAGTGTGTATGCACTCCCTCCGTACTGGATGAAAGGTTATCTTTTACACACGCCATTTCTGTAGACTTAACCCCACCCTGTGAGGTCACAGCTCTGATGTCACATGACTTAATTTTAGAAAGCCCGGCACGTTGAGCCAACATTGTGTGCAGTAAAGTCTGACCAGGTGAGACTGACAGCCAGCTGAGAAAACAAACCGCTGCGTTGCAGAAATATTCAGAACCCTGCAAGTCTTCTACCGTTTGTCAGGTTCAATGCCAACTAAAAATTTTGCACAACTTCAAACCTTCGAGCATCGAAGGTCTTCAACTTCAGGGCCGGTGTCCCTGCGGTCTCCGCGCCCTGAACAGTCTCAAATTTATGTATCAAAACACGAGGAATCAAAATGTCTTAAATGTATTTTACATAGATGCAAGTTGGCTTTAAATACAGTAAATGGTGTCAATATTTACAGTACAGTAATATTTTGGTCTGTACTTTTGGTCAATACAGACCAAAAGTTTGGACACGCCTTCTAATTGAATTCAATTAGAAACTGTGTCCAAACTTTTGGTCTGTACTGTATGTTAATCCCAAGTCTTAAATGTTGTCACGGCAGAACTATTTAATCCCTATGACGCTGTATTACTGCCATTGTAGATGGAAAGAAAAAAAGTTTTTTGGTGGAAATGTACTCCTTTTTTGAAAAATTGTTAGAAAAAAAACTCTGAAACTTTGAGATTAATGTCTGTAATTTTCAAGGAAAGAACTTGCTGTTACTCAAATTTTAGCCTGACAGCAAAGTCCCAAGAAGAAAAAAAAATACAAAGGATATAATTTAAATATAAAGATTTTTATGATGGCATATTAGGGCCATTGTAGATATTAGAGACTCAGAAAATTTCCAAAAGTCAACAAAGCTGTAAAACACGCTTATCAAACAAGATAGCAGTGAGGGGGGTGGGATGTAAAATACATAAATGTATGTAAAATACATTTAAGACATTTTGATTTAATTGTTTCCAAAAATTTAAAAAACTTAAAAAACCAAAAATTTGATTAATAGATTAAAATGAATTAATTACGTAGTCCTAAGGTGTCCCAGTCAAAGTTCAGTAGCCATTTAAACTAATATGTAGCAACGTCCTCCATACAACCTGCCCAGATATTTCAATGTTTAGATGAACCCCAAAAGCCTTGAACCTGAAAAACAAAAAACATGCCATATCTTTTTATTTTTTAGATTCTTACTTCAAGATTACACAAGCTATGTGGTAGTCTACCTCATGAAATCCCAATAAAATACACTGAAATCTGTTTATCCAATGCACCGTTGGTAAACACAGTGCGTGCTCAGTGTTTGCCCCGTCCTCTCGTCCCCTGTCCTGCGCTCTGTGGTCTCAGGTGGTAAGAGTACAGCTTGGCTTGAGTCAAGGCACCGGTCAGGTGAATGCAGTCTAAACCGCCCACTGAAACACAAGCAGAAGATCAACTTTAAGAGCCTCAAAGGCGGCAAAGAGTGCTTTGTGTGAGGACGAGAGCACTTACACTGACTCTGGGTGCGTAGGGGGACGTTCAGCAGGAGGTGAGGCTGCGAGCCCTGAAGCGAGCGTCCTCGTCTCGCCATAGAGTTGCCTGAAGGAAGGACATTGGGAGTTGGTTTTTTCTGAATTCAGTGAGCCAAGGGTGGATCATGACAGAGAGTCCTGTAAGACTGGTTCATCCAGCCCAGGTCCACACCTGCTGTGTCCTCCTGTCTTTATATGTGTACTGTCACATCTCAACAGATGTCAAAGGCCCTATAGCTCAGTGGTTAGAGCACTGGTCTTGTAAACCAGGGGTCGCGAGTTCAATCCTCGCTGGGGCCTAACTTTATCCTTTTCCAGTTGATACTGTCTGCGAACGCCTGACAATCGCCACACAGGTGTTATAGTTTGACAGATTCTGGGTCAGGGCGTGGCGGTGGCGCAGCGAGTAGAGCACATGACCCATGTACTCGACACAGCTGTTGTGGGTTCAAGTCCCAAACTGTTTCTCACAACTGCCCAAATATGACATTGACCACCACAATTAGCTGAGAAATGATTCAGGAAACATGTGGTAGACCAGGGAAACTGTACACAGAGGACTCAACCCATGGGCGTAGGTTTGGGTATGGACGGTCGTGACATGTCACGAGCCAATATGGTGCCCCCCCCCGTCCCCACTCCCCACTGGTCAAAAATGGTCTGTGGTGGTGGTGTGGGGGTGGGGGGGGGTTGTCAGTAAGTTGTAAGGTCCCACCAAACCTTAGACCAAACCTACGCCCTTGCCTCAACCTCAATGTACCTGCTGTAGGTCCACTTCCTGTCCTGAGCTGTTTACAGCTCCTCAAGGCTAGTAGTGGCACAAAATCTTAAAGGTAATCTCTATTATGCTTCCTTGAACAGGTTAATGGGCGATACAAGGCCTGTTTATTCAATGAGATTTTAGCCTTTCAGAATGAGCTTTTTTATGGCCTCCTGTCACTTTAAATCCAAATTAGCTGCAGTTAGCCACGACCCCCAACTCAACGTTTACACTTTCGCAGAAAAACACAAAAAGATGTGCAATTATACCAACTGTCACTGAACGTTATACAAGCATCTTTTCTGAATAGTAAGTCAATAATAAAACTAGTTTTTCCAGTACATATAGAGATAAAAACAGCTGACCAAATCTGCTGGAACTCAGCTTGGGTTGCTAGGTGACGGGGCTGGGCTTGGCTGGGGTTGCTAGGTAACGGCGCAGTTCCCGTAGGATGTGACTAAACAACTGGGAAGTTTTTGAAATGACTTGTTTTCCAGAGCTTTTTGAGCACCTGGGCTGCTTTTAGAAACAGTTTAGACCCAAACTGAATAACAAAAAAGTACAAAATATGAATCCCCTTTCAAAAAAAAAAAAAAAAGAAAGAAAAAACAGGTCAAACGGTTTATTACTTCAAAGCGACCAGCATTAGTCTGCCAAACATGCTTCTGCTTCGTGGAAATGAAAAAGTGAGAAAATTCGTCTCATGAACATATGTATGTGTGTGTGTGTGTGTTGGATGGGTGAGGCGTGTGTGTGGTGAGCGGAAAGCTCTACGCAGTCGTTTGACATTCCCCGTGACAGCGCTGAACTTTTCACAGTGCCAGGAACTGTCAGGTAGGGAGAAGGAGAGACAGAGGCAGAGAAAGGGGGAGGAAGAGGCAGAGAAAGGGGGAGGAAGACGATGGGAAGGGAGTGGTGGGGGAAACAGCCGGACCGAGGACCCTTTCAGTCCGTCTGAGGGTGGAGGGAGAGCGCGCGGGTTTGTGTGTGTTTCTGCCTGTCCTCCTATCATCACCTGGTGATGTGCGGTGAAGGTCGGGCCTGTCCGAGGGAGCGAAACCGCGGCAGAAAAACCCGGCTGATGGCGTCCAGATACGAACACTGGAACTTACACCTGAGAGCTTGTAGCTTTTCATCCAAACCCACAACTTCACTCTCACAGTACTGCAGCAGCAGCAACTGTTTTTCTATTAAACTGACGCCATTAACTTATTCATCAGCGATCAAACTGCAGAAAATATATCCAATATTTACCCATGATTGGAAAACCTTAGCTTAAAGCCAATGCAGCTGTTGTGTAGTATTTCCTCAGGAGAAATTCCTCAAAGTAAGACATTTATTACTTCATTACCTTTCAAAACATTTGAGTTTTGCTTTCCAGGGAGCATTTTGATGTAAACTCCTCAGTGCACCTTAAGGCAACTATGAGTATATTTAGACATGGAGGTAAAATCTATTTGTTTTTAAACAGCTGTTGAGTTGTTTCAGGCCTGGTTCTGGTGCTGATATAGAGTTATATAATAAAAGCTACATGGAAATTAATTATTTTTATTCAAAATCTAAAAATAAAGTTGCTGAGGGATCTAATAGTCTGTTAGGTAGAAAAATAAAAAGATTAAAAACTAATTAAACAGTTTTTCAGAAGCCTGCATTTCATGGTGGGCTATGAAAATTTCAGATCTTATCTCCATAGTTTGAGGTATTTATTGCGATAGTAAAAAGTGATGATAAAAAAAGCATTTATCCTCTTTTAGGCAACTGAATGGCTGCGTCTGCCTGCCTCACAAACACGAAATCTGCTCTTAAAAAAAACATACATGTTTGAAAATAGGCTTTGTCATGTTACAAGGGACTTAAAAAGAGTGGTTCTTACCACTAATCTGCACAAAGTAACTTTATTTAACCAAATTTTCAAATGCAATTATTTTTCTTCATGTTCTCATCAGAATCAGAATCCCTCTATTGCAAGAAAGCACAACAAAATCTAAACTCCTGGAACAAACTGAGGAGAAAAGAGCAAAACTAATTCTGACGATACTGTCAGTTCTGTGGGGGTTCAAACTTCATTAATTTATTTTTATCACAAATGAAAATTCTTCTCATAACAAGGAATTTTTCAAGATGACAAAGAACAATATGATTAATTCAAATCTCTCCCTGCAGTCAATCCTGCAAGTAAATGAACTGCTGGAAGATGAGTTACAAAGCTGAGATTTGATTAGATTTTTTTCATAATCTTTGATTTTTGATCAGAAATGTATTTGCAACTTTTTAAAGTCTCAGTTGTGATTATGTCTCTGCCTGTTGGTATTGGTACGTTTACACTTTAGCCAACTTCCATTTTCTTGAACAGCTTGATAAAATCTTCATTAAATATATACATGCAATATATGCATTTAGGTTGTAGGCAGTCGAAATGCTTTTAATCTCTCCGACTCCATCCCCGACCCGTCTGTGTGCTCTTTGGTCTTGATGCTGTTTGTTTTCTAATTCCGATTGACAAATTTTATTTAGGGGTATCAAAGTAAGACTGTTCAATACAACGCTTTCCACACTTTTCACAGAAATCACATAAAATTTCATTTAACCATCAAATTTTGAGGTTGCAACATGACAAGAGTTTTAAGATGTTTTGCAGCATCCTGGTTCTCTTACCATAGATGCTCTGCAGCACAGAGCTTTTACTCGACACAGGTTTTCCAAACGCTGCTCTGTTTTCCGCTTTTTTCCTTCCGGGGGTGCAGCTCGACTTGCTCTGCTTGGCTTCTTCACAGGCCCTCACCTCTGTCCTCCTGCGTGCACAGAACCTGAAATCAACCAAAAAAAAAAAAACCCACCTCAGACTGCGTTCAAAGGCCCAAACCCTGGCGAGCCCCCACACCGACACTCACGACGCGTAAACAAAGTAAACAGTTTATTCAGAGCACTCAATAAGCAGCATGTATACAACTTAAATGTGGAAGCTGCAGAGAAACAGAGGGCCTCCCGCGGGGGACTGGCAGCCTCTAAGAGGAACACAGCGAGCGTAAGAAGGGGAGAGGGGCTGCTGGTAGCTATTAGCGCAGCCCTGCTGAACTTTTAGCCTCTTGTTAAACCTGTATGAAAGATTTAGATTACAGCCTTCCTGGTCTCACTCTCTCCCACGTCCTCTCCCCCACCGCTCTCCTGCTGATGGCATCCAGAGCAGTTAGTGCTCAGGGTTGGGGGGTCGGTGTTACAGGAGGGAGAAGACACATGAGGGCACCACATGGCTGCAGTTAGAGCACGTTGATGTTACTGAGATCCAACCCGGATCTCAGTAACATCCGGGTTGGATGGGCCTCACCTCTGCCACGCTCGCTGGATGATCCGTGCGGCATCGTTCCTCCTCGCCTGCTCCTTCTCATGCTCCCTCCCACCAGACTGCGTTTTCCTGCGGGGCCTTTTGTGATCTAAAGACGAGCTGCTCCTCAGTGATGGAGCTTGATGTCTGACCTCTGAACTTGGCTCTTTGTGGTTCCGGTGCTTGCGTGACGAGTGACCAGTCGTGGCAGGGTCTTTCTTTCTGCCGTCCCTTGAGTTCGCCTCAGCTCGGTCTGCAGAGGAGGCCGTTACGGATGCAGCGGACGCGACAGAGGAAGACCGTTCTCCGGCAGCTTTGGCCGCTGTGGGAGGTGTAGGTTTAAGAGTGGGGGGTTGTCTAGAGCCGGCGGGAGAGAGAAGCTTCTTCAGCCGGCTGTGCTGTGAGGCTTCGGGTGGAGAGCGGTCGCCGAGGACAGGGCTGCAGCTCAAAGCTTCTTGTCGCTCAGCTGCAAGACTTCTTCCAGAAATCCTGATCTTCTGGCCTGACAAGGCAAAAGAAAAAGTCAATTCAATAGCTCACGTGGAAAAATATGACTCAGTAGTCCTGTTTCCATCAAGGTTCTTTATACCTTGATGGTTTTGAAGTAACGTAAAATTTGAAAAAAAAAAACGCCCTGCATTTTGTTTGGAGAACATTGCAGAGGTAATTAAATCAATCAATGATGATAATAATAATAATAATAAAAATCCCATCTCTGACCTGAACTCTGAACTAAATACATCTCTGAACTCTGAAGTTAAGCTTTGGAGCTTCAGAGATCTTCCCTGATTTGAAAACTTGCCGTTTGTAGTCCCAGCAGAAAGAGAGAGTTTGGATTCATCCTCCAGATCAATATCAAAACCCTGAGACATTTGATTTCGCACAAGAAGGTGAACATCTCATGTCCATGTTCATCATTTAAATGAGATACATGTATTCATCTGCTTTATGTTCAGCTTGTTGAATATTAATTAAAGCAAATGAAAATGAAATGTGTCATTATTTTTATTTAATTATGATGGATTTTTTATTTTATTTTATTGTGTCTGTCAAAATGACGGACAGCGAAAAAAGTCTAGTAACCTCTGGGTGGGAAACTCTCATCCACTGGTGGATTTGTGCCTTACCAGAAGCACAAAACTCATCTTACATCGTGTTTTTTTGTTTGTTTTTTTTTTACAAAAAAGCGTAGCATCAACTTCTGACAAAATTACATTTTACAAGGCCCGGTCGATTCACTTCAAACCAGCAGATGGAAGGAAGCCTTTTCACATTTTGTTTTCTGCGACATCTTTAAAATTCACTCAAAATTCACATCACAATTGGATGGAAGCCTGGCTACAAATACATATAATTTCTCTAATAAGGAAATATGTTTTTATTATCATCATTATGTTGTAATAACACAGTGGAGTATTTCTTTGGCACCTTTATGCCTCCCCTCTTTGACCTTGGCGTGTGTCTTTGTGTCGACAGACGAGTCGTTCACGGTTAGGTCTTCCACGATGTTCGTTAAGGAGCGCGCCTCCTGCTCTGCTCTCAGAAGTGAAACCCTGGGTTTGTCCGCACCGTCCGCTCCAACATGCTGTGTCGCGCCTCGCCTTCGCTGCTCTTCTTCTCTCTTCCTAAAAGAAAAACACAAAATGAATCGCAGCGGCCGACAAGAAAGGCTGTGCTTAAAAGGTGAAGATTTTGAAAAGAATTGTGATAATTAGCAAAGCTAACAATGAAAAGATTTGTTTTTTTTATTGAATGAATATTGTTTTACAGCCAACCCGTGGTTTAAGTTTTTCCTTAATTGTACCCCTCACCTGCCTGCTGAGTTTTTAACAAACATCTGAGACTTTCATACAGTACACACAGGTGGACTTTGATTTATTATAAGGTGTCTCCTGAAGAGAATTGGTGTAACTGGGTTTTATTGAGCAGCATCAAAGTACAGGGGGGTCAATCATTTTACTTCTACTTTACAGTTACCTCTTTCTTTCTATTTAATTTCCTTTCCTTCTAAGCACTAATTAATTTTTCTGTAATCATTTAGCAACAGAGTGAGCACAGCTAAAAGAAACATCTATTTAAATTTCCTCACTTCTTTAATACATTTATGAAGTGAGAAAATCAAAAAAAGAATAATTTGTTCCCTGTTTGAAAAAAAAAAAAAAATCTACTAATTAAACCAAAGGTGAGACTGGTGAGCAAATAACCAATGAAGAGCAAACTGGAGGCCAGAGACAGAGAGAAGATGCATCTGTTTACCTATGACAGAAAAAGAGACCGATGAGGAGACGAGAAAACAAAGACTAAAACTACAATGAGGGACAAAGAGGCAGGAAGAGACACCGTCAACAAATACATAGAAAGATAAATGGATTTCCAGTTGATTTTGTGTTAAGATTGACACAAAGGGATGATGAAACTGCATCAATAGTTAGGAATCAGCGTACCGGTGCGGGCTGCTCAGAGAGAAAGTATCTTCAAATATGCTAAGTGTGTGTTGCTGTGCGCTCCTCTCTCACTTGGCCGCATCCTTGCGCAGCTGCTCGTGTCGCATGAGGAGCTGCTTCCTCTCTCTGAAGGCCTTTCGGACGGTGTAGCCCTTATAGACGGCCTGGATGGTGGCAGCGGCGATGTCCTGGATGGCGGCGATGGACAGAGCGCCGTGCTCCAGCATGAACTGGGTCACCTCACTGTGGCCCCCCAGTAAAGCGTAGTCCAGAGGCGTATATCTGCGCAACAGAAGCAGCGATAGTCATATAGCCGTCTGCCTGGCCTCGGCTCCAACGCCTCTCTCCTCACCTCTCCTCGGTGAGCTCCATCTGGTTGGGGAAGGCGTGGTAGCCCAGGAGCAGCTTCACAGCGTCCAGGTACCCGTTGTTGCAGGACCAGTGAATCGCAGTCCGCCCCTGTGCTCCCACAAAGAAGAAACTCGGTTCATACGACCTTCTTTTAACCCAAATCAAACACATGTGCAAGCGTATCTTGACCTCCTTGTCTTGTATATTTGGGTCAGCGTTGTTTTCCATCAGAACCGCCATGCATGTGATGTAACCACCGTATGCAGCACACTGCAGCGGAGTGCGTCCTGCGTGATCCTGCAGCCGGACACACATCGAGACAAAGAAACGTCTCATTCTATGCTTCGACTCAAACCTTTAGAAAAACCAGACGACCTTGTGATCAACAAAACTTTACGCTTTTTCAAGGTTTTTAGCAATATTTATTTGAACTGCCTTCTCACTCTTTCCTTTCCAGTCTATGGCCCGTTTAAAACAGAAATAAAGTATCAGACCATTTTAAATTAGAAATAGGATTTATTTTTCATTTATTAGACCGTCTGACTCTGAAGGCTTTATCAAAGGGTCCAAAGCCCAAGAGATAAACTATTAGTGTCTAAATGTCAAAACCTACATGGTTACTATTTCTTATTTTCTTATAAATACAAAAAATTATACTCTTTAACAGAAAATAGTAAACGTAGTTTGTATAAAATTTGGCATAAACAAAACGATAAGTCATTTCCATGACTTCTACAAAATAGTGCAGATAAATTTTTTTGAACCCAGCCTGTTTCTTTTCTCCTCAAGTCTGTAAGCGTCCACCATACCGTCTACCATCATGGTTAGCTACACATAAATCGGTTAAAATAGCTGCCAAAATCCAAAGATCACTTCACAACTGTGGCTCTATGGTAGAGTAGTCGTCTTGCAATCGGAAGGTTGTAGGTTTGATTCCAGCTTCCTCCTGCCACATGTCGATGTGCCTCTGGGCAAGGAACTTAACCGATCTGTTTGTGAGTGCGAATGGGTGAATGTGACTCTAGTGTGAAGTGCTTTGAGTGGTCAAAATGACTGGAAGTTCAGTCCATTTACCATTCAGTCCATTTACAAGATTACGAGAAAGTCTGAATCATAAATGACTCTAATCAAGGTCATTTACTTTCAAATAAAGACAGATGGCTAATCCTCGATAAGTGAAGAGTTTTCTTACTTTTGCCCTTTAAGGATAAAAGCAGATGAAACCTCATCTCAAATAAAATAAAACCCAATTAATCCATTATGCAGAGACCCCAGGTTGGGATTTGAAACCAGGACATTCTTGCTGCGAGGCAGCAGAGCTACCAACTGTGCCACTGTACACTTTAAAAGTGAAAAAAAAAAAAAAAAAACTCTTAAGTTCTCTTTTAATTTTTGAAATATTTACATCAGTACCTGGACGTTGGGACTGATCCCGTTCTCCATCAGTATCTGGCAGACCTCGGCGTTCCCCCCCAGAGCCGCCCAGTGGAGAGCTGTGTGACCGTCCACATCAACCAGCTCCACACAAGCAGAACCTGCATTTATTTGTTTTGGAAATATAAAGAACAACAACGTTGTTTTCCACAGTGACAAATACAGAAAGTCTGGGTGCCCTGCAGGGATCCGCGTTAAAACACAAAGAGCATTTTATTGGCCGTTCATGTAGTAGATTAACTCAAAGTGGTGCCTAATTGTAAAGTGGAAGGGCAGGGAAACATGGATTTCAATATTAAGATACGGCATTATGTACCCTAAAAGAGTAGTATGCATATGTGTTCAGCCCCATTGACTCCCTAAATAAAACTCAGTTTAATAAAATATATTCATAAACTACATGAGTGTAATTTAATCTCAGTATGAAGACAAACATAAAAAAACTAAATACAACACTTCTGAGGTTTACGTTAGTAAACAAACCGTAACTTGGACTACAAAATCTTTGTGAGAAATGAAAATGGCGGATTTGTAAAGCTATTTAGCCGGAAGTCCATGACTTTGTTTAGCAAGTCAGCAGAAAAAAACATAACAGTTCAAAAAGTATAAACAGGAACAGAAAAAACTGGACGGACTGAAAAATTGACACTTTTACTATTTTGTTCACTGTTCAATTAAAGCATCAATAAATATTTGAAAATACAGTTACCAGGTCCAGCTTAATCATACAAATCAGATTTCTGTATGTGACTGGTCTAGAGAGGAAAGTTACAAATGGGAATGATTTTCCAGAGCATCACTTGTGTTTGGGGGGATTTAATTGCAGTGACACAAAGTCAATGTCATATAGTTACTTAAAAATGTGGTATTATTGCTCTCACAATAATACCAGAAGCTATCGCGATTAAACTTTAAGTCCATATCGCCCACTCCTGGTATAAAATCAAACTAAGACACAACGATTTTTGTGGTTGTGATGTGCCAAAATGCAGGAAAGTGAGAGAAGTATAAATACAGTTTGCACGACGCCATAAAACTGCATTTGCCAACGTGTAAGAATCACACCCACCTTTGATGAGCGTGAGGATAACATCTTTGTATCCCATCTCACAGGCACGAAACAGCGGCGTGTGCTTCATGACGTCCAGGGAGTCGACTGTTGCTCCCTTCTCCAGCAGCAGCTTCACCGTGCTCACCTGGCCCGACAGGGAGGCCGCATGGAGCGCTGTTTGAACAACAATGATTTGAACGTCTTTTAATTGGCACAATAAACACCTTGGGGATGTGTGAATCACTTCCTCCTGCTCACTGTATCGAGTCAAGAGCGTGATTCAGTGATTCAGTGACTCAGTCAGTTCTGTCACCCTTCGCTTAGCATGACTCCAGCATGGATAAACTACTCCCAGCTGGTTAGACCAAAGCAATGTTGCCATGGAGATTATGCGCATACACAGTGTGTCATGTATGTCAAAGGGGAGGCCTAACACAACTCGGTTTGACCCAGTTCTGTGTTTTCCTTGATGCTATCCCGTCTGGTGTTATGAGGCTTCTTAAGTCCTCTATAACTTCTGCACTGACTCCTCCATGTCTGGACCCTGCTGGCTCCAGTCAGCAGGGTGAAAAAACAACTGGGAAATACATACCTTATTAATGAAACACATTGTCTCCATTCCAAATGTGATCTCTTATTGGAATAACCTTGAGTCAGACCTGAACTGGGAGAAAAATCCGATGTGTTCTGCCTAAATATTTGATTATTAATAAGTATCTTTTAAGATTTTATCCCTGCAGGTTCTTATATAAAGCACATTGACGCACTGTAAAACATTTGAATGTGGTTTAACTTGAAACTGAAAGCCCACCTGCTGCCTTGAAAATGCAATTTAAGTCAACAAGAAAATTGTTTTGGTTTTAACTGAGAAATTAAAGTTTATGAAGTTAATTTAAGGACAAGAGACGAGTTGTCCAAACATTGCTTTTTTAAGTTTATTAATCTTGAATAGTGAGTTTCAACTTAATGATTTTAACTTAATTATATTTTAAAATAATTACTTCACCATATGCAAGAAAAAACTGTGCTTACCTAGTTAGAGAGAACACATTTATCTATTATTTTTACTCACACTATCAGTTTATTTTACTTTAGAATCATTTACATTCTTGTTTCAAATTGAATTAACAAAATTTCTGATCTCATTATGAATTTTATTAAACATCACAATGAATTCTGTTCAAAACATTTAGTGTGAACAGGACATTATCCTCAAGTTTAAAAATAAATATTTGCCTTAATAACACACAAGAGTCAGATCAATTTAACACACTTCCACCTCACTCAACACAGGATACAAATATGCCGCTAAGCATTCTGGGAAATAGCTCCCACTCCTGTCTTTTCCTCCTTTCAATGTTTCTCACCGGTGCCGCCATACTTGTCGGCCATGTTGATGTCGATGCGAGGGACGAGGGAGAGCATGGTGCGGATGACTTCATCGCTTCCCTTCCCGGCGGCCCACATGAAGGCCGTCCGGCCCTCCAGGTCGGGCTCGTCTTTCACAGACGGGTGAGACAGAAACACGCCGACCGTTTCCTTCAAGCGCAGAGAAAGACAGCAGCAGTCTATTAACGGTGTTAAATGGACTCATTATGACACAAGAGGCAACAGAGGACGTCGCAGCCTTTTGTTCCAAAAAACCCCAAAATTTCCAATAAAGGCTGCGGGTGGTAATAGGTGGGTTTTGGATTTGTACGCACTTCCGAATTGATTTATTTCTTGTAAAAGTAGAGACAAAATAATTACTAAAATCGTCTTGTAACTTAGTTGAAACGAAAAAAAATAATCTCAATTTAATGTTTGAAGGTACAAAAAAGTGGTTTTGAATGTATGAAAAAGTGGTAAAAGAAATAATAATCATTTTGCAAAACCTCCCGTCCACACCAGATATTTGCCAAACAATCCTCCACCAAGCACCCGGTGTGTTCTTAATTACTTAAATTAATGGGAGGGTCTAACAATTAGCAACGATTCCAAATATAAAAATTAATTACAAATTTTGGTTCTAAATGAACTTAAACATATTTTAACTACCCAAAGAACAAAACTAAATTGGTAGAAATTATAAACTACAAAAAGTTAGCATAAATGGCCACAACAGAGGATAACAATTTGCCATTGTTGGGAAAGTTTTAACTCAGCTAATTTGTCTGAGTTAAACTCACAGCGTTGTTGCTCTGAGCCCCATAATGCAGCGGCGTCGCTCCTTGGCTGTCTGAAGGAATCGTCCCGGACGTGTTTCTCTCCAGCAGCAGATGGACAATTTTTGCATGTCCTAAAAAAAAAAAAATAAATCTGTTTTCACATCAGGGGGAGATATAATTGGAGAGGTAGAGACATGAATCAGAGAATCTGAAATGATGGCTGAATAATTAAAACTCTATTAACAGTGGATCTCCAAAGTGTGAACATTCCTAATAAAAAGGCACAAAAGTTGAGATCATTTCAAAACATTGTCCCCGCTTAATGCGACATTTATCTTTTACAACAAAACTGAAAACAAAAATTAGTTCTCCACAGTTATCTTAAGAAAAAACCTGCAGCTTTTCAAAAAATAAATAAATAAATTATATTTGGACAACTAGAAAACCGTTCTGCTCCTCCAGTGAAGCCGTTGTTGGTTTGGATCTCTTGATGTTGAAATAAAAAAATCCCTCTTCATCTTCAGCTTCCTGTGGTCAAAACTGACTGATACAAGTTTTCCTCCTGCCTGAAATAAACCTCAGTTTCATGTGAACAAAGGGAACCCTGGATCATAACGCTGCCAGAGTTTCCGTTTCTGTGTTGTTTGTGGATCTTCCTTCATGGAAATGTACAAAATGATCAAAATTTGTTTCATCAGAGCCTAACACACAGTCTCCCACTGGAAGGTTTTTGCTAGTTCTTTATGAAAAGGCTTCTGTCTAGCAACTCTACTTCTGAGTCCAGATATATGGAGATTATATGTGATTATTGTCACATGAGGAACACAATCAGTCCTTATGAGAAATTCATGCAGCTCCTTCAGTTTCTTGGAAGCATCGCTGACCGGCTTCTGTCTTGACGTTTCTTCAGTTCTCGGAAATGTCCAGTTTCTAAAATGTCTCCACTGTGCCACTTTACATATGGACTATATACTCTTCTCCTGACTGATACCTTTATGTAGTGAGATATTTGATCCTTTCTGATCACTCTGTGCTTTAATTAAAGGACTAGCTGAGATTTATTCCATGTTAAAAACATTCATTACATTTTGGCAGGTGTGAAGTCAAGTAATCTGAATTCAGGTTAAATGCATTTATGCTTTTATTTTTTTACACTGATTGCAGCTATTAAAGCCAGGAGAACCCCACTGAGGTCTATATTGTCTTAGATTCATATTTTGTTGAACACAAATCTGTCTTTTTATCAGCACTGTGTGAATTTTCTACTTGACCTTATACTTTTTGTGTCACTAAACATCCTATTTGTATATTCGGTACATTACTGCTAAACACAGTCAGAGTTTGTCGTGGGATCTTCAGGCTTCCTTCATGTCTTCCATGTAAAAATTTCCCCATCCTTTGTGTTCAGTTTAAAATGTGAAATAATGAAGTTTACCATTATTTTTTTGGCTGATATTGATAATGAAAAGGAAAGAAAGGAGAAAACAGGGGTAGGATACAAGAAAGGAAAGGAAGAAAACAAGAAATTAATCACAGAACAAAGGGAGGACGAACATGAGGTATGGAAGGACAGAGAGAATAAGAGGAAGGAAGAAGAAAAAATAGAAAAAGACAAATAAGGAGGACATAAAGGACAGCAAGACATGATTAAGGAAGGATGGAGCAGGAAGGAGCAGAAAGGAAAAACACAAGGAAAGAAAGGAGGAGGAAGGAAGGAAAGGACACCAGGAAGAAATATAAAATGAAGGATGGGCACAAAGGAGGAATATATGAAAGAAAAGATGGAAGGACACAAGGGAGGAGGGAACGATACAAGGAAGGAAAAAGGGAGAAACGGAAACAAGAAAGGAAATAAATAAGGATGACAGGAAGAAGGGCAGACGGTAACGAGGAAGGGAAGAACACAAGGAGATAAAGAAAGGACACATTTAATGAACTACACCAAACAAGGAAGGGAGCTAGGAATTGAGCAAGATAGGAAAGACACAAAGGAGGGAGGAAATAAGGACACAAGAAGGACACAAGGAAGAAAAACAGGTGACATAGAAGGAAGGAGAGTGAAGGACGGTTTTTTGGACAACAGTATCGGTAATGAGGCCTGAAAAATATATAGAAATATTAGATTCTTTCACACTCTTATTCTGTTTTCCCGACTTATCCAGATCTGGAAAATACTTTGAGCGACGGGGAACCTGTGCGGCCCACGTGTTTCCACTCACCGAGCAGTGCCGCCCAGTGCAGCGGCGTTCTGAAGAGGTTATCGTAAGCCGTGACATTGCAACCCTCATAAGACGTTAACACCTCAACCACTGCCTCGTTTCCATCGGCAACAGCAAAGTGCAAAGGCGTCCGACCCTCGTAGTCCTGCCAGTTCAGCAGGGACTCAGTGGGCGCTGCTTCCTTTACACACAAACATGCAGACTGATGAGTGAGGATGGCAGATTTGGACGCGTGTGTGCGTGTGTTAGTGTGTACCAGTATGCAGTGGACAGTTTGCGTGGCGCTGGCCTCCTGACTGTGTGCAGCCCAGTGCAGAGGAATCTTGCCCTCGCTGTCCGGGATGCCGATGTTGGAATCGTGCTTGATGAGAAGGCGGACGTGCTCCGGTCGGTTATAAAATGCTGACCAGTGAAGAGCGGTTTGCTGTAAACAGGCAAAAAAAAAAAAAAAAGGCAACAGACAGAGATGGATGAATGAGGCTGGAGGAGACAGAGGGATTGCTGTGGGGCTGAGGTTTCCACTTACGTTCAGAAAATTACTCCACTATGACACGGTCAGGAAATATGAAGGAACGTGCAACACAAAGCTTGTATTGAAGGCCCCGCAGCGGCCCAGAGATCCTAACCCAGATACTGACTCCATGACGGCTGCTGAGCTATTCTGAGATCTGCTGAAACCACTGTCATCTGACGCGATGATGCATATTGGATTATTACAAAACTAAATACTGATGTCAGATACACATCAGCTCCTGCAGACAGAAGGGACTGTGTGTTTGTGGTCTTATCAGGAAAACACAGAACAAAGACGCAGATTGTTGCATCGCTTGCCGTTGTGTGCGAGCGCGATTCAAGGAAACTATCCTGAGCCGGTCAGTTATCTCTCCGCAGGTTATTGGTCAGACGCCTGGACCGGCTGCTTTCTAATTGAGAAATTACAGTGAGAAAGTATTCCTACCGCTTGAACTTTTTACATCTTAATCTACTACAGCCACACACTTCAGAGTATGTCATTGAGATTTTATGTCAAAATTCTAAATAGTTATCTAATTTCTTCCCACATAAAATTCTGAAAGGTTTTGCAAGCATCTACTATTTCATGCATCTTCTTCATTCAAGTCAACACTTCGGTCTGCTGCATCTGCAGCCGCAACGTTTGAGGTATTTTTTTAACCAGCTATGAACATCTAGGGACTGAAATCTGTTCCCATTCTTTCCAGCTTAACAGCTCAACCTCAGTCAGCTTGGATGACTATTTGTCTGTTTTCTCAGTCTTGCCGCAGATCCCTAATTAGACTGGGCCGTTCAAATGCATCACTATGCTTTGATCTAAACTATCCAGTTGCAGCTTTTTCTGGATGTTTAGGATGGTTGTCCTGATGGAAGAGTGACCTGCGTTCAGGCTCATGTCTTGTATTGTTTTCCAGGATTGCACAAGATTTTATAAGTTTACTTATGTTGCGCCAATTTACAACAAATGCCGTCTTGAGGCATTTTGCAAAAACAAGAAGTTGTTTTTGTTTCGATTGGAGTTGATGGGGAGTGTTACAACTCCACACAGCACTTTGCATGTATGCCATTAAATCTACTTTCATGTGAGCAGAGCAGCTTCTTCTACATGTTTGCTGTTTCCCCTGCATTGCTTCTAACAAACTGCAAATGGAACTTCCTATTGCCTTCTTTCAAAACTGAGTTCCCTCTTGCCACCCTTCCCCAATGGCCAAATTCACAGAGCAACTGATTGGTAGTTGATCTTTCTGCATGTTGTTCTATCTAAACTGTGGATCTCTGCAGCTCCTCCAGAGTTACAATGGGCATCTTGGCTTCTTCTCTGATGAAGGCTCTCTTTGCACAGGTTGTTTAGGTGTCTTAGTAGGTTTGGCATTGTGCCCTCACCTGATTACGGATGAAACAATGCTTTTTGAGATGTTGGGTTATTGTTTCATAATCTCACTCTTCTTTAAACTTCTCCATAACTTTCTTTCTAACCTGTCTGCTGTGTGTCTCTGTCTTCATGATGCTCTTCTAACAATCCGCTGAACAGTTGGGTTCATAATCACATTCCAACAGGAAGATTCAACTTACTTACTCTGAATTTGGGACAATATGAGAGCGAAGGGCTCTGCATACAGATGCAACCCACACTATTCAGATTATGACTCTAAAACTTTTAGTTTCTTTAAACTTTAATTGTATTTGTTTTGGTCTAGCACAGGAAGGGTCAGCAACCTTTTCCATTCAGAGAGCCACTTTTGCCCCCGCTACTACAAAATAAAACTTGCCTAGAGCTGCAACAAATGATTTTTCAAAATATGTACTACATAAAATGTTTAATTATAAAAAATAAAAAAAATACACTAGAATGTATTTCTATATTCAGAATAAAATTAAACCTTTATTACAAAAGAAAAAAATGTGCAATGACGTGAGCCTTTTCTATAAATATGAAAAATTAAGAAAGACAGAGAGCCATGTTTGAATATAGTTTTTTTTTTTAAAGTCTATTGTAGATATTCAAAGGACATTCTGCACATGAACTTGCTGAAAAACTCCTGAATTGACTATTTTCTGCATCCATAATCAATT
Organism: Gambusia affinis; assembly: GCF_019740435.1. Lineage (NCBI taxonomy): Eukaryota > Metazoa > Chordata > Actinopteri > Cyprinodontiformes > Poeciliidae > Gambusia > Gambusia affinis. The sequence continues at coordinate 16,532,106 of NC_057872.1, read as the reverse complement.
CCATTTTGGTTTTGTAGGAACCACAGGTTGCAAGCCGCCGGTTTAGTGCATCAAATCCTGATAAAATGCGTCGAAGTTTACGGCTGTAACGTGAAACAGACAGAGGCGGATGAATAGTTTTGCATGCATGTGTGTGTGTGTCCGGATTATAGAACCTTATTTTTGTCCTGCGTGTCCACCTCTCCAGGCCCGATGTGTTTGAGCAGCAGGGCGAGGGCTTTGGGAGACGGGTGTCGCGTGGCCAGGTGGAGGGGGGTCATGCCCTCCAAGTCCTTCTGCAGACAGTTGGCACGCCTGGACAGGAGCAACTTCAGGAAACGCACGTTGCCCTGCAAACACACCGCCAGGGTGAACCGTGCTGATGGGAATTTCAGAAATCAGCCATTCTTCTCAACGGCAGTCATGAACCGGCAGGAGTCACGCACCCCCCCCCCCTCCGCCCCCCCTACACACACACACACACACACACACAGGGCTTTTTCAGTGGCGTCTGCTTCAATCCGCAGGTCATCTATCTCCGTCCCCTTCCTCCTGCCTCGCTACTGAGCGCTTGTGATGAGCTGTTAAACAGTAAACAGCGGCCATGTCTGCCTGTCATCCCCCTCCACATCATTATCACCCTCACTCCTGGCCTCTTTAACTACCGGGCCCCCTGGGTGATGCATTGCAGCGGAGAGCTCAGGCGACGGCAGCGTGCGCACGTGTGGCTGCGCTTTTGTATATTTGCCTTTCTGAGGATGCAAAGCCACAGTCTGACAGATCTATCTTGTGTGTGAGGATGCATCTCGACTGTGGAGGAGAGTGTGTGTGTTTGTGTGGGTAGGTGCGCGCGCGTGGCTGTGTGTGTGTGTAATCCTGTCCTCTCCATTCTCAGTCCAATTAGATCAGTAATCCCTGGTCTCTCTTGCTGTCTCAGCCACTTATTGATCAGATGTCAAAGAGACAGGGCTTCCCATCACTTGCATCCCCCAACTCACACACACACACACCCACGCACACACACACACACCCACGCACACACACACACACACACACCCACACACACACCCACGCGCGCACACATCCCATCGCTGAGATCCTACCCAATAACCTATTACCTCCCATCTCTTCTTAACGATATGATGATCCTGCATCAAAAGTAGCGACATTAGTATTATTGTCACATATGGCTGTGTTACAAAAGAGCATGTTCCTGTTTGTCTCTTAAGCATGATGTAGAATAACTCTTTACATATAAAAGCATGAGTTACACTGCAAAAACACAAAAGTATTTTTGGTCTAGTTTCTAGTGCAAATATCTTAGTGCACTTGAAATAAGAAAACTAACTAACAAGTGAACTTTCAGCAATAAATAGGAGCTTGAATATTGATGGAGTGGTACAAGACATTTTTCCCATATAATAAGAGTAAAATATCTTTTTTCACTGGTAGATTATTTCACTTATACTAGTACTTTTTTTAATCAATATTAAAGAATTATTGACTTAAAACAAGTTCCTAGTTCTTGCTGAAAAGTTACTTGTAAGTTATTTCAAGATATTTGGACTAGCATCTAGTCTGAAAACACTTTGTAAGGTGTTGTGCAGTGTAAAGACTCACAGCTGCAGTGTTTGTCCTTAAATCATTATATATTAATCAATAATACCCCAAATAAACCCTCTGGCTTTGGTGGCAGCCACTAGGGGGCACTAGCTCCCCACTTGAGCTCATTTAACTTCACTTTGATTTTCATGGGCAGCTTTTTTAACCATATGTTTAACAAAATTTATAAAGAACATACGATGCATAAAACGGTAAATGCTTGAGTTTTATGCGTCGTATGTCCACTTTGCATCTGTGGGCGTCGGTACCTTCTGTGCTGCCAGGTGCAGAGCGCTCCTCTGGCTGTGGTCCGTCTTGTTGACCGAGGCGCCGGCCTTCAGCAGAACCTCAGCGCAGTCCAGCCGGTCGGCCAGCACACAGTACATCAAGGGGGTGCGGCCAAACTGGTCCTCATGGTCCCTCAACTGGGGCTCGGCTACACACGCACAGTCAGAGTTAGTTATTCTGCGTTTGAAAGAATAAGTTTTACAAATTTACTCATTTCTGCTCCTTGTCAAAGTAATTTTTAAATGAACTAAAATGTCTGTTTTCCTTCACAACCAGCTTCTCTTCACATCTACTCACTAAAATCGTATAAAGAATGTGAATAAACAATAAATATATATATATATATATATATATATATATATATATATATATATATATATATATATATATATATATATATATATATATATATATATATATATATATATATATATATATATATATATATATATATATATATATATTTCACTTTTTAGGTTAATCTTGAAACTTTAATTATTAATTCTCTGGTATATAATATGATAAAGAGGCTCATCTTTCTCTTCTGCTCTTCAAAATGGGAAAGACCAGGATAAATCAGGAAACAAGAACATTAAAAAAAATATTTAAAAGTTTTATACAACTGAGACTTTGACAAACATGGCTGGATGAGCCTTTTCTCCCAAACCAACACAAATTTAAAAACCTGCCATTTGCTAAACTTCACTGGAACTGTCAGTTTTTTTTTTTATTTGAGACCAACTGAGCCAACAAGCTGCAGTGAAACATCTCCTGCTCAATCAATCAATCAATCAAACTTTATTTGTATAGCACATTTCAGCAGCAAGGCATTTCAAAGTGCTCACTGTTACTGTTAAGTATGGTAGAGGATGGGTGATGCTTTGGGCTCAGAATCCGTCTGGACGATTGATGCAATGAGATTTTCTGAGACAGAAACTTTTAAAACTGCTTTTAATAATTAAATGAGTGTAATGTACTGATTATTAACTACAATCAGAATGCATGTGTGATTAAATTGAGATTATGCCTCAAGATGACATTTGTTGTGAATGGTCACTATGTAAATAAGTTGAACATAACTGGTTTCTCTCACAAAGGCCTGCAGAACCTTGTCACTGTGGATGTTACTGTAAACTATTTGAAACGTTGACATTTAAAAAAAAAATAAAAATCTGGTTACCTCCACCACAAAACGGAAAATGCTTGATTTGTTCTCCAGATAGGAAATCAACTGTCCTCTATCGGGATCCGGTAATATAGAAACCATGGAACCACAGAGTCTCTCAACAACTTTAGCAAACATAGTTACAGAAATATAAGCAATGCATTTAAATATAAAAGCAATAGGAAATGCTACTTTCTGCAGTTACTCTTTTTGATTTGATAGATTTTGAATAAGGAGGCTGTGTGCTTTGTTTCAGAAATGTGAACTCAACTCACCCTGTTTTACTCAATAAAGTATATTTTTCCTCTTGTGAAGGGTCTATTTTTATTAGAAGTAGAAATTAAGTGATTGTGACATGTTGAATTTCACAATATACAAAGTATGTTTCTATGTATTACATTTGTGGCTAAAATTTTATTCTGTAGGAATGAGAAGAAAATGGACTTGGAATTGAATTTTGCACTTGGACTTATTGCATAAGGCCAAGTGCAAAATTTTAAAATGTAAATTAAATAACATTCTTCAATTGTCATTTTTAAGGATTTTTACTCATCTTCAGCAAGTGTGCTAATACTGTTAGAGCGTACTGATGAACGCCAGCGTGCGTCTGACCTGTGATGAGTTTGACGAGGGCGCTTCTATCTCCGTTGACAGCTGCCGCGTGAACCTGCGAGCCGGGGGAAGCTGATCCTGGGCTGGACGTCGCTGAGGCCTGCAACAAAAACACACTGAAGGTCACAACTCAACCTAAAGCAACATACGCTTACTTATCAAGTGGGCAACATAATGAGCCGAGACAGCTTCCTGTCTGTCCTCCTTGCTCTGAGCAACACCAACAGCTCTCTATAAAGATGGCCTGCATTAAATAAGACAAACTTAGGAGAGTAAAAATGACAGAAATTTTAGAGGAAAAACATCGATTTAGCAAACCTGGAGGTGAAGAGGTTGATTTGCATTTTTTCTGTAGTCCAAATGAAATAAAAAACCACAGAAGAGTCAACAGTAGATTTAAAAATCACTCTTGACACAGCTGTAAAAATTTAATATGTTAGTGAGGCAACAATTAAATTAAAACTAACAGTAATACTACAAATACAATTAATTGAAACAGTTTCTGATCAGATTTTTACCATTTGGTCTTGCCAAGTTCACAGTGAAGGTCAATCATAGCAAATCTAAAAAAAAATAAAATAATGTTCAGCTGTCCTGGTAGAATATACCCGACATTCTCTCAATTAGATCCTTCAGCTAAAACCAAAGTTCACAGCAAGATTCAAAATAATCAGAATAATATCGCTGTACAAAGGTATCAGCCAGGAGAAGAGAATAAACAATTCCTCAGGGAACGGCAAAAAAACATTAAATCTGGACATTTCTCCAAGTTGAAGAAAAGACAAAATGGAAACTGGTCACTGAAAAAGCAAAATTAGAAGAGGCAAATTAACAGCATAACACAAATAAACAAATAATATTGTACAGTTATCAAGAACAACATAATCAGATTAAAAGAAATTAGTAGAATAATTTTAGAAAGTATACAAGATATGTATATTTGTACATATAAACCATTTATAAGAAATTCTAAAAACCAGTAAGGATGTAAAGTGATGGTTATAAAGTCTTAACAGCAGTTGGAAAGGATCTGCGATAACGCTCCTTTGTGCACCTAGGATGCAACAGTCTGTCACTAAAGGAGATTTCCAGTTGAGCAACAACTTCATGCATTTGTAGAAGACATTATTACATGTAGACATTTATTTATTTGGGATCAATAAAGTATTTTTGAATTTGAATTAAATTTGTCCAACAGTGATGTTACTCTAACTAGATTTCTTCTGTCTCCCACAAAGGGGTCGTCTTAGGACATCCTGTAGGAATGAAGAACCGATGACGGCTCTTCTAAAGAAAACTATCATGTGGCTCAAATTTCCAAAAAACCTTGTGGAGCAATAAGTTATAGTCCGCGAAGACCAAACTGGAAATTTTCGGACACAATTCTTAAAGAAATGTTTGGCACAAAAACAAAACTGCACATCCTGAAAACACCTACCGTGGCAGATGGAGGGTGGTGGCATGATGAGTACGGATGAAATTAAATGAACAATTCCAACTATCAGTCAGTTTTGATCCAAAACCTTTAGGTGGGAGTTCATGTTTTCAGTATTGTGGTCAATGCAGCTATAAATGAATAACTTCACAGGAGAAAATTACAGTTTTCTAATCTTTAGACCTAATCTGACAGAAAATCTGTAGGATGACAAGAACAGGGGCTGTGGACAAGAGACGTTTTCACAATCCGACAGATTAGGAGAACATCAGGAAGCTGGAGTGCACAAATATTTTATTAAGTAGAAGAAGACTGAATGCTGAAATTAAATGTGAAGGTGCTTCAGCAGAGATTTAGTTGAAGAGTGCACACACTTATGTGGCTAGACTACTGCAGTTCTTTTAATTTTTTAAATACTTTTACCCAAAACAGATTTCACAGCTTTAATTATTGACAGATTAAAGATATTTGTTAAATTACAAAACCAGGATTTTTTTTTAATACATTGTAAACCATTGAAGATCCCTAGAACATACCTTGGCGGACAAAAAAAAAATTTCTTCCAATAACTGAAGGCGTAAAGTGTGTGTGCGTGTTTGTGCACATTGATACATGTATGCTGGATGTCTCCTCCTGCTGAGGGGGTTAAATCTCTTCCTGGCCCCACTTAACCAGAACCCAGTGAAAGCTGGCTAATCTGCAGACAGGAAGCAGCTGGGGAGGGGGGACCCTGTGTGAGCATGTAGGAGGGGGGTCTCTCTTCATGTCTTATTCATGTCTCATTAATACTGCAGCAAGCCTGGATGTGTTTGTGTGTGTGTGTGTGTGTGTGTTGGGTTGGGTTGGGAGATGTGGGGATGAGCCCTACGGGGCAAAACACAGAAATCAATTATTGCCCCTAAACACATAAACGCTCGAGGCACGAGCTCCTGGTTACAATGAGAGAGTTTTTCCAAAACATTTTCATCACTGTGTCTAGAAACAGATCTGATTTAACACTGGAGATGCACCAATCAATCAATCAGAGAGAGGAATCTGGCAAATTTCCCTTTAAGGGCTCAGATCCCCAATCACAGGTCAAATACTGAAAATAATTTTTACATTTCCACTAACGGCGCCAACTAAGATGGACTTTGAACAACCTTAGAAATCAGATGAAGGTAAGTGGCTTATACTCTGAGGTAATCCTGGAACCTCTTTGTGCTGGACACAGAACTACTGCATCTATTAAAGAACAGTGTTTTTCTTTTCTGTGGTTTAGTCCTTACATAAAAACCAAATAGAAATCAATAAGAAAATGAGAAATCAGCAAAGAAACTTCTGATCACTGGCTTTGCACTTTATATATGGAAGGATGGAAGAATGGATGGAGCTTTTATGTAAATACCGCCATTAAAAAACCTGGCTGGAGATTTTTATTTTTAAACTCAGATGTTTATTCTGTACACAACAGAACGAGGCATGAAGTCTTTCCCCCCCACCTTTTCTACACCACTCAACACTTTATAGGACCAGGAATTTTTGAAAAAAGTCAAAGAAATGATGAAAAACCTCCAGGTTGCTGCTCTATTTTCTTCTCGTTCCACTCTTCCTCCCTCTGGTCACCTCATAAACAGCGCTCATGTAGACACTGCGTGCCTCATGGCAATTACCTGTCATGCTTCTTGCTTTCTCACGCTCCGCCAAGAGGTGGTAGGGACCTAACCCAGGGAACATCTTTGTGTGTGAAAAAGGGGGCTAGGTAGAAAAGAAATGGAAGATGCAGCACCATAAAGGTGTGTGTGTGATTATGTCGCTGCGTGAGTGCTTGGAACATGTGCCGCGTCATGGAAAGCGATCTTCCGTGAGAGGCAGGGAGTTTTTACGGCCACTTCACCAAAATTAACCACAAGCTTCTCTAAACATCTCTAATTAACAGCGATTGCTCAGACAGAAGTGTGCACATACACGCATGCAGCTTTCAATTACTAATATTAAACATGTGCAGAAAGAGCAGACATTTTACCAAGAGCTTTACTAGATTTGATGTTAAAATCATGACACAAAGCCTATGTTTCCCCTTGCAGTCTGAACTTTTCTTGCACCATGAAAATGTTTCCCTCCCTCAAATTTTTCCACGTTTTTTTCCACTTTAAACTACAACCACTTAGGTATTTTACAGCATGTTGACTAACACAACTTCGACCACTGTTATGAAACGGGAAGGAAATGATGCAAAATAAAAATAAAAATAAATAAATAAATCTGAAAAGTGTGCCATGCATTTGGACCCAGCCCCCCTGAGTCACTTATTTGTAGACTGTTATTTTGCTTCAGTTGCAGCTGCAAGTATTTTGGGGCTTATTTCTGGCCACTTTGCACTCAAAGACACAGAAATGTTTGCCCATTCTTCTTTGCAAAATAGCTTAAGCTTGGATGGAGAGTGTTTTTGAACATCAATTCTCAAGCCTTGACTCAGATTCTCAATTGGATTTAGGTCTGAACTTTGACTGAGCCAATTTATCAAAGGAAAGTGCTTTGATTTTAACCATTCCGCTCCAGTCATATGCTGGCTTTTCTCCAGTTTTGCCTGAGTTACTTGTTTGTGACAACTGTGTCTGAGTTGTCATGATGATGTTACCGCCATGTTTTACTTTGAGGATGCTGTGTCCATGGTGATGTGCTGTGTCAGATTTTAAAGCAAACCAAAAACAGAGCTTCTGTCAGGCTTTCTTTCAGAAATAGCCTTCTACTTCACACTCTTCTGCTGACAGACATTTCCACCTGAGTTCACTGGAGTTCTGCATCTCCTCCATAACTATCATGGGCATTTTTGCTGATATTATGACTAATGTTATTTTGACATACATATATATTGTAATCTTGCCATTGCATGTTTTTTCTACCAATGTGCAGACCTTTAGCATATTTTGGAATACTACATATGACTTGTTTTGTGAATTGGTACTCTACAGATAAACTCAATTGAATTGAATATAAATTAAGATATTTGCAGTGCTACCGAAATAAAGTGGGGCTCAATTCAAAAACAAAAAGCCCTTTTATAATTTTTTATTTGTAAAAAAAAACAAAAAACCCTGCATCATTATTATTCTTCCACTCTACGTTTTTTGACTACTTTGTGTTCGACAATCTCCTGAAATCCCAATAAGATCCACTGGTATTTATGGTTGTAGCATGACATAATGAGGAAAAGTTCAAGAGTTCTGAATAGTTTTGCAACCTACTGTGTTCTGATTCTTCTTTACATTTTTCAAGTGAACCTGAAAGGCTCCAGCTGCTGCAGGAATAAAGCAAATTGATTGTGAATAATCTTAAAAGCAAAAATAAATAAATAAATAAATAAAAAATCATAATATGGCCGAAAAGTGAGACAAGAGGGACGAGTCAATATCCAAATCCGTGTGTGGGACATTCATGATCGCCATATGCAGCCAGTTATAGTTTCATGAGAAACGCAGTGCTTTGGAAACACCCACCGCGCGTCCAAATTTGGCTAAAAAGGCTTTTTGAGATGCAGTGTCTGCAGTCAAACAAAGGAGGGTGTAAAAACAACACAAGTTCCCGTTGAGAGGTTTGGAGTGGTCTCATTTAGCTATTCATACGGGTTCCTCGGGGAGCGCTCGGCTTGTTAATAGGAAGACAATAACTCAGAGTAAACCATCGATCAGCGGCTGAGGTCCTGACCAAGTGATTGTGCATCTGTATGAGTATCGACTCATGCTGATGCTGACATTATTTAGTCTTTATTCATATTCTACCTCATATAACCAAAGTGACTTTAACAAAGAATCCAGACGCTTCCCTGAGACCTTTCAGCAACACTACAGGTGTGCGGCACACAAACACGCTGCAGCCTGTACATGCACACAGACCCTAACCAGCCCATCAATAGGTGCTATTGAGACGAGAAGGTAAAGAAACCAGAGTGTGCGTTTGTGCAGAGCGTTTTTTTTTTTTTTTTTCCTGGCTGTCCATCACTGTGAAGGTGTCTGCTTTTGACAGAAGACAGCTCTGACATGCTGGGTATAAACAGGGGGGAACTACACAACGCTAAGCCCACACATGCCCACACGCAGTTTTTTTTACAGTTTAAAACATACAGATTTACAGTTTATGAGTCATAATAGAGTGTGTTTAAGTTCTTAGTCGACGTGGGGCCATTATATCCGCTGTCTAGGCCACCTACATGCCCCTGTGTGTGTTTGAGAACGAGTCTGTATGTTTCAGATAAAAAGATATACGCTGCAGGAAACAAGCCCTGGGTTTTGACTGACAGCTAAAGAGGTAGGAGGAAGGATAATATCAGTCCAGAGGGATGTCCAATCTGCAAAGCCCCATTTCTGGGGGACTCCCCGGATCCCTGAAGACCAATGAGCCGGCTCCCTCGACTGGTTGGGGGCCGAGCCCTGGGGGCACAGCGGGGCCAATCAGCAGGAGGCGAGAGGGCTGAGTGACATATAGATCTGCTAATTTACATCATTACCAGAATGCATCCTGACAAATGAGCCCCCGGGGCGCGAGCCAATCACCTGGGAGAGTAATGCAATTAGGCGGGACTACAGCTGTCAATCTCACAGCCACAGGGGTCAGTTTGTGATGCCTATGGTTACAACAGGCCTGCCTGCTGTCTGATTATTAACATATAAAACACATATAAACATAAAGCTCCAGTCAGAAATTTACATGCACTCTGCATCAGGATAAATTTGATATTTAATTGGAACTTTTAAAGATTTATTTGAACTGTTCTTTATCCATGACAAAGTAAACAACTTCAAAAATCTTTTTTTTTTTTAAATTTTATGTTTTTTTCTTTTTTTATGTTGAAAAACATTGAACTGTACCCATAAGTCTGTCGCAATAATCAATTAATCAATTAATCATTCAATATTGTTTTGTCTATTGATATTGATCACATGTCTATCGTGAAATATATTGTTATTGATTTATTGTCCAGCCTGGGCTGGAAGAGACCATGTCATTCATGCTGATGATGAAAGCCTATAAACTTATGCCACTAATCTGAGCACATTCAGATTAGATGACCAGTTTGCAGTGTTGGCTTTCAACCAGTTAGGCAGCAGTCCAAAACGGATATGCTGTGTTTGACTTAACAAAGATTAGCTTGTGTCGCTCAAGAACAAACACCAGAGTTGAGGCGTGAATATTTGCAAACACCTGGGTGTTGTTTGTACCTTTTTGCCGTACGGTAAAGACGGCCAAGACGCAGTGCTGTGGACCACAAAGCCTAAACTCTGTGCAAAAGAAACTAAAAGGACAGAGGAGCGTTTTCCTGCATTTGACTGGCATGTTTTAGCATTATCAGATGTTATTATATCATACTGTTGCACTGCGCTGAGTCAGAAGGGTTATGTCCAGCATGCAGTTCATGGTTTTAGTTAGTGCTTTGCTTGTGTATGTCTCCAGCTTGGGCCCAAGAATGGTAGAAGAATGCAATTTCTTAAGAAACTGCTACCAAAAATTTTTTAGATACGAGTCCTTCTCACCTTGTCTGTGCAGTTCAGCCAGACACTCTGAAAGTAAGAGAGGTGGTGCGTTTAGTGTCATCGCATTATATCACTAATGAGACGCCTCCAGGAAGGAGGAGAGGGGGAGACAGCAGTGAAGGCTGTAAAATGAAGAAATGAAGAAAAGACCGAAGAGAAGTGGAGAGAACATGAATCGGGGGGCTGGGAGACAGATAGACCAGCTTGGGGACTTTTTCCTCTCTCTTTCTCCATCCTTGTTTGCCCCTACACCTCCAAGTCTAATTGGACTAAAACTGTGATCTAATTAAATGGCCAATTAAAGTGCAGAGAGCAATGTGCCCACTGGCGAATCAGAGGACGAGGAAAGTAATCAAATGGAAAAACAAACAGAAAAAGAAATCAATGGAAGTGATGAAAAATGGAAAAACGGAGGAAAAAAAACCAGAAAAAGAAACAATCAAAGTGATGGTGGGTTTGTGCCGCTACTTAAAAATAACTCCTCAACAAAAAAAAAAAATCAACTGCAGAGGTTTGATAGCTGTCAGCAAAAATAACGTTTCAAGTGTTTTGTTTTATTAAAATGTTTCTTTTTTCAACTTAAACTGCAAGATAGCACCCAAGATGTCTTAATAAGTAACAAATGGTGCAAAGCTAAACTTCCTGTTTATCATTTATTTTTAATATCCGCATTTTAGTCTCTGAAACCAAAATTTAATCATAACTCGTCATGTTGATAACGTCATATTTTCGTGAACATGTGTATGAAAAATAAAAATGGAAACAGAACTAACAGCACTATGAATGGTGCTTCAGTGTTTATCCACATTTGTATTTGTCTATGCAAAATAGCTGAGGTTCAGTCAGACTGAGCATCAAACATAACATCGAGTTTCAAGTCTTGCAACAGAAAGCAACCAATCTGGACTTTGACTGGTCCATTCCATTGTAGCGTTGTCTATATGTCAAGAGTCATTGTCTTGCTGAAAGGTGAGCTAAGTGTGTTTCAGCAAATTAATACGGTTTGTTCAAAACTCCAAATCCCATATGAAATAATTCAAAGTTGTTGGTGGTGAGAATGTGACAAAATGTGAAACAGTTAAAATCAAGAAACAGTCACTGAACACTTGTGTCTTTAATCATGGGCAATTAGAAATTAATCTAAATTTGTAAATCTGTTAAAACACATGGAAACTAAAACTAATGTAAGAAATAATTATGAATAAGACTAGATTTCTCTGTCCTTCTTCAAATTTACATTACTTTGTTTTCTAATGCAAAAAATTCCAGAATATAAATTTTTGACAAATGATTTGAGCAGGTCAGTGGTTTGTTTTTTCCTCCTCAGAGGGAACTGATTCTTCCTCTCTCCATCTGTGACTTTGTCCCACACTGGGAGCCCCCCCTATGGACAGCTTTAGCACATCAAATATTAATGCTGGGATTCAATTCAACATCTAATCTCCTTTACAATTAGGGAGATGCAGCACCCGCAATTAGCTTTGTTACACGCAGCCTCTACAGTCTTAACTCCTGAGGGGTAATTACAAACTGGAGACCAACATACATACAAACAATGAGAATAAAGGAAAGGTTCTGGGATTTGAATGTCGGAAGCTGCTTTAGGGTTTTGGATTCTTACCATATCTTTGTTGAGGGGGGACACTTTAGAGGATTCTTCCCAGTTCAGATCATCCTCAGTGGGTGAGAAGACACATCCAGGTCCCCTACCTGGTCTGATCCTGGCTCCTGGCAGAGCAAAGAAAGACGCTCACTCACGCTGAGACCGACCCACCTGTCCACACAAATAACTGCCAGTAAAACTCAGTTACTGTGCTGAAGACAGACGTAAGGATGACAGAGACTGTTAGTTTTTATACTTGATCTTATCAGATGTGCCTTACCGGTATCACGATATGCAGAGGTTTTAAAATGTTCCAGCAAAACTTTTTCTTGTTCAGTTCCTATAATTTTAAGTCTTTTCTGGTTTCTCAATCTTTGTTTTAAAAAAAATATTACATTTACCACAGAATATTACAGCTGCAGTATGTTTGATTTTTACATATTTGTTAAAACTGTCACCAAGTTGTGACAGTTTTTTATGAGACAAACAATCTGTGAAAAGATCAACCTTCTCCACGTCCTCCTGAATTATTATTGCCATCTAAAGAAATGCACCAAAAACAACCAATCAGAGCTAGGAGGAAGGGCTTAGGGCTGTCAATCAACTATGTGTACTCGCTGTTCAAAGTGCTAATGGTGGAGAAACAATTTACCTTTACAGGGAAACTGTTTATCCATCGTTATCGGTGGCTATGCTAACTAGCCTAGCATTCACAACAGTCTCTGCTATCAGGAAGAAGATGAAGCGTAATAGAGGGGGAAGCAGACATGCCAGGGTGATTGACAGCGCTAAGACTCTCCTTCTCTCTCTGATTAGTTGTTACTAGTTTAGCACCGTGACAAGGCAGAGGAGCACAATTTCTACACAGACTATCTGATACCATCCTGTCATGACAGAGTGACAATCTCAATATGTACAAAAAACAAATTTCATAAAAGTTACATACTATAGCTTTAAATTATGGCTATGTTATGATCAACATAATCTGCTAACTTGACAGTTGTCCTGTAAACAATCACTGACTTCAGAAGCAGATACTCCTACTAATTAATATGCTAATATCAGCTTGCTGTAGCAATAAAAAGCAAAACGACAAAAATATATGAAATTGTGTGCCTTAAGGACCTAAAAGTAAAATTACAAAATTGCATTTAATGGATATTTCTTATATGTTTTTGCTGGAGTCTATATATCAATATCAATTCTTACTATGGGATAAATACCTACTATACTATAAACAAACTCAAAGCTACAAACATAGATAACACAATTACAACCCTATCAATATTTTTCAGTAGCAGTAGGAAAAATGGTTGCTTCTCTACTCAAAATAAAAGCATTTAGATAATTATATTTCTATTTAAAATCTCTGTGTTAATAAATAAGTAAATAAGTGGCAGTGGAACCTTAATGTTTTTACTCAAGCTTACCATACATAGCAAGATAATCTGATAGTTTGAGTGAGTTTGAAATAACAAAAATTACAAATAAACCTTTTAAGCAATTGGAAGGAATTGGAATAAACCCTTTAGGTTTATTTTGGATTTCTTCGTTTTTGTCTTTTTTATTTCTTTATTTTTGTCACACCCAATGTTTCAGATCATCAAAGTAATGTTAACACAAACATAACCCTAAGTACATTTTTACATACGGTTTTAAAATGAGGATTTCATATACAAAGGGGGTAAAAGCTGTGTTACACATAGATGTAGGAATAGGAAACCTCTAACTACAATGATGCAACTCTCCTGTGTTTCGCGAAATACATTTTTCGTACTAATAATATGGTTCAACACAGTCTAAGATTAAAACCATTCAAAATGTTGATAATGCATCATGCCAGTTTAGTCCTGTTTGTAGTCATATTTACCTTCGGAATCCTTTTTTCTCAGACAAAACTCTTCAGAAAGTTTTCCTCTCAGGCGTCCCGTTGGATCAACGCTGTAAACACTACAACTCCCGTTACAGCGCTACAGCAAAATTCCCTCGCCATGTTTTGAGTTCTCTCCGAGGTGGATATCACTTGTTCAACAACTTAGATAAAACTACATTACCCAGAAAGCCTAGCGATAACCAGGAAGTGCGGCTTGGGTTTCCGTGGTCACCCTGAGTTCTGTTCGCCGTTTGTTTCCTGCTACAGAGAAGAGCGGTGTCGAGACTGACCGGGAAGGCTGAACAACACCACCTCCTTTAATAACCACAACATACAATGAAACTGTTCGCAATATCTCCATCTCTGGATATCCGTTTCGCCGCTGTTATATTGCTGGTAAGCGTCCTTTTGCAGCCGGGGACAGTACGGTCACTAACAGATTGAGCTAATGTTAGCTAAATTCTGCTCGCTGGTCAACTGTACTCCCATTAAAAGCTTGAATTTATGTTTAAAAAAAAGAGGCGTGTTTATTCAAATTTTAGATGTGGTGATAAAGTTGAAATTTTGATAAATCTTGCTGAATGAGCAATAGAATAGTTAGTAGTAGGTGCTACCTACTCTTATCTATTAATTACAGTGAAGTCATTACTAATTCCTAGCACGGTTTTTGAAGCTTATTGGTGGCCCTACTGTTTGGACGGGTTAAACATTTGTTGTTGTTTTACTGCACAAAGTTATTGTCGTACTTTTCCTGTCGCTATGTATGTGTCTCTGAATGATGCTCGCCGGTTGGTAAATTCCTCTGTTGTGGCTCATTCTCATTGGCCGACAACCCGGAACTAAAGGGAAGCGTAGTTTGGCCCTGAAATGAAAACTTCTCTCTGAGCTGCAGAGACCTATGTTTGATGGGTTTAACCACGGCGAATGTGACAGTTTGTGGGTCTGCAGGTGTCATATAGCATTCTGTGAAGTCAGACGCGATCAGCAATGAAATTACACAGTTTTGAAATAAGTTATTGTTAATTAGTTATAGCAGTTTTGCAACTTGTGACTCCTAATAACATGAATATTAAATGATACAGAAATTGGGGGATAATTTTATTATAAAGGCATCCGGAATGCAAGTTTTATGAGTTATTTATGCTTTGTGCTATATCTGTATTGAATTTTAAAAATGACACTAATGGGGGGAATAAATCACCCTTTGTTCCTTTTATTTCAGTTAGCTGCAAAATGATTAATTTAACTTTGATGTAGATTATCTATTATTATGTGTATTTTTTTCTGAGTTAAATATTGTAATTAGAAGCGTGCTTGTCTCAAAACCTGAAAGATTTTTGCTGTAAATGTTATTAGTTGTAAAGTTTAAACATAAAAATAAATTGACTTTGGTTCTTAAGTTTAATTTAAAAAATGGGTCTAAATCTCCTCTAAGCAGAATAACACTTTGATTTTAACAAGCTATTATTAGCTGGCTTATTAACCTGCACTCAGCTGATTTACAGACATCCTACTCTTGGCATGCCTTTTCTAGTTTTACGAAAGAGTAAGAGGTGGAATATTCAGATACAAAAGTAACTTTTTCTTGTAAGACAAGAAGAAAAGTATAGGTGTTTTATTTATTGTTTTTTTTCTTTCTCAATTAACTGATTAGCAGTATGCAGCAGCAGGTGGGGGAGATACATTAATACTGTATATGCTTTTGACAGCTAAAGAAACCCCGAGCTCACCGACCCATTTTTCTGACAACCAATTATAAAGACTTTTAAGCTGTAGGAACAATATGACAAAAATGTATAGTGGTTTTGAAATTGCAACTTTTTACAACCTTGGTGTGCTTTCATACCCATCAAGAACCTGTGGGTAGATCATAGAAACCAGATTAGATATTAATTATTAGCACAGGAGTAATTTAAGTCTTCCTTTTATACATTGACTTATGGAAATGACAGTGGTGTTTCCACTTGTTTGTTCATAAATATATTTATTCAGCTCTAAATGCAGTAGTGTTCTTCTCACATCCCGGTTAAAGCGGATCTTTAGTCATCTTGGATCACACCTCATGCATTAAGTATATTTTTAAAGTCTTCACATGTCATAGAACTTTTTACTGACGTGGAAATGACAGTGAGCGGCATTATAAACTTCAGATGAACTGAAAAAGGGGACTAGGTGGAAAGGGGAAAAAAATGGTTAAAGTGTGATATTGCAAAGGTGACACAACTGTGGTGTGTTCTCCTTCTGCACACCTTTGCTCTTTTGACCTTTACCCTCATTATCACCAAAAGATTTAGGGTTTAGAAATGCAGTCATTTATACATATAAATATCTAGAATTAACATAGTTCTGATCCCACCCAATATACAACCTTGACATGACTTATCTTTAACATGTAGTGTAACATTAGATGCATACTTTGCTACTGCTAAAATGCTAAAGTTTTGACCTGCATTTACTTATGGGCAAGCGGTGAAAACATTTTTGACATGAGTGTAAGCATTGTAGTGCGTAGTAGCCATTTAAAGCACATTTTTGTATAATTGACCTTAACAGCTGCTGTTAAGGTTAAGGCCTGTGAGTGGCATTCTGTTTATTGTTTTTCCAAGTTGAGTATTCTAATCAGAAGCCTGCATGACTCAAAACTTGATCTTCTGGTTTAAATATATCAGGGCTGGTTTTAAAGATAGATAAGAGACATTAATGTCTAAAGGGAGGCAGCTATTATAGAACGTCTCTTTTATTTGTGGCCAAACATTGCTTCGCTCAGGAACGCTCAAGATTCTGCACACACTACCTCATCAAGTCATTTAAAATATTAGTTTGAACATTTTGCCAATTTATTAACGATAAAACAAGAAAATCCCAGTTTAATAATTATATATAGAATTTGCTTTGTCAGTTAAAATAATATTTTAAACAGAGATGTCCGGCTTCTTAAAAGTATGGAGGCAGTCAGCCGATGGTTCTGCTGATGTTTTCAGGAAACCCAGGGTGCATTGATAGCAGTCTTCAGATTATCTGCACTGTTGGGTCAGGTGTCTCTCATCTTCCTCCTCATGATACTCCTTAGATTGTGTATGGGGTTCTGGTCAGCCCAGTTTGCTAGCCAGTCAGTAACATCATGGTCCCTGATCCAGCTTTTGGTACCTTTGCCAGTGTGAGCAGGTGCTACATCCTGTTGCAAAATTAAGCCACCATCTTGATAAAGCTTGTCAGCAGATGGAGGCATAAAATGCTCTATCATTTCAGCGCTCTATCATTTCCTGGCTGCGGTGTGTGTGAACTTCAGAGAGCTCAGTGGCACCCCCAATCATCATTAGATGTGGCAAGTTCAAGTACCATGCATTCTGATGTTATTCCTCCTCATTCTGGGACCTTGATTTCTAAATGAAATGCAAACTTTACTTTTATCTGTAAAAACTTTAGACTTCTGAGGAGCAGTCCTGTTTTCTCCTTTGCCCAGTAAGACACTTTGTAGCTTTCTGCAGGTTTTGCCTGAGTACAGTGGCCTGGATGTGCCGACTCCAGCTTTAGTCCACTACTTGTGAAGCTCTCCCAAATTCTTGAATTGATTTTCTTGACAATATATATACATATTTTAAAAGTTGTACCTATAAAATAACAGTTCGTCAAATGGCATTTGAGTGATTCTTAGGATATGAGCGACAAAAGATTTGGTCAGAAGAAACAAAGATTGAAGTCTTTGTCCTGAATGCCAGGAGTCATGTTTTCAGGTACAACTCATCACCTGGTGAGTAGTGAAGCATGGTGGTGGCCCCATCACACTGTGGGGTGTTCTCAGGAAGCAGGACACTAGTTTGAACTGCAACAGTTCACAGAGACATATTTGGCAATAACCTTCTGCAGAGTACAGTGGACCTCAGACTGGGGTGAAAGTTCATTTTCCAACAGGACAACGCACACAGCAAGCATTAAAAAGGAGTGGTTTCTGAAGAAGTTTGTAAATGTCATGGAGTGAGCCAGCCAGAGCCCAGACTTTTACCTGATCGATCCTCGCTATAGAAGAATAAAAATGTCTGCATCGACATTCTCCATCCAACCTGACGGAGTTTAAGAGGTCCAGCAAAGAAAAATGGTTGAAAATGCTCAAAAATAGGTGCCATGGTTGCAGCATCGCACTAGGAAGGCCTGAGTCTGTATTTGCTTGTAGAGGTGGTAATTTTCTGCTGTATTATAACAAAAGGTGAAGCACTGTGAATGTTTTCCTAATGCAGTGTGGGTAACAATTTGTTATCAAACTAGAGTCACAAATTTTTTGAATTTTTGTTTGTTTGAGCCACACAAATGTATAGTTTTTTTTTTTTCTGCTGTGTTCATGCGCTCAGCTTTAATTGATGATGTTTCTGATTCATCTGTAGGTGATGGGACTCTCTACTCCGGGCCAAGCAGAAATTATCAGTCTGGACTCATCCAACATCGATGATGTCCTGAGTAAGAAATGACATTTGATGTACTTAGATGAAACAAGTTTGACATTTTGCTCCATTATATTTAGATGACTATCACTTCTGTGTGTGTTTCTGAAATAAATATCTAATTTTGGATAAAAAAATGTTTTGAAACAACCTGTCTTTCTTTTCCTCTAGCTGTAGACAAGGCAGATACAAGTTGGAATGACAGGAAAAAAACATTCTCACTTCCTACACTGTCATTTAATTTTATCTTAGAGTTTTTTGTAATATCGACTTTTTTTTTGCGCTTGCAATAACAAAATACTTGGCTTATTTAAAAGTCTTTGTGCATATACATATTTTTTGAGGGGACAAGACTACAGTAAAATCTCCTTACTGTGTTATAATTGTTGATCCGGCCAAACCATTAATGTCATAAAATAACTTCCTTTGTTAACACAGCAAAAACATTGTAAAACAACTCTATAGTCTTAAATGCTCCAATTAGGGAGCTTCTGAGCAAGGCTGCAATGAAGTTTTCTGTTAACAACCAGAGTTACAAATTTTATAGCCAATTGGAAAGTTGGCTATAGTTTACAAGTAGATAGTTTACAAGTGGTATTTAGATGTGCCATCTCTGCCTGTCTGCATGTCCAGTCACGACAATTTCTGCAGAAGCGTAAACAAGAATCGGCTGGTCTGAAAAACAGCAATACTGAATGAATAAACTGATCGAAATAAAATCTAGCGAGGCGTGTACGTCATAAACACATTTTATTATGTCAGATTTTGTTGTTCATGTAATAGTAAGATGATGGTCTCATTATATTTAGAAAATCACACAAAAATATATTGATAGTTGGGGAGTCTATTCTCCTCTTCTGTAATAATAAAAGTGTATTGATTTTGTGTCTTTCTCGCAGATAATGCTGGAGTAGCATTAGTCAACTTTTACGCTGACTGGTAAGTATTTTTCTTTTTCTTTTATGATACCTTTTGATATTTTTGTATTATTTGTCACATTTAAATTGAGTTTTTGAAAAACTTTACATCTTCCTGCCATAAGTAGAAAATTGTTCTTCTAGCTTTACCATTTGATTTATTTTATTACCTTTTTAATTTTTTTTAACCTGAAATATGTCCAGTTGTGCAAAGTGAAGAAAAATCTAAACTTTCTGCAGGTGTAGATTTAGTCAGATGCTCCATCCGATCTTTGAGGAGGCGTCAAACATCGTGCGGGAGGAGTTCCCTGACACCAAGCAGGTGGTGTTTGCTCGGGTCGACTGTGACCAACATTGTGAGTAATACTTTCCTTACTTGCTATTTTGTGTGTTCTCTAACTTTGTTCAAGACGTTACTAAAAATACAACTTGCAACGTTCCTGTGAGAAGCGCATGACAGGTAATCGTTGAAGTGAATGCTGCACCAGCGTAGAACACATTTTATGTAAAGAATGGGTTTTGTTAGAACGGGAAAAGTAAAATATTTTAAACTTTCTCTCAGGGATTTGGGTGTCTTAAGCTGCAACCCCTTTAACTGTTTTTTGGACCTTTGTTTAAACAATTTATAATATTATAAATTGATTATTATTAAGTACTCATTTAAACTTAAGTTATTTAATTTTCATTAAGTTGGTCCTAAATGTTAGTCATAAAGGACCTAAAAGGTTCTCAGAAAGTCTTGAGAAATCACTGAAACTTGCAGACGTTTTGCTTTTAGAACTTTAAATCTATGTTTTGATATGTATATCGAAACATAGCTGGTTTTGATATGCGATGAATTGTTTTGAAGAAGCCACTTGTGTCAAGTGTGATTTAAAAAATGAGGTGTTTGTCCTTAATGTATGGAAACTATTGTTTGAGTTGCAACAACTCTGACCTGGTCTTGTTGCTGAAAATGTGTTATATAAATAAAATCACCTTATCTTTTACCTTGGTTAATAAAATCCTCCTCTGATCTGGATACAGGACTATAGTAAATACCCCAAATAAAACTGATATGTTTTACCTTTGGTAATGAAAGGTTTTTATTTTTGTATGAACAGTGGTCTTTATTTGACACTTCAAAGTAGTCATAATCTCAATATTATTGCAGAAAACTTCAGATTAAAATCGTTAAAATAACCATAATTCTTAAAAAAATGCAGTTTAGTCGGATAGAAGGGAGATCTTGTTGAGCTGAGTTGGAAAGTAGGTGTGAAGTGACACACGGCAGCACTGCATCATAACCAAGGTTCTCACTGACTGCATGATGTCAGCGTCATTAAGACACAAATGAAGACTTTGCAGCTCTTCTGTAAAGCCATTTGACTGCTATACCCTAATAAATGTATGTTATTCATTCAAGAAAAAATATTATATAACTAGAAACTCAAGCTCATATAAACTTTGCATATTCAAAAAGTATCTTAAACATGTAATAAATAAAAAAATATATAGTTTTTGTCTCAGTTTGGTTGCAAGTTTTAGCTAAATTGTGAAAACGTATTTACGTTCTTATTGCTGATCATCTGTTTTTATTCTAGGTTTAATCACTTTATACTGTTTGACTATATGCTCAAAAAAATTCTACAAACTTTATGTGGGAAGGGAGAGAGGTGCACATCTATACTCTATATTTGATGCACATGTTCACACGGAGATGCCCATCACACCAGAGCTCACACACGCAAGCTACCAGCTTCATCCTTTTGAGATAAAGCAAATTAAAGAGAATTATTGATGACCTGCAAACTGTTTGAAGACTAATGACAAAACTGCTGCATCCTGTGAAGACTGGAGGCTTAGAGACTCCCCGCAGAGAGATTGACACCTGCCACACATGCACACACACACTCATTCAGTGTGCGCAGCGAGAATATTTACTCCTGGCGGGGGTGGGGGGCTGCTTTCATGTGGGAGATCAGAGCTGGGAGCTGACTGAGGGCTGGGCTTTCAGACTCTGGTTTAACTGCTGTCTCTGTCGCCACGCCGCTCTTCATCTCCATGTGGTTGTCTTTTCTCTCTGCGTCTCGCTCTTCATCCGTTCATTTGCCTAAACTCCTCCTATTCCCCCCGTGTGTAGCCGACATAGCTCAGCGCTACCGCATCACCAAGTATCCGACGCTGAAGTTGTTCCGCAACGGGATGATGATGAAGAGGGAGTACAGGGGTCAGAGGTCGGTTACCGCCATCGCTGACTTTATCCGCCAGCAGCAGGTCGATCCTGTGAAGGAGATGCACTCAATGGAGGAGCTCAATACTATAGATGTGAGCGCCAAAAGCATTATGTCTAATTACATATAAACATTTATGACTGAATGAAATAGCATCATTTAACACTTTACGCTTTAACTCAACAGAGAAGCAAAAGAAACATTATCGGATACTTTGAACAAAAGGGCTCTGATAACTACCACACATATGAAAAGGTTGCCAACATCCTCAGAGACGACTGCACCTTCTCCGCTGCGTTTGGGTGAGCTCACCGCCATTTTTACACCTGCACACAGTTTCTCACTGAATGTTTACTTATATGTTTGTTCTTGACCTCTATGCATCCAGGGCCGTGTCGGCGTCTGAGCGCTTCAACGGAGACAGCGTCATCTACAAGCCCTTGGGCGAGAGTGTCCCTGACCTGGCCTACCTCGGCTCCCTCACCAACTTTGACCTGACGTACGCCTGGGCGCAGGACAAGTGTGTGCCTCTAGTTCGGGAGATCACCTTTGAAAATGGGGAGGTTTGTTTACCTCGTTTTTCTGTTGAATATTTTATAGGAACGACTCATGTTAGCACTTGTTCTGATAAATATGCCCGCAGGTATCAGGTTACACCAAAATGTCCCTGACAGGGAAATCAGGCGTCCATTTAGTTGTTGATCCATACGCTGATTCTTTTCGTGGGCGCGTGTTTTGATTTCCAGGAGCTGACCGAAGAAGGACTTCCCTTCCTCATCTTGTTCCATCTTAAAGAAGACTCTGAAAGTTTAGAAAGGTTCCAGAGTGAAGTGACTCGACAGCTCATCACTGAGAAAGGTAGGCAGCATTTAGAAGATGTTACCAATTTAGATTTTGATCAGCCACAACTTCCTGTACATAAAGATGGTGTTTGTGAAATGTTTGCGTCTCCGACAGGATCTATAAACTTCCTTCATGCGGACTGCGATAAGTTCCGCCACCCTCTGCTCCACATTCAGAAAACTCCGGCTGACTGTCCCGTCATTGCCATCGACTCGTTCAGGCACATGTATGTCTTTCCTGATTTCAAAGACCTCGCGTAAGTATTTGAGTCATTTCAAATAATACAAAAGTGTCTTGCATTTCACTTCATCCTGAACTCTTATTTCCAAGATCAGAAGAAATTATCCAAATGTTTTTATTGTGTGAGAAATTAGAGATCAATTTTTATATGATTTTCAGCTCGAGTGGCATTTGCTTTTTATCTCAGTTTTCTGTCTTTAGTCACAAAAGTTGTTTGCCACCGTTTGAGGAGATACAAAGAGAAGTTTATACCTTCAACTCTCCTTATGTTTTCAATTTCTGCAGTTGCACTGGATACTGACCTCAGTTCTGTCCAGAGAACTTTGTCGGGATCAGCATCTGTGCATCCAATCAAACTCAAAAATCCAATATGTCTGCAGCTCAGGCCGAAGCGTAGTGAAAGTTGCAAATGAAAGCAATTTATTTGCACTTCTGAGAATTTGCATCCAATTAAAGCGTTGCACTTACCAACCTCTAGTTAATCCCAACCCTGACAATTAGCAAATTTCACTGTTTTTCTAACGCCTTGAACTCGTATGCGTTTGCGTGTGTGTGGGTGTTTTTGTGATCATAACTCGAACTCCTGAGGCAAAGCGAGCTGAGCGAGGTTTGCATAAAAAGCTTTAAATGTAATCTCGTGTTTTTAGTTTTTTAAGATACGAGTCAAAAAACTCAGTCTTGCAGCGTCTCCTCCCGCTCACATACGGTGTGACATCACTTCTTCTTTTAATGTGAATAATCAATAACCGAATAATATTTCAATTGGATTTCTTTTAAAAAAAAATGTGTATGGACAGGCCAGAGCTTTCCAAAAACTGGAGGTTTGAAATCAATCAAAACTTTCTGCATCTCTAATATAAGTTAATAAAATTTGGCTTAAACGGTACTTTGTAATTGTTAAATAAATCTTGTTTTATATGCTGTGGGAAACATTCCTTTGAGTAGCTCTGATTGATGATGAGTTGTGTGATGTATCATTCACCTGTGCGTGTAATTGTTTATAATGAGATCCGTTCATGATCAGATGAATTTTGTCTAAAACACACACCCCCACACACACACACACACAAACTGCTGAACAGCAGATAAATGCCACACCTCCTAAAATCTGTCCTTTATGAATGGCCCAGGACACCGGAGCTAATGTGACATGATTTGGCACGTGCAATAAGTGCTAAACTAATCCAGTCTAATCTAATTTAATCTTATTTATTCTGCTCCCCAACTCCCCCCCCCCACAATCAGGCTGTGATCAGATAGACAGTAGCCTGGAGGACTTTACTAGCTCCTTCACAACCTAATTACATCACATCAGCACTGCATGTGATGCACACAGCCTGTAATTACATTAGCACACAGTATGTTATATATACATGTTTGTTTATGTGTGTCCTGATGTGTCACACTGGTGAGTTTGATGTGGCACCAGCACACGACACCCCATCACTCGGATCAATTCATAAACCAGATTAGGTTTCTTTTCATGCTTCAACGGGACTCATCCGCTGTTTTGCGTCTCTTCTCTCCAGCCAACTTCGTAGCTCCGCCGTGTCGCTGTCGGAAATGTGTGGAAAAATAATGTTCAGAATGGAGAAATTGTTTTATTTTCAGACTTTATTCCTTATTTTTCAAGGGTGGACTGATTTCATGCGCAATTTAATAATTCAGTAAGGGGAAAAACTATGACTTTTAAATTAAAACCTGTTTATATAAGTATTAGGTGCAACACAAAGTGATTGTATTTCCCGAGCTCTTTGGTTTACTTGTATTTTTATGGTAAATAGAGCCACATCTGCTCATTGATTTATGCTCTAAGCTGCACAGTAGTGCACAAAAATCTGATTTTAACTGCTGTACTAAAACTTAGCTAAATACAGCAAATTTTTTTTTTTCAAGTGAAGACTGATCAAGATCCCGTTTTTATTGCTGAGCATAGACAAAATATTTATTCAGTTTTCTTCATTCAAAGTAACAAGCAAACTGGTTACATTTAATTACCACTTGTAAACTATAAGTTTATCCATCCATCCAAGCATTAATCTGACAATAAGTCGTCTTTGTCCATTCATTCTTCCCTCTTTCCCTCCGTTCTCTCTTCCAGCTTTTCTTTTTCTACGTTTCATATGTAAAGCCTGAGTGCTACGTAAATATTTGCCTTAAATCTATGACAAAACTTTGTATTTATTCTTTAAAGATGGGCCAAAGAGATTTGGAAATGGGATTTAGGGAAATATTAATCTTTGACTTCATACCGATGGTAAATGAGTTCCATTAAGACAATTTTGTTCAAGGCTTGTTTCACGTTATTTTATTTTTTCCCCTCAGTATTCCCGGGAAGCTAAAACAGTTTGTTTTGGACCTTCACTCCGGAAAGCTTCACAGAGAGTTTCACCACGGTCCTGACCCCACAGACAGCACACCTGGACAGGTCGGCCATTGGTTCATCCACAGGAAGTCCACTTTTATTATGAAATGCTGCACTTTTGGTTCAATCTGACTGTTGTTCTCAGGAGGCGGAGAAAGAGGTGGCCAGCAATCCTCCAGAGAGCTCGTTCCAGAAGCTGGCACCAAGCGAGACCCGCTACACCATCCTCAGACGGGACCGTGACGAGCTGTGACCTAAGCAGCCCTGCAGGGATCCTGAGACTCAATGTCACACCCCGGGGTCAGGGAGGGGTCAGGGTTGGGTCACGCCAGCGGGACAGAAGAGTTAACACCCAACACCCTTACTGGAAAAATGGAGGAGGACGACCAAAAGAAGAACAAGGAGCGAGCGGTCCATAACATAATGTTGGAGTAGCCTATATTTTCATAACTCTTTTGTCATGCAATTGTTATTTTGATTTAGGAGAACGGGGGATGAAGAAGAAAACGTGAGCGGGCAAGGGTCTGGGGCATTTAGGACATAAAGAGAAGTTTACTTTTATTTCTTTGGAGGTTGTAAATATGTTTGTGCTACGTTGGAATCACAATGTTGGTCTAAATTAAATGCAGAGTTTTCTTTATTTTATGTAGTCTCTTTGTCATCACGGTGTTTTTCTGCCCTGAGCATCAAACCGTGTCCTCACTCCAGTTGTGCGGTTCTTATCTGTGGGTTGTTCCAGTTCAGCCTGTCTCGATGCAGGACGCTCCTGTGATCTCATTAATCTCATGGCTGCGTCTCCACCATGACCAACTCCTGTCTAATTCATTTGTAGAGCACATGTTAAAACATTATGCCTGTTTAAAATAGCTTTATTTCAATGTCTCCTCCTCAAACAGACGGGGGAATAAAAGAGAGACACCTCATAGGAGTAGCAACATTTCTAATGGAGACGAGCGGCTGAACTGTTCCATCCTTCTGGGATACAACCCTTCTCTCTCTGGTACTGTTTGTATTCTGGCTCCGGATTATGACGTCTCCTCAAACGCTCCTCGGATATTTTTATGTTCTACTTTTTACCATACGGTGCCACAGTGGGGGGTGTTTATCTGTTTCTGTCATCAGTAACGCCACAATTCCTAAAAAAAAGCATGACTGGGAGATTTTTAGCATTATTTTCTTAACACCTAAAACACATCATCCCCATTTCAAAGTGCTGGTAGTGGCAGCATTATGCTGTGGGGAGACCTCTCTGTCCCAGAGTGCCTCTGGTTAAAGCTCTTCCTTCAAACCTAGTAAAAACTATATCAATAATCAGAGATCAATCTGAGTTGAACTTAAAACGAAAGAGCCTATTTTGTTGCTGAGGTACTAAATTGACTGCAAAGAATGACATGAATTATTTTCTAATGACTCGGGGAAACAATTACAAAATGCTCCTAAATGATCTTCGTCATCATTAATTTATGTAACTCCTGTTTTTGTTTGTGTCTTCATGCTGGGGGTGAAAACACTACGACTCTCCCAAGTGTTTTAAGGGGAAAACGCAAGCGGTTAAAATGAAACCTGCTACTTTCTACCAGTTTTTCTTTCTTTTTAAATCTGGTTTTAGTCTCTTTACGCCTCTGTAAGGTTTTCGTACTGTTCCTGATTTCTGGGAATCAAGACGTTGGACTTAAAACGCGTTTGGGGACTCATTTGTGTTGTGTGTCCTGTCCTCCCATAGTGACATATCAGCCCACATACAAAGCAACAAAAGGGGGAGGGGGGGGGAGTCTGATGCCATTTTTTAATTGCTCATCTCAGAGGTGAAGGAGAACAAAAAAAAAAAGATGAAATAAAAATACATTTTACAGATTTGTGTTTATCGGAACTCCGTTATTCCTGCTAGTTAGTAAGTAAAACTATTTATTCAGCAGCTTTCAAGATAAAAAATCACAAACAAACAAAATGCATACATTGAAAACAAAATTGAGTAAAAGCTGATTTAAAAATGTTTTAATTAAATTAATGGCCTGATTGCAGCAGGAGGTACAAACTTACCTAGTTATTGATCATGGCGTCTCCTGAAATGATGAGAATTATCCTTGGATATTTATATTTTCTTTTTCTTTTAATTAAAAAAAAAAAAATTCTGTTACATTTTTTACATTAAGCCTAAAACGCATAAAGCCCAACTAAAAAGCCAGTAGTGGCAGCATCATGCTGGGCGGTCACTTCCTTATTTCTGTCAATGAGCAACGTCTTCGCTAAAAAGAAATGCTTTATTTGACAACAGTAGTATCTCTGTACAACTTCACTCTCCAGTCTGAAGTGGTCTGGACTTTGGCACCATTAGTGATCCTTTGCTGCATAAATATAAGAATTGTTACTTAAATTTATCATTAGCTATTCGCAAAAAACACAGAAGAACAGACAACATAGAAACCCTGCAGATGAAAAAAGGAAGAGACAAGGATTAGGGGTTAGGGTGAAGTGGTCACGCATTGGCACAAAATGTTTAAACCTCATGATTTTCTCACAAAAGGCCACATTTTCACATTTTGATTAAAAAACAGGTATCAGCTGTAGTGTTCTTTGCTGCAGTAAATATTGCTGAAGAAAACATTCACACCTGAAGATTTTTACAGTCTCACCATTTGAGCTGTTCTTGGAACAACTAGAAAAGTTTTAATTTTATTGTTAATTTCACCCTAATTCATAAGGGATCAAAATTATACATACCCACCTCCAACATTTTGTCAAATGCACTTCAACCACAGAGAACAAGGTTTTGGTGTAACTTGAGCAGAAATTTTGATCATCCTCCTTGGCTGAACCTGTAGGGTTCATTCGAATAGTTTGGTTCATTCGAATAGTTTGGTTCATTCGAATAGTTTGGTTTCTTGTCGACGATGTGATTTTAAAACGTAGTTCAGATATTAATAAACAAGATTCAAGTCGTCTTTGGGGAAAAGTGTTCTAGTAGGTTAATGTTTTATCCATTTCAACATCAGTGTTTGGTATAATTTTCCAGTTGGAGACAAAAATCTGACCCAAACTGTTTTCCTCAGATGAAAAATAATTTGTTAGGGTGTCTAAGTGCAACCCTGAAACCAGTAGAGCTCAAGCCAACCAGTAGCTAAAGGAGTGAGGGCCAGGCTTTCAAACCAAACAACAAGGAACCAACTGTGATGCATGGTAGTGGTGGAGTCATGCTAGTTTTTGTTTTGTTTTTTTTAAGAATGGCTTCAAGCTTTCTGAACATTAATGAACGACGGCGGGTCTGTGCCAGGAACGCAAACACTTTAAATGAGAGATACTGATAAGAAGACCGGTCCGATATCCAGCCAGAACCAAACAAAAACCTTGAGGATGACGAATCCTGCAGTTCCGGGGTGTCCAAACTTACTAAAATTAAGCAAACAAAGAAGTTCATTTTTTTGTTTTGTTTGGCAGAAACTTTATCGTAGATCAAAAACACAGAAAGGATTTTGTGCCTTTGTTGTCTTAAAAGAAAGGCATCTACTTTTTAAAAACCTTTGGCTTGAATGAAAAAATCTATTCTCGAGTATAAGAACAGGATTTGGATCACTTTCCATCAAAACGCTCACTATATTTAGCCAAGTTTAATAAATTAGTTAAAAGCAGCTGATTTGGCTGCAGCAAAGTCGACTTTTCAGTAAAAGGTTGTCGACTACTACTACACTTTAATACTTTATGTTGTATGTAACATCTCCCACTGTAAGGAAATGTTGTTGTCCAAATGGGGTCAGAGGTCAGGAGGGGCATTTTGGACACTCCAGCTGTGGTTTTAAAAAAATTTCTAAATTTTAGTGGAGGTGTATGTATATATTTGAGCCTGTGTGCGTGTGTGTGTGTATGGAGAAAAGTTTGAATTTGTGCTCCTTTTCATGCTTTTAGGAAGTCATTGCATTGGATGTTTTCTGGGTAAACGTAAACCATCAAAACGATCAAAGTGTCGGAGTCGTCCTGATGCAGAACCAGCAGGACTGCAGGTCGTAATTAAGGCAGTTTTTAAACATCTGTTTAACAAAGTGCACACATTGTCTAGCGCTGAGTCTCCTCAGACCCACAGGTCCAGGTCAGTCCGTCCACACAGAAGAGCTTCACTTGTCCTTATTTTTCTCCAGTTCTTCCGCCAGCGGCGCCGTCAGTCGCTTCATCTGCTGGTCCACTTGAGCTCGGCGGTGTTTTCGGACCAGGCTGCCACCCGCGAAGCCCAGGGCGCCCCCTCCCACAGCAGCAGCCACCCCAGCAGCTTTGAACCCGGCCAGCAGGCCGAGAGGGCCTCCCAGCACGCCGCCCAGCAGCGCCCCGGCGACCGGCAGCACCGCCAGCTTGTAGCCCGCCGCCTGGAGAGACATGAAGACGAGATACGCTCCGGTTTAATTTACCTCTCGCACCTTTAGAGACGCCAGGACTTTGTGGCTTAAAGGCGGGCTGCGACAGGGCGAGCGTGCATCTGGCCTTTCATGATCACTCATCAATCCGCACGCAAGGTTGAAGCCGAAGTGAAAATAAATAAATAAATAAAAAATACAAACAAGCCTGCATGTGTAAATATAAACGGACGCATCAAAGCCTTTTCATTATCTTCATTTAGGAGAAATCAGAGAGATGTGGGGCGCGTGTTATTACAGCTGTTATCATCAGAGTGGAAGGTGCTT
This sequence comes from Gambusia affinis, assembly GCF_019740435.1. Classification (NCBI taxonomy): domain Eukaryota; kingdom Metazoa; phylum Chordata; class Actinopteri; order Cyprinodontiformes; family Poeciliidae; genus Gambusia; species Gambusia affinis. Next base: position 16,502,358 of record NC_057872.1, on the reverse strand, counting down.
TTTGCTGATGGCAATTAATGATTGATTCTCTGACCTCTCCCACACAGACACCCACACGCACCCACACACACACACACAGACACTCACTTGATTAACACTCGCCATTAAATTAATCTAGTTCAAAAGCCAGCATTGCTTGTCCACATCCCTGTGGCAGTCGAGGGAATTTTAATTTCATCTGAGCTAAGTTAAAAGGACTCTGGCTATAGAAGTTGTGGAGGAAGGAGGAAATGAGCGGGTTGTATATATATATATATATCTGTGTGTGTGTAATACGTGTTTGACCCGATTACAGATTACAAGCTTTCAAACAGGTTAAAACATCTGACACCCTTCTCATCTGTTTCATCTGCTCAGCCTCTACGCCCACCAACCCGGCTCACAGCAGGTGGGAGTTTGTTTGTCCTCTCCCTTAATGCTAAATTTCTTTTAAACAACCAAATTAAACGTAATGCTTTATTTTATTACATTCAGCCATAAATTACATTTAAAATGTTCCCAGTTGTTATTAAAAACCCACCACAGACACATTTTTGGTTTATTTTCTCAGAAGTTTAGTGTACTATTGAAACCAAACCGCTACTGAAATAACACTGTTAAATTGACCTGCTAGATGTTTTCTTTCTGTTTTGTTTTTTTATGTTTTTTTTTAAACGTGGACTATATCCAAGCAGTGGTTCAAATCTCATCTACTCATTACTCATACAAAGCCAAAAAAAGCACTGCCAAAAACTAAATTTAATGAACCAACCCTGTTGTTTAGCCGGGGTTACTGGCACCCTGGCTAAAAAAAAAAAAAAGAAGACACTTGAAAAACACTTGAAAACACTTGAAACTTTTATTACAGCAGCATAATCTCACACTAAGAAATAATGTTGGTTTGTTTTTTTTCCCCAGAAGCACTTGGTGCTCACATTCATAGAAACCCTAAAATCCCAATAAAGTAAATACAACTAAACAGTTTTTATTATTATTTTTGAGAATTTGTAGTCATCAGTAGTCTTTATTTATTGCATGTTTTAAAAGGCCCAGGAATCAAACCAGCGGCTTGACTTTGCGTTAACGCTCATGTTCCACAAATATGAGGCGACACAGATTCCTATTCTCCTAGTCACTCTTCAAAATGGGAAAGTTAAGAGAACATTCAAACATGTTGATTTTCATAAATCAGTGAAAATATTGTACTTATTCCCTTTACCATTAAAACAACTGGAACTGTGACAAACAAGGCTGGACTGGGACTTACATCCAGCTTAATGTCAGGACGAGGGAAGAGAAAAAGTCTCCAAGGATCATCTTTCTATATGGGATTATGTTACAATAGAAGATTAATTTAATCTCGACTTTTCTGCACGTCTTTAACAGGGAAGCTTTGCCGTGCCACATTTATTTTGTTCATTTCAGAGAGCTTTACACTAATAATTTCTCATATTTGTAACTTTTACATAGGCAACAAAAACTGACCATTAAACAAATCCCTCAGACGATGAGCAACTCAAACCTTTTTAAAAAGTTTCACTTAACCTTTTAACTGCCATGAGGACGCCGGCGTCCCCATTGACCTGCATGTGACTGTATTTGGACAGTTGAAGGGTTAAGAGGAAAGTTTCATGAAGGAATGTTCTTCTGTTTTTCTATCTTTGATTTTAAAATAAATACTTCAACAGGGATATAATTAAAAAAAAACAAGATTCATTCTGGATAACAAAGGGAAAAAGTTCAATATCTGTAACACAGATAAGGGCCAGTGACTTGTCCTCTGATTTATACGGTGGGTTAATGTAGCTGAACTGGGAAATGACAACATATTTATTTAAATCAAACACACACGCGCCAACATGTGGGTCCTGCCTTGCTCGCCTTGTCCAACGTCTTCATCACTCCCCCGCCCCCGTCTTTCCCCTCTCCTCTCTCTATTTCCTTAATTGCAGCTTTCCTCCATGTTGGAAGGGATCGATGGGGACGAACGCAGTGGAATGGCTGGGAGGCAAAGTGCCATCGATCTCCCAAACACCACACACACACACACAGGGGGATCATCGGGACATAAACACACAGATACATAAACACCCACCTTCCCCAGGCTCTTGGTCCCCTCCTCCACGTTGGCCGCGGCTGTGTTGACGTTGTCCTCTATGCTGTCAATCTTCTCCTGCTGGGACTGAAGCACAGAGGAGCACATTAGCACACACTCATATTCCAAGGTGCACCGACACACACACACACACACCCACACACACACATACACGCGCACACACGCACCTACACACACAGGTGCAGCGACCACCTGTTGTGTTCAAAGATTTATTTTCTGACTGACCAAACTCTGCTCTCCTGCGCGATGGAGGCACGTGCGTTGGTATATTCGTCTGGGATTCGGTCACACTGTGTGTGCTATTGTGTGGAGCTCATGAAATATTCAGAGTGGCAGCTGCGTCTCGCTCCATGTGAGGACTGGACGGACACAGGGGCCAAACAACAAGCAGAACACAGAGCTCTGCCCTTCGTTTCCTCTTCCTCCTCAGAAACAAACCCGCGCCTCCTTCGCCTGCTCTTACTGCTCCTCTTACAACACAAAAAGGGACTTCCTGTTGCTTTCTGATGATATTCTGCTCATTCCTGCAGAGGTCTGCAATATCCACCAGCCTCAGAGTTACGCTAAGCTGCTTTGTCGTCGCTCTCTCATCTTCCAGGCCGTTATTGTTTTCGTCTTCAAATCTGAAACTTTGGAGCCTGGCAGAAGAACTCTGGCATAAACTTGTTTTATTACAATAACTAGTTTGATTTCTTCTAAAAGAAGTGACGAGTTCCTAAAAAAAGCTTCACAAAGCACTCTTATGATCTTTTTGATAATATAAAACAAGGCAAAACGTGCACACGCAACTTAGATTGCACATAACACAATAACTAAGTGGTTCAAAAATATACTCAATAGTTTAATCTATAAAAATTTGCTTGAAAACACGAGTCAAAAACATTTGTTAATATAAAATGAAAAAAAAAATGCAAATTTTAAGTACCATGAAAAGAATTGCTGAATTTAAATATTTCCCAAAATAATTTAATATTAAAAAAAATATATTCTGTAGATTTGAGAAAATTGTAAACCTCATAAAATTGGCGTAGGTAAGTTTAAGATGCACAAAATCTAAATAACAGAGAAACACTGGGATAATCGTTTGTTTGTTTAAATACTTAATATTTAAAACTGACAATTTGTAAATAAAAATAAAATAAAATAAATGTTTTGCAAAGGAGTCAGGTATTTTAGAAATTAAGATTTATAATTTAGGCTGCACTAAAGATGGGGCAAAAAGAACCGTTGGGCGAAACTTGTTTTTTCAAATCAATCTAAAACACATTTTAATATTTTTCCGAATTGATTTTGCTTCATAACACAGCAGGTTTTAGTTTAATAACTATTGAAAAAAATCTAAAATTTAAGTTTGTAAGAAATTTGAGATGTCTGGAGCTAAACAACGCTGGAACTTTTACACACATTTTTAATAGTTTTATGTTTTTTACAAAATAAAATTCGATTTTTGTACATAAATCCAAGATAAATCCAAAGATATTTAAGGTTAATATCAGATTAGAAAAAAATACAAATGATTCCTCTTTTAGTAACAAAATCAGGAAACTATTCAACTTCGCAAATGATGCAAAAAAAATAAATAAACAACCCGTAAAATGACACAATGGTAAGTAAATTTTGACGAACTGTAGATGGGCTGATTTTATTTGGTTCTTTAAACGCATTTGTTAGCCAAGTAGATCATTCAACGCTTAGAGATCGGTGGAAAGTTCTGAAGAGAAGGCAGACGAGTAAAGAAACTCAGCCGCTAACGTGACAAAAACAAAGGAACAACCACACACTCACTCAGTGTTTCCACTGTGGCTCAGCCTGCTGGAATATAACTCCCCAAATAACATCTCTCACCCGAGAGACGCCACAACATGTCTATGCTCTTTTGCCTCCCTCTGTATTATTTTTTCTCACACTGCTACATCCTCACTCTCTCTCTCTCTCTCTCTCTCTCTCCTTTGCTAATCTCTTCTTCTCCCTGCTCCTCTCACTCTTTCCCTGAGGAAAGAGATAATCTGAACCGTCTGTTCTCCACCTGCTCTGTCGCATCCCTCCTCTCCCCACATGACAACCTGCCGTCCTCCCACCGAATCCCCCCTCCTCCCTCCCTCTCGTCGACTCCTCGGCGTCTCCCCAGGACAGGCCCTCCGGGGCCCCGGCATGTTCTCTCCTGAGCTGATCTCTGAGGACGCCGCTCAGACGCGCTTCCAGGAAACGGTGCGGCTGAGCGGCTGAGCGGCCTCCGTCACTCTTGAGTTTGCTGCATGTAGACGGGACAATGCAGTCGATGCGGAAACGTGAACGTAGGAACCTGCAGAGTGTTTTTACTCACATGGACAAGCAGGGAGAACTCCGTCACCAAGCCGCTCAGTTCCTTCAGGTCCTGAGGGAGAGAAGGGTTAAGGTTTTCTTTTATTTCAGTTAATTACTTATCAGACAAATCTACTGCAATATCTAATGAAAATAAACTAAGCATCCTTCTCACTGCAATCGCCTCCATTTTTCCTATTTTCAAGAATCAGTTTCCCTTTTTAGAGTTATACCTCATTACACCGTGCTGTTAAAAAGAAATCACCCATATTTGCTTTTAAGCCTTTCAGACCATCAAACTAATTTTTAATATCAGATAAAAATGCGACACGCAGTCTCAGAATGATGCACTGCAGAAACACAAAATCCAAAAAGTATTTTGGGTTTCTGTTATGTTTGTACTCTTAAAATAAGACAAAACTAACTTACAGGGAAACTTTTTAGCAAGATGTAGGAAAAGTAAAAGTATTAGTTCCACTGGCAGATTATTTCACTTATTATAACACATTTTCCCATATAAGTGAAATAATCTGCCAGTGGAACAAGAACTTTTCTTAACATCAATATTAGGAATTACTGATTTAAATCGGGCTCCTACACATAACTTCAATGTTACCTGTAAGTTGGTTAAAAAGTGATTAGCCCTTGTTAAACAATGACTTAAATGTGGTTAAACACATGTAGGGAAATGTAGGTTAATTTTCGCCCGGGCCTAATTACTAGCAGACCTGTTGAATGAAGAAATCACTCCAACAGAACCAGTCTGAGGACTTGAAGCAGGCCGTACCACACATCACGTCCCACATTAAAGAAACTTTGGTACAAACTAGAAACAAAGTAACTGACTTTGATTAGTCTGGAAATGGTAACGGAGTCACATTTACTTAAAAAAAAACATCCTGATGATCATCAGCAACTTTGGGAAAATATTCGGTGAGCATTTCAGGTAAAGAACATCACTACCAGTGAAACATGGTGGTGGCAGTGTGATGATCTGGGCCTCTTTGCCAGTTTGATCCTTGAATTTTGCTCTCCAGAAGAAAACCCTGTGAGCAAATCCAGCCACTATTTCTCGACCTCAAGCGTCCTTGACCTCTACAGTGGGATGATCTAAAGGAAGTTCACCTCTAAACGGCTCAAAGTGATCCTCAAAGTGATCCTCAAAGTGATCCTCAAAGTGATCCTCAAAGTGATCCTCAAAGTGATCTAAAACAGACTTCAAGCCTCTACAACGTGGCTCAATTAAAACAATTCAGAAAAAAAAGGGGGGCCAAAATTCCTCCACCGTGATGCAAAACCCTCATTTTCAGTTATTGCAAACGCTTGACTGCAGATGTTACCACAAAGTGTGGCACAACCTGTTCTTAGGGTATGAAGGTAATTGTTCTGGGTTCTTTTGTGACCTCCTGGGTTGATGAGCAATAGTTTAGTTTTGTTAGCCTGGACACCCCTGGAAAGGCTCATCTTGATACCATGTTTTCTCCATAAATGCATAATGGCCCTCAATTCCTCAGGAATGGCTTCATATCCCTTTTCCGACTGACAAGTCTAAAGTCATTTGTTCCTCAAAGACATACAAAAAAACAACAACAAAGGAATAAAACTGAAGACGTCTGCTAGGGGGTAAATACTTTCTCACATAAGAGTTTAGAAACGCTCGTTTGTCCTCCAGACAATCTGAATAAAGATATTTTCTGTCATGAAGTCGATCTTTTTAACGAACGCACCTCTTCCAGATGATCCCAGGACTCGGACGCATTCTGATCGGCCGGGATTTCTGGAAGCCGGAGTTGAATCTGCAGGTCCGACAGCGGCTCCTCGTCTTCCTCCTCCAGGTCGTGGCAGCTGCTGGACCGACTGACGGAGGGCCGAGTGTCCGGCGGCGCCGCGGGGACCGGTGGGGGCGGGTTGGAGTGCAGGAGCAGGAAGTCCTGCGCTGCGGCTGACGCTCTCTCCCTGACCGGCTTTACAAGCTCCTCCAGAGCTTCGGCGTCTTCAGATCGGACCCGGCTGCACAGCTGCTCCATCTCTCTCATGTTGGCTCTCAGTTGCTGCAGAACCGCACATAACTCACAGGTTACTCAGAGCGAAATCTCGCTGTGGTGCTTAGAGGAAACTAAAATAAAGTTAAAAGGAATTAAGTACCTGAATTTTACTAAAAATAAGAAGCAAGACAAGCACAACTTTTGGTTGTTACGGTTCAGAAGTAGGAAAAGAAGGAACCTAAATTACGTTTTGGTTCAAAAAATATTTTTACTACTGATTCCAGTTTTGCAACAGAGCCTATTTGTTCAAAACATTGCATCTTGCGTGATTCCACTTGTTTTTAAATATAAAACACCGAGGTGCTGAATTCGTTCAAAGTTAATTTCACCTGTACCCTTCAAAATAAGACTCATTTTAGGGCAACTGAAGGAGGACTCAAGCTTAACCTGAGTTTTCAAAACAAAATTATAAATGTGTCCCATCCATAACAGGCGGTTAATGTAGATGGAGACTTTTTTATCTGGAATCAGGGTAAAATTATTACCAACATGATTTCCTTAAACTCTTAATTACAACACAAAGTATTCATCTCTTTATGACGAAGCTTTTACAATAAGCAGAGCCAAGTCTATCCAAAGGTTTTTACTGAAAAGCAAACAAGTTTTTATATAATTTATTAAACTTGGCTAACTATGTGGCACTGTTGCCTAGCAACAAGAAGGTCTTGAGTTCGAGTCCCAGCCTGGGGTCTGTCTACCTGGAGCTTATGTTCTCCCTGTGCATGCGTAGGTTCTCTCAGGGTACTCCAGCTTCCTCCCACAGCCCACAACACGACTATCAGGCTAACTTTCCTTTAACAGAACTAAACCAGTCATACCCTGTCCTTTAAAAATAAGCCTTCACGTATCTTTATTATGTATTTTTCAGACATATAGTGTCATTTTATAGCATATTCAAGAAACTATGCTACTTTCAGTTGTCATAAAAATGTTGTATATATCAAACATGGCTTGAAGACATGCGGCAAATATGTGGGTCGCGTTATCCCATACGCCACCACAGCACGCCCAGGCCTCTGTCTCTTTAAGAAGCTCCTACTCTCCGTATTCACTTTGCTATCACAACGCTTCTCCATGTTGCCGTTTACAACTGTTCTTAGGTCAGCAGATGAGCAGTTCCACCAGATGTTTGCTAATTGCTGCTGCTGCCGCTAGTCTGGAGGAGCTGAGTGGCAGAAGCTGGGCTGCAGACTCCAAGGAGGAGCTTTTGATTGAGCGAGCGTTTAGGCACGCTGAAGATTTGTCAAACATGCATGAAAGAATCAAAGCAACACTCCAGGCATGTTTTTGATGAGGGAATAACGTTATAACAAGATATAAAGTAAAAAAAAAAAAAACAAACAAACATAGATTTTACGTGATACCGCCCCTTTCATCAAAATAAAAGCCTTGATATTTCGAATAGTAGATTATTGCAAAACGAGATCTCACATCACTAGTGGATGAAAAATTTAAACTGCTGTCCTTTCAAATCAAAGCTCATTGGGGATCTTCAAAATAAAAGCCTTTCCATAATTCATTCATTACAAAGATGAACTCCTCATTCCTTGTGAGCTTTTGCTCATCGTTTACAATGTTTGCTCAATGTTGTGTGTGTGTGTTTTTATACGTGTCTGTGTGGGGCTGTTTGCTTATGAGTGAGGAGCTTAGTAAGGTTTAGATATGAGGCAGGGGAACACGGGAAATGGCCCGAGGGTGACAGGAGGATTACATCGCAGCCATCAGCCCTCCTGGCCGAAGAGCGACCCGGCCTTGTCGGGTCAACGTCCTGCCGATAACACATTCCTTTAATTACAGAACATGAATAAACATACGCCCACACCCATGTCTCCACACGCACGAAGCCGAAAAGACAGACTGATTAACATGGAGGCAGACGGGTCGGGCACCTGTCAGCCTGCAAATGAACCGGGTTGGTAACGTGAGCACAAATCCTCACCTAACACATGAAAGACGAGACATTTCATGGATTCTGATTTAAAGTCCACCCATCAGTCCACCTACCCACCAACATCCAAAAAAGAAAAAAACAAACAAACAAACAACACACGCCAAAACACACACAAACATCTAAAGCAGCAGCCCCTAAAACCGACTCTGACTTAATGACTTGAAGACACAGGAAAGCACTCCGTGAGCACTCCCCGAGGGGTGAGAGGAGAGGTGTGTGTCTGTTTGGAGTTATTTCACCTTCAGAGACACAGAGGCTTCCAGGCAACAGCATCCCCCCTCGGGGGTCTTCACACCAGCCAGGTGAACAGGAACGCCAAGAACTACTTACCACACGCAGGAATTGAGGTTCTGGTGGAAATTCACTCTATCTCTTATTTAGCTTTTTAGTTTTTTTTCATGTGTGGAGAATAAATGCAAATTTATTCTTGACATATTGTAAAAATATATTTACACGAACCACAGTGTAAATATATTTACACTATGTTAACATATTTACAATTATTCATTTATTAATGAATAAAAAACAATTCATTAATACATTTTTGTTATTATACTTAAGGGGGCAGTATTATGAGTTTTCCATGTTAATAATGCCATTTTATAGCACAATCAAGTAGCTACGTTATAAAGATATAAAAATGCTCTAAACATCAAAAAGGCTTAAAAGAAATTTGCCTTCTTAATTTGACGCCTTGAAATTGGGCCTCTGTCTCTTTAAAAACTCCTGCTCTTTCTGAAACTCCGCCTTCAGGAAGTCAAAACAACACGGCTCCTCTACTCACCTTTTAACAATGTTTTTACCAGCGTTACACTGAGAAGTAGCTCATTTAATGAGCTCAGCAGATGTGCAGTTCCACCAGGTGTTTGCTAACTGCTGCTGGCTAGTCTGAAGGAGCTGAGTGGGGAAGTGGTGGAGAAGGGCTGCTCTGTGAGGTGGAAGTTCAGTAGCTTGAAAGGCGCTAGCTCTAGTCAGGTGTTTTGCCCAGCTGAATAGTTGCCACGGGAGATTAAAGGATTTCTCAAACATGCATGAAAGAATCAAGGCAACACTCCATGTTTAATTTTTAAGAAGGGATGACAGTATAACATGATGTAAAGCTTGAAAAAAGTTGATTTTTCATTATACTACCCCTTTAAAATGAGCAAAAAGGGTAAAGAATGTTTGAAATTTGATTCTGAATCAGAAAACAAACTTTTCTTTGACTTGACTTCAGAAGGGAAATTTAATCCTGTTTTATTGGAGAACTGCCTAGAGACTGAAGTTGGGTTTTGAGTTTCAGTCTCTAGATGTTAAAGCTAATAGAGCCAGATCCTTGAAGACCTGCAGCTGTAATTGCAGTGACCTTTCTACAAAATAAAATGTGTCATTTTTTTGTCTATCATGTAAGGTGCTGTAGTTTGTGGTTGCACTATGACAGAGTTAAAGCCACGCTGACTGACTGTTCACTTTACAGATATCAAACTGGCCCTACAGCAGAAAACTAACCATTATTTCCTTCATGTAGATGCTGTCTGTACTTAAATGGATAAACCCACCAATAGCTGCCCTAAATCTGCTCTTTGATCTTTAAATCGGAAAACGTGATTGAGACAAATGTGGAAAATGTCAAGATCTAAGTTTAGGAGGTCACAGGCCTCAAGTGGTTTATTAAACAAATACACTCTGATGCAGAGACATATGGGGTTAAGGGACTCTAATTGGCAGTCAGTTAAATTATCTTCTAAATAAAACCGGTTATTCATTTAATACGCATGCTTTAGATGCCTTCCCTGTCCGTTTAAAAAGTTCTAACATACCTGAACAGTTCTGCTGGCATTTATTTGCTCCTGATGGAGGCGCTCCCACTGCTGGCCCTGTTGATACTGGGAACACAAAAGAGAAAACATGCACCTCTCCCCACTGTGGCAGCATCCTGGTGTGATCATGTGTCCAGGCAGACGCGAGTCCTCACCTTCAGTATGTTACTGTGGTGTTTCTGCAGCCTCTCCAGGTCCGTGGGCAGAGCTACTTTAATGAACTTGTTGATGGGTCCCTCCAGGCGCCTCAGTGTCAGCTTGATGCCTTCCTCTGCCATGTGTCCCGCTGAGTGTCCACAGCCGACGCCTCTGTGTAACTTCCACGCCGTACCTGCTCGACCGAATCTCACTGCGCCTGCACACTGCAAGCACCAGCACAGCTCGATTTTTATTAAACACACAGTTCAAGTGAATTAACTTCACAACATTAGTTTATGACACTGAATCCTTGACAACTAATTTAAAGTATGAAACAGAAACATTCGTCTATGGCAGGTAACTGTGTGGAGAACTGAGTTTACATCTGGAAGGAAGGAAAGAAGGAAGGACAGAAGATGTTATGTTTTTCTTTTAAGAAAGAAACTGAACTTTTAAAATGTAGTGCATTTCAAAGTTTGTTATTTTTAGTCAGTTATAAAAACACATTCAAATTTTGTCCTTCTCAGTTCGGAGGTGCTAAAAAGACGTTTAAAGTCAGGCTTTATAGCCCATTTGATCAATCCCAACCACCTTGTAGCCACCTGTAGGCATCAATAGACATTTTTATGTGCTGCAAGGATTCAGTAAGCTCTGCACTGGTGGCAGCATGTGTCTTGAAATGCCCTCCTCAATGAGAAACAGTCATTGAATACCCTGAAGATTTCTTGATGGCTACTCACATGCAAAGTCATTGCAGTGCAATAAAGTTTGCTCTGGTTTCTGTGGGTAACCAAGAACACAACCAGTCAATGATTTTAAGGACATTCAAACCTCTTTTATGAGAATTTGCCTCTATATTTGATTAATAGAGCAATTTCAGCTAGACTTATCAAAGATTTACCTGTTTACATAATGACTGTATTATAATTAAGTTAACCAATCACTTTAAATGCTTCCATAAAAACCAAAAAATAACACAAAGCTCTTGGTCATGAAGGTGTCATGGTGTCACTCTCAACTGTTGCGTTGCTATTTTGTCTTCCAGAAGCCTGTCAGAGATTTCTTAGCTTAATGTTTGCTTTAAACCAATGTGAATCAGATTTATTGGAGGTCATCTAACAGTCTTTTGTTATACGGATGTCTTATTCCTCAGCATGTCAGAAAGAGGACGCTCTTCTCGAATGTGGTTGCTACAAATATGAACTGGTTTATGATGGTTTTACGCTACATTTTCTGAGGATGCCTCTATAATTTTACGCTAAAGTTTTATTTATGTTCTTGCGGCATCGGCAGAAAAAAGGTTATTATTATGGATTGTAAACCTCAAATAAAAACATAACTGTATTCTGGTATTTACACAAAAATTAAAACCAAACAAATGTAGCAGAATCTATTTTCAGTGTTTTGTTGGTTTGGGCTTTGTACAGTACCACCTGTATAACAGACTGATACTAGCTGGTTGTTCAATCATGGTGTCTTCTGTTTTTCTTCCACTCAATTTTCCATCATTCTGTTTGGATACAGAACTAGGCATTAGTTTTTCTGGCTGTCTACTGGACCGCTGCCCAGTCAGCAGTCTTCCCCATGATTGCGTAGGCCATAACATAGCATTTTTGAATTAACTACACATTTTCATTGGTCCTATGTGATATTCTAACGTTCCAGGGACTGATCTTTGTGTTTTTATTAGCCATAGTCACTAAAATGAACAGCAACAAATCCTTGAAATAAATTACAGTGTTTTCTAATAATTCTGAACATAATTTGAGTTTCATTAAAAATTATATTTTTAATCATGCTCTAATTTATTCACATATTTTTTCAGCATCATGAATTTCAAGCACACTTTAAGGACACTGAAATGGTTGTGATGTGTATTGTGATGTGTATCAACATTTTATATGCTTAGTACATTAATATATCAGAGATTAATACTATGACTATGAATATTAGTATCCCTACAAATAAAACAATATTGTATGACTACTATAGTATGTAATAAGCTACTAGTTATATATGTGGTTATATAGTGGGTTGTTTAGACAACTACCAATAAAACCGAGTGATATCAAACATAGTTTTTAAAACACTTTAAATAACCACAATGGTAAAAATATAACTACTGTGAAAGTGTTTGTATATTTGCACTTTTTAAAGAATGCTTTTCGCTCTTTCCTATTTCACAGAAACACCAATCACTTAGAAAGTTTAAGTTAAGGGCTAAGAAAGAGGAAAAGCTATTAAGTGAGAATTGCAACCTTAACTCTTATTGGTCTGAAAGTTGATTGGAATAAGAAAATAATAATAATAATTCATAAATCTATTCCCAGGTCTTTCCTAGCAGAGGTGGCAAACGTCGTATACATACAGAAAAACTATTGGATTCTTTTCTTTTGTTCATACCTTTGTTCTGTCGCCAATTATTAAAAACTAAAGTATGTTCAGGTTTATTTTAAAGCTACAAAGTTGTTATACGTGTATAAAAGAGCACAGTTTAAAAGACAATATTCCTTTGGAAAGAACGTTGTAGGAATAATTACTTGGCCTCAGGTATTTTTCAGATTAAGCTGAATTAAGCAGCAGTGAGAAAAGAAACCTATTCTGATAGATTATTTTTTTAGAGACCTAATTATGCAAACAGCAACGAAAATCCGTAGCAAATCATTTTAAGAGGCGAAACATTCCCTGTTATTATTTTTTCAGTTTTTATTTCCTGAAGCTAAATCAGGTCACATTTCATTAGCCTGACTGTCGCAAAAAGGTTTAAACAGAAAGTGAAATTAAATTATATTCGCTGACAGCTCAGAGTGTAAGCTTAAAATAAAGGACCATATCAGTTTGAGGCAAGCTTCCTGAAATATTTAACTAGCATCTTTAATAGAGACAAAAAGGCGTTAATTAACCCAAATTATCCTGGACAGATTGTAAACATCAAAGTTAAAGGGCAAAATGCGCCACTTACCTGTCGGAGTACAGATCAGTAATGTGACTTATACAACCGAACCTCGATGTGAGCCTTCATACTGATCAGAAAATTAACTTTCACATACAATAGGATTGATCAAAAAACTATTTCGCCCCAAATCAGCAAGTTGTATGTAAACAATTCTCTTCCCGGTGCAGCACAAAAAAGTTACCGACCTCAAACGGCGCCCACAGCCAGTTAGTTCCCAATATATTTTCGGGCAATTTTGCTCCTAAAGCTTAGATTTTAATTATTTATTTATTTGTTTCTTTATTTACTTACATATATAATTGTGTGACCTTCATATTAAAACACATATAGAGAACTGCAAAACTAGTAATATTTTTGAATTTCTTCTAATTTTGTCACATGACAAACACAAAGCTCCATGTATTTTACCGTGACTTTATGTGATATTACAACGCTAAGATCTACATAAATGTACAATTGAAGAAAAATGACATGAGGATGTATTCAGTTCCTTTCACTTGTATATCTTGAAATAAAAACAAGAGTAGCCAAATGCCATCAGTAGTTCTCTTTGTGTGCACTGATGTTAGTATAAAATGTAGCTGTTCTGTGACGCAAGCAAGCAACTCCATAAAGACCAAAGAACATAACAAACAAGTCAGGGGTAAAGTTATGAAGAAATTACATCAATGCTCTGTACAGCACAATATGGCTCTACAAAGAATTGACTCAGGCAAATGAACCCTATGCACTTCAAATTTTCATTTGCAACCATCCATTATTTTTCTTCCACTTTAAATTTATGCACATCAAAATCCTATTAAAATACATTTAAATTTGTGCTTGCTGAAAACCACGTTTTCACCTCTATTTTCACAATTTGTTTTGCATCAAAAGAAGAAGGTAAATCCAAATCCGCAACAACAAATACGTCCTGCCCCCTCTAATTTAGTACACAGTATTGCACAAACAAGAGGTTAACCATTTCTGATGATTTGCTATTTAAACTTTCACTGTCAGTTTTGATCCGCCCTCTCAGTCTGCAAGTCTGGGAGTCCCCCAGAACAATTGTCACTCAAATGGACAAATCGCACTCACAGACTGACAGACAAACGCACACAACAACTGCAGCAGATGGGTACAACACCAGGGGAAATCCCCTGCAGCTGGGGACGGCGTGCTTCACTGCGGCCCCTCGCATGGAGCATCCGCTGAGGGAAGAGTGTGTGTGTGTGGGGGTTGGCCTAAATGTCAAAGGTAAAAGGTGCTGAAGAATGGAAACATGCAATAGACCCACTCACACAGACTGATCTCAGAGTAGAGGAGGGGGAACCCCAGCCCTTCTCTCTGACTGTCTTCAAAACACAACACAAACAAAAATCTCACACTTAATGTCACTTTCCACAAGATTTATACTGTTCATACACACAGTAGGTTGAGACAGCGTGACAAAAACAGAAATGTCATGTGAATATGACTTTCAGTGCTGAGTTATATTGGGTTTGCCCTTTTATGTCAGCTTGTTTGTGCTCATAAATATGAACGAAACTGAATTCTTATCACCCTGTCATGTGTCCAACATTTTACATGTATGACCACACAGAACAAGAGTGGAAATTCTGTGGTTGCAACGTCTCAAGATCTCGAGCCAGACGCCGCCCACCTAAAGTAAGAAGCGCTAGACAGCGGCAAAGAGCTACCCCTTCCTTCTGTACATGAGTTATTGCTTCTGCTTTTTCATTTCTTATTCAACAAAACATATGTACAACAATTTAATATGTTTTAGATATTAATTTTTGCTCTAAATAATCTGGAAAAATCTGCAACTAATCATTAATTGTTATGTTATGCTCTACAGTCACTTTAAAAGATGTATTGGTCCAACTCATATCCAATAATATACTAATGCTGTCATGGTAATAAAAAATAGATTTCCTTTAAATTTAGTTCATGACGTTTTAATTAATATTTTGCAGCAATTTTGCTTTTGTCGTTTTAATCTTTACTCATGTCTTCATTTTCAGTTTTGACAAATTAAGATTATATAATAGTTGTTTGAAAAGGAAATGGTTTTACAAATGTTTATCAGGTAGTTTAATGGTCATCATGTCATTTTGAACATCCATCCATCCATTTTCTGGTCACCCTGGTCCCTAATGGGGTCAGGAGGGTTGCTGGTTCCAATCTCCAGCTGCGTTGTGGGCGAGAGGCGGGGTTCACCCTGGACAGGTCGCCAGTCTGTCGCTGGGCAACACAAAGACATACAGGACACACAACCATTCACACACACACACTTACACCTAGGGAGAATTTAGAGAGCCCAATTTAGAGAGACTCCCACAGTCCAAAAACAGTCATGTTTTTGGACTGTGGGAGGAAGCCGGAGAACCCGGAGAGAACCCACCATGCACAGGGAGAACATGCAAACTCCATGCAGAAAGACCCCTGGCCAGGAATCGAACCCAGGACCTTCTTGCTGCAAGGCAGCAGCTCTTCATTTTGAACATGTTGGGATAAATCAACACTGTGCATTATTCCGGGACATTTATTTTGTTAAAGCCTGCAATCAGGACTTCTTTGAACTTTTCTTTTCCTGGATTTCCTCATTTTTAACGGTATATGTCTCGTCATCAACAGCTGATCTGTTTCTGCTGATGAAAAACGTCCCCACAGCATGATGCTGCCACTGCTTTATTGCGGGAGCGTGGTGTGTTCACGGTAATTATATATTATAATATTAAAAAACACATAGCTTTTAGTAAGCGTTGACTAGAGCCTCTTTACTTCGCATGTGTTTCATTCATGACTTTAGTCAAACTTTAAAGGAGACTGCTTGGCTTTCTTCTTTCTGCTTTACTGTGAAAGCAGATTTTCCATCTGCACTGCAGCTTCCCAGATGTTGACCTGAGCTGTGCCGTCTGAGATGGTCAACGCTTAGGATATCATTTATTACCCCAACTCTACTTTAAACCTTTTCGAGACACAGGATGTGACACAGGATTCACTGAAGAGTACCAGAGTTGACGGGGTTGAATATAAATGAAAGCAAATACTAATAAATGTTGAGAAACTTCTTTCTTTCCTTCACAGTTACACACTCCTTTCTGTTGCTTCATCACAGTAAACTCTAATAAATTAAAGATTGTAGCGTGACTAAAAAAAAAAAGGTTCCGTCCATATGTGTGTGTATACGTGTGTGTGCGTGCATTAGGCCCACAAGGACTCAGGTGTGGTTTGCTGCAGTCTACTCCGGGAGGTTCATCAGCAGGAGAGGAAGCCAGCAGGGAGCTCTGCTCACTTAGTTCCTCTTGAATCTCTGTTTTTGTAGAAAGGTGTGATTAACACACCCTGACGCCTCACAGGCGCTTTTCCACAGCAGACGCATTGACATGTCGTAGTAGAGGAAACACAGGTGTTACTAATAAAATTAGAGAAGCATGCTTAATGCGCAGGTGCTCTTGTGTCTAAATGAGCGTGTAGCACTAGGGATCTGAATCAGCAGCATCCATTATGTTTTTCTCTTAGACCAATGCAGAGGCTTTAATGGTGAATTTTTTTAATTTTTTAATTTTTTATTTTTTGCAACATCCAGAAAGAATGCAGCTCTTTTACAACTAGTTAGTCAAAAAAAAAAATAAATAAATAAAATAAATAAATAAAATAAATAAATTCAGCTGCATTAAAGATTGCATTAGTCTCTGCGTAATAAATTTGTATGCTGTGGAAATATTTATAGGATGTTTTTAATAACTTTTTAAACCATAAAAGTCTCTAGTAAATTTATAAACACTAAAAAGTCACTAAAAGTCATACTTATTTACAGATTTATAGATTTCATCTCTCAAGTTGTCTGAAAAATGTCTTATTTAAGAATAGTAGTCCTGTGACACAACTTTCTTTGGTTTTAACTGAGTTTTAATCACTAACTTGACCTTATTTAAAGTTGATTACTTCAGTTTTATTTCAAATCAATTAATTTTCTTCTTTAATTTGTTCTGTTGTTGTGAATAATGCACTTTTATTCAGGTGTATTTTATGTTCATATTATTTGTGATTTTAGCTTAAACACACATTTCTTTCCTAGGCTTCTTTCTGTCTTAAGAGTTAAGGTTGTCATTGTATTTTTTTATTGTTCTCTTTTAAATCTGTTGAAGATTGTGCATGAAAAAGTTTCATGCACAAACATTGTAAAGGTTTGGTCCCTCTATGAACCAAACCTTTACAACTTCTTTTCCCCAGATACAGTTCTTTTAATTTTGCTGATGTAGTTTTATTTATTTTTTTTTACAATGGTTAGCGTTATGTAAGTTCTGGATACAATTACACTCTTGGTAAAGTTTTGTATTTTTTCTATGTTAGATTTTTAAAAGTTGGAACAAGTTTGTAAAGATTTTTGAGATTCAGTTTTACTTCCAGGCGATAATCTTTAAGTGCTCAGTATCTGGAATATGCATTTATTTATTTGCATATTCCCTCCATGAACCAAACCTTTACAACTTTCTTTCCCCAGATACGGTTCTTTTTATTTTGCTGATGTAGTTTTATTTATTTATTTATTTATTTTGCAGTGGTTAGCTTTATGTAAGTTCTGGATACATTTACACTCTTGGTAAAGTTTTGCTTTTTTTATTGGGAGGCTGGGGGGAATTCCATACTGAGAAATAATTATTTTCAATAATTATCTTTCAGCAATAAAAAAATATATATTGAGTGCCAAAACTGTAACTGGCACTGCAGGTACTTATCTTTTCTGGGACGTAATGTTGCCTTCTGAAGCAATTTGATCTACACCTTTTGTCCAAAAAGTTTTATATTAATGATGAGATTACAAATTATAGACTTACAGCTTTAATAACCCTCCTCTGAATGTGAGTGTGCATGCATAATTATTATGTATATCTGAGGGGCCCTCTAATTAAGACTCTGGGTATCTGCTACCTGTCAGCGCAGATCGATTGGTTGGAAGACTGGCAGCTCTCTTTCTTTCTGTGTGTGTGCGTTTGTGTGTGCGTGTGTGTGCACTATGCAAATTTCAGCACAGTAAACTTTAGTAATATTTTTCCAAAACGTGGAGGATTGTCAGCTTTTTGCGGAAACACTTTTACAAGACATCACAAAAATGATCTTGGTGTCATTGCTGTGTTTCTGCATATTGATGAGACTCAGTGGGATTGTTAAAACGTTGCACATATTATTTTATAAAATACAGCCACAGAGAATAAAAACGGGCATAAATATTATACTTCCTATTATTAAAAGCCACCTGATATTTCTACCTTCTATATAAAAGGCATTAAACTACAAGCATGTAGATTATGATTTCAGATCACTCATTTTATATTTTGCACAAACACAGAGGTCTCTTGTATCCCTTCCAGCTGAGACTTTCTTACTGAAGGATCTGTTCACTATTTCCCTACCAGTTGGTATCCATCACTGCACCATTTGAGAGAGAAAGAGGGAGAGGAAGAGGCAGCGCGGCTGCGTCTGTGTAGGTGCTCTCAGTGCTGCCAGTGAGTGATGGCAGTGACAGTATAGACGGCGTGTGCTGTGAAATGTCACAGTGCCGATCGATGTTGTTTAACGAGGCTAGAGGCTGATCTGGACCTCATGCTAACATAAAGCTCTCCTCTCCTCACTCCTCCTTCCCCTCTTCTCTCCCTTAATCCCCCCTCTACTCTCTGTGAGCGTCCGAGGGTCCCTGCGGGGGGAGAGGTGAGGCCTGTTACCTGTCAAGAGGGTTTGGCTGTGACAAGAGAGGCACACACACACACACACACACACATATATGCAGTGCCTTGCAAAAAGTATTCAAACCCCTGGAAGATTTTCCGCAGTTTTAAAAACAAAAACTTCAAAATATTTTATAGGGATTTAATGTGGTAGATCAAATCAAAGTAGTCCAAAGTTTCAAAACGTTGTGAGGTCGAGTCTGATGGTTTGCTGTGAAAAAGGCTGAAAAGAAAGGTGACAAAGTTTTGAGAAGCATCGGGACTCTGGAACTACTGACTCCATGTACTGATTAAGGATGCACCGCCTGAAGTTTTCTGGCTGATCTTCGAAAAGCCTGACCCCCCGATTCTGATTTTGGCCAATACTGAAAATATAGGAAGGAAGTCAACAGTGGGGTAACTATTGTTAACTGCAAACATGCAGACATGACCTGGAAGGTCTGCCAGTCTCTCTCAAGGCAGAACAAAAGAGGACAGTGATTATTTTTAGACCTTTGCTGAAGCAGATAAGATCAGTGAATAAGATCAGCTTCAGATTTAAGTATCAGCCCATCACTGATTTCCAATAATTAAGGAAATTGGGGCCGATTTATTGGATGACTGATTTATCAGTGCACTCACTGATATTTGATATTTTGACATTTTTGTTTTTCTTCTGTACAGCACAGATTTGTAACCTGTGTCTTGAAATGTGCCTCATAAATAACAGTTCGATTTTCTTTTTTTCGCTAACATCCCTAAACTTCAATCTAACAAGACATTGCCTTCAACATTGAAGCAAGGAGGGCATTACAAAAGACCCGTGGTAACTTTGGAGGAGCTGCACAGATTTACAATTAAGGTTAGTAAATTTGTTGACAGGACAACCATTCAGAGTAAAAATGGAAAAGCGGTGAAATGAAATCTGTTATTGATTGAAAGCCAATAAAGTCTGCAGGGGAGGAAGTTACTGTGGTCAAATAGGACCAAAACCATTTGGCCAATCTGCAAAACACCACAATATGGATGAATAAACTCTCCCAAGAGTGAAACATGGAGGTAGCAGCGTAATGCTGTGGAGTTCTTCTCCCTCAACAGAGGAAGGGAAGCCAGTCAGAACTGAATTCAGGATGGTCCTGGGAGAAAGGACTTTTACAAATTATTGTCTCAGGCGGCTGGTTACAACCATGTGCCACAATTTTGTGATAGATTGTATCTCTGTTCCCAAATTAGTTTGTAATTTGCACTGCATCATTGGGCATTAAATCTTTTTACACATTGGGTCTGGTTTCACCTGCAATAAAGGTCTCTGGGTTGCGCAGACATTAAAAACACAACAAAGTGTTACTAAGTGACAAAGTGAGAAACAGTTCAAGGGGTATACATCCTTTGACAAGAA
Source organism: Gambusia affinis (assembly GCF_019740435.1). Taxonomy (NCBI): domain Eukaryota; kingdom Metazoa; phylum Chordata; class Actinopteri; order Cyprinodontiformes; family Poeciliidae; genus Gambusia; species Gambusia affinis. The sequence continues at coordinate 16,481,984 of NC_057872.1, read as the reverse complement.
AACAAGTTTGTGTTTGTGCCTTGAAATGCAAATGTTAAAATGTTTTTGTATTTCATGAAAGGTTAATAACAAAGAATCACAACACAGGACGCAACGGGTCAGAATAATCAGAACTAGTTTATGATTTCAAAGTGCTGAACAGAAAATCCAGTGAACAAAAGAGAGGAAAAAAAAAAATATATATATATATCGAACAGGAAACTCAAACCAAAGAAGTACATTGAAAAACAGCAAGTTGTTTTCTTTTCATTTCTCTTCTTTTTAAGAAAAAAGAAAATGCACAAGTTGTACCACAATATTTGAAAAAGCTAAAAACACTTCAAAATATTAGTTTTTATTTATATATATATATTGTGTATATATATATATTTATATTATATTTATATATCTATAATTTGCTTCGTTCCTTTTAAAACTGCTGCTGTGAGGGTGTGAGTGGGCGGTGGAGGCCTGGGGAGATCCCCGCGCAGCAAACGCAGCCAGAGCCGTTTTTTTTAAATGCGATGGCAGCTCTCGGCAGCTTGCACCACGATCCAGACCGCTCTCAGGCTCAGGGACTCCTGCACAGCATCCATGACAGAAATGTAAAGGAAAAAACAAAACAAAAAAAAAAAGAGCACAAACGTGGAATGTTTAACCAGCGCCTCCACAAAACTCCTCCCTCCTGGATCTGTCGAACGCCCTGCGGCCAGAGCAGCCAGGGCGTGTGTCTGCATTCGTAGCCCTTCCTTCTCTGTAAGTGCTTTACAAGCCAATCTGTGACCATGTGCGCTCCTCCACATGTTCAACCCCAATCTGTGATTTTAAAATGAGATAATAAGAGAAAACAAGAAAAACAACAACAACAACAACAAAAAAAAACGACACAGAAGAGCGTGTACAAGTCTGGGTGACTCAGTCATGGATCGTTTAGTGCACAGTTTGTCCTTTGCTGCGTAAAAAGCCACACGCAGAAACAAAGTCTTTGTATTAAAATAATTTAGAGTTTGAAATTAGACCTTCCCTCCACCGTGTCTTCCTTTTTGTGGTGAAATTGCACTTTGTAATTAAGAGCCTTCCTCGTTAGCCACTTCCACATGTTTACGAAATACTTGTACGTGTTTCTGCCCTTCATGTCTGACCTCTGACATTTCTCTGCACTTCAGTATGAAAACACCCCCCTTCCTCTTATCAACAGGAGCAAACTTGAGTCTCACAGGGGCACGAACAGCTCAGCAAACTTTCTGCCCCACAGAGACTTGACCTTTTCTGAAAAGAAGAAGTCCTTGGACAGAATGAGCGAGGCCAAAACACAGATCAAAACAGTACTCATAAACCCTTCTCTCTCTTTTTGTTTTTGCAAAAGTGAGCTGCCACCCAGATGGAGAAAGGACAGGAACAAGTCATTCTGCTGTGCAACTCAGCTTCATCATCCTCCCCCACAAGACAAAGAGTGGAGGATCAAATAAAAGGTTGCAAAGCGTCTTTGAGTTATTGTCTATTTTTCTTTCTTTCTTTCTTTCTTTTTTTTTTTTACAGATGAAAAGCGTCTTCGTTGGTTGTCCGTTTGGTTCACACACCCCCCAGCCCCCCACTGAGCAAGAGGCTTTCGATTTGCTCTCTCAGCTCTGCGTCGGCCAGAACGGAGAGTCTCTCTTTTTCTCTCTCTCTCCCCCTTTGGGGAATCGGGGGGTTAAAAGGCCTGAACAGGACGTCGACGTGGGTTTATGTCACCGCGCTCAGCCCGAGTCCTCAGTAGGGCAGGGTGTCCAGGAATCTGTCGATTGACGGCGGCGGCGGCACGAGGTCCTCCAGCTTCAGGTAGAAGATCCGCTGCAGGCCCTGGGTCCTCTGCGAGCGGAGCTCTGCCCTCAGGCCCAGCACACGGCTCAGAGGAGGCGCGGCCTTGGTGGAGGAGGAGGACGCCCCGCAGCCCAGGTGGTCCCTGAGACAGCAGATGACTTTATTCTGCAGCTCCTCCACGCGCTTCGAGTCCTTCAGACCCGGGACTTGATCTGCAGTAAGAAAACAGAAAACATTAGAGCTGCAATTTACACTGCAGAAGCAAACTTTTTTTTTTTTTTTTTTTGCATGCAACTTGCATATATTTTATCTGAATTTTCATGAAGATATGTTGTTGTGATGCATGGTTTTCTAAGATTTTTTTGGAAATAATAACAGACACTAATAAAAACATGATACAGAGAAAGCTTTATCTCATTTGGAAACTTTGAAACCGCAGCCTCTTGCAAAATTATCCATTCCCTTGAGCGTCGCTGTTATTTTTTTTTACCAGGGTGGAACCACAACGAGCCTCTACATCCAGCTTTTAAAACCTACAGGCTCACTCTCTCCATTTCCCATCAAGTATCTTCTGCAGAACAGTAAGAATTCCCGCACTATGATGCTGCCACTGCCGTGCTTCAACGTGGAGGCAGTTTGCTCACCGTTGGTTTTCCCCTGCTTTTAATGTATCCCATGTATGTCAAAAAGTTTAGTTCAGTCTAATTTTCCACATGTTTGCTGTGGCCTCCTGTGCCACACTTTTCAGATTTTTATTTGTACATGGATGTTGAAAAGCATTTATATCTATTTTTTTCCTCTTCATAATTTTGAACTACCCTGTGATGGTCCATCACAAGCGGCCATTTTTGTTCCTAAAGTCATTTTTGTTTCTGTACAAGTGTTAAAATGCTACAAAGAAATGACAAAAACTAAGCCAGCGGAAAACAAAACCCACACATTTATGTATACATCAGAGGGTAAAACAGCATTAGCCTCATCTTGTTTTATATTGAATTGCGCCTCATTAGCCCGTATAGCTCATGTTCTTAACAGCCTTACATTGTCTCATTCACTGCAGATCAATACGTCGTCTAACCTAATAAGCCTCCTCCACATTGTGTAGACAAACACACACACACACACACGCAAACACACACACCCAGTGACATGGCATAGAAATATAGCACAAACATGGAAATAAACGCATGCTGCGCATTTACCGCTCATAAATACTTTAAATGAACACATGCAGATGCTCTAATAGGCCCTGCAGTTTGGAGAATTTAAGTCACAACAGTGCTCAACAATTAGCTGATTATTTGGCCTTGTGAGCAGCCAAATTCAATTAGGAATACACACAAACACACACACACACACACACACACACACACACACAGAGGCCGCAGACTGCTGCCCATAGCAACTCCAGTGGCACTCGTATCAGACTTAATGTGACGCTAACTCATTCTGCTGAGAACAGGGTGTCCACCCCCCCTCCATGCCCCACAAACACACACACACACACATGCACACACACACATGCTGCGGGGAGGCTGCTTCTGAGACCAGTCTCACTTTGAGGTATCCATTATTGGAAGTGTATTTATTGTTTGTTTATGTGACCCTTTTGTTTGCAGTGTTTGCGGCTGCAGAGTTACTCCAGCCCTCCTTCCACTGCGCCTTTCAGACCTCTTGCACTCCTTTTTTCTTTCTTTATTTTGCTTCTCTGCTTTTCTCCCTGCTCTCTTTCCCCCATTCCTTGTTTCACTCTGTGCGGCACTTCCTGGGGAGAAATCGATGAGGGCCCTTTCTGCACAGGCCACTCCAAAGCGGTCGATCGGCCGGTGGCCCCGGTGGCTCTGCCGCGGCTGCGCGCTGTGTGCTTTGCCGAGGTGGCGGAGTGCCACTGCGAGAGCCGCGGACGCCGTTCCAGAGCCATGCCCCATGGTGGGCTGGTCGATGGAGAACAGAGTTAAGTGCTCCCCCAGAGAGAGAGAGAGAGAAGGAGTGAGGGAGGACGGGGTTTTAAGGTGGAAGTGGAGGGAGGCAGGGCGAGGGGGGTTTTACCAGCTGCACGTTAATGTCTCGCTGCAAAATTGAGCTTTAAAGAGTAAAAACTCAACATAATTTTGCTGCATCCTTTGAAGCTACGTCTCTAATTCATTCTACAGACTGTTGCATCTTCCCGAGGTCCGTCCGTGGATAAAGTGTCGATTTTTCAGCCGTGGACACTGATTAAAGGGGCCAGGTGTGTGGCAGGTGCAGCAGGTGCTTCTGGGTATCGGGTTCTTGTTTCAGGCAGAGATGCGTGACAAGACGCGCTAACATGTGTGTCTCTGAGCGTTTGTGTGACGTCAGCGGATGTAAAAAAACCCCCAAAAAACCCACAATCAAAGCTTCTAATAAATTGAAATATATATATATATATATAAACAAGCACTTGCGTGGTGGATATAAAAAGTTTTAGTACCTCTGTTTAAATGTCAGATGTTTTAGATTATAAAAAAGAAAACATTTAACCAGCCCATTTCAACTGAAAAGCACAAATCTGTTAGCACAATGAATACACAATTAAAAGGTATAATAAACTGGATTTATATGTGTAAAATAATTAAAGAACTTTGTGACTACAGTTCCACATAAAAGTTTATTTTTTGGAAATCTATCCACATCCCACTTCTTAACTTGCTAATGTTACTTTGGTAAAGTTCTCCATATCAATCAGATTTTGCCCACAGTCTTCTTCAGCTGAACCCACAGGTTTTCCATCAAGTCTATTTTGAAAAGTCTGTTTTGTTTTTTATTCAGATGTGTGCTTGGAATCGCTGTCATGTAGAAAAATATTCATTCCTATTCATTATTCAGCTTCATTTTAATTTCATCCACCAAGAGAAAAAGTCCAGTTCTGAAGAAAAGTAGCCCCAGAGTATGATGCTGCCACCACCATGCATGAAATTGGGAATGAGGCTTATTTTTTTTCTTGAACACAAGGGTGTTTTTTTAAAGAGAAAAAAATAACTTTCCTCTCTCTAGCTCCTACTTTTTACTCCAGACATATAGATGTTTTATCACACATTTTATTATAGATTTACATCCAGGTGACTTTGTCTTGTAGGATTTGTTCAAGACATAAACCACATTTAAGCTGAGAATTTTTTTTTTCTAAATGTCTTAATTGTTACATCACTAAACGTAAACTTCGAGATCCTGAGTGATTGACAGGAAGTTGTGTGGATCAGGTAACCGTTAATGTATTTCTTCCTACAGACGATTCGGGGGTTTTGGTTACCTGTGAGCAGAACGAGGGCAGACAGGCAAGCGAAGGCAGACGCATCGAGGCTGAGGGTCTGAAGGTGGGTAGAGAAATCCCTGATGGAGTCCAGCCACTCTCCAAACCCACGAAGGCACTGGAACCTGTGCAGCACCAAGCCGTTGCAGAACACCAGCTTGTCCTCCAACAGCATAGACCTGAGAGACAGAAACAAACAAAAAAAAAGAATGAAATTTTTCATAAAAATGCTGCATTTTCCCCTGATGCATTCAGACATACGGAGAAGGAAACAATTACACCAGCAGGCCAGAAACAAGACACACATCAAACAGAGGCATGAGGCTGATTAAGCTTGTGTGTTTTTTAAATTACTGCATTTAAAATCACTCTTGCATTTCCTTGTGGCAGGGTGGGGTGAAGGGTTAGGGCAGAGGCCTGCTCTGTGTGTGTGTGTGTGTGTGCAGATAGGTAAACTGTTACAGCTTTAATGCTCCCAGGCTGTGGAGTGCAGTGGAAACACAAAGCTTTAATGAGGAAATGAAAAGGCCTCTCGGATGCATTTAACCATCACTTACTCACGGCACACAACATCCCGCTTTTATTTTTTTTTAACTATCCAGCAGAGCAAGGAAAGGGGGGGAGCAAACAATGAATGACGCATAGGACAGATGGGAGGTTGGAAGAGAAAAAAAAAAAGAGTGAGAGGAAAACAAATAATTGTGTAGATAGAAAAAAAAAATGAGGATTAGGGAAAAGACCTGGAAGCCACTAATTACAGTCTATACAAACATTGGTTTAAAAGTTATGAGACTAAGAAGCAGCAACATTTGTGTCTAATTATCCTCACTACAGATTAAAAGATTTGCCTCCTCAAAGTTTTAGCCCAATGCACATAATCCAGACTTTTAACCATGCATTAAAAAAAACTTTTTCTCACTATGCAAGCTTAGCAAAACATGGAGGTATGGATTCAAGAAACAGCATGTAAAAATCAATTCACATTTTTACCAAACATTGCTTATTTGTCTTAGGAAATAGCACAAATACCCTTTTCCCTACACTCACTGTGATAATACTCTTTATTATGTATTATTTTTTTTAAACAGTGTGCATTTTCTACAGAAAGCTGCAAGTCACTGAGCAACAAATAAATACAGCTATCAAGAGATGCAACGTGAGGAGCTTTGAGCTTGTTTTTGACTTCATCCCTTCACACCATCTAGTCTAGATGAAAGTCCTCAACAGAAAACTTCAATTAGTAACCTTAAAAGGAACCTTTGAAAAGCGTTTCATAACTTTCATTCCTCCTGGTGGTTTCTAAAATACAGAGTGCTCAGAAAGACTAACACCTGTGTTTGGATCATATTTAAGCATCGGCCAGTCATCAGGTTAAGCTGATGTTTTATAAAAGTTACCGCCTTTAAAATCGCTTTTTAAACGTGATCCTGGAGAAGCGTAGTTTCACTTTGTGCTCACTGCAATGAGCACAAAGTGTCCCACTTCTCCCCCTTTCCAAATTGTTGCTGCACACTTTTGGTCAGCAAAGTTAGCGACTACACCTTCCCTTACTTACGGGAAAGACAAGTTTGGCTAACAAATAAACAGACAAAATAACCACCGTTTGATAAAATCTTGTTGTGTTATTCAAAATTTACTGAATCGCAACTGGCATTGCAATACCATTATGTGCAACATCACAGTTGCAAAAGGACTGACTGGATGATGGGATGACATTTTGACTTCTATGCATTCAAACTCTATATTCTAGGCTGTCCTTTATGATGTAGAAGATCTAAACTAGCTGTTGAAGATCAGGGATGATCAATGCTGTAACTGCAACACTTGCTGCTCTACGTCCCTGCAGCCCATAAAAGATCAAATGTCCTGGACAATAAGATTTCTAAAACTAAACTGGAAAGGTAATTATTCTATATTTTTGCTCTTTTTTTCCAAAAACTCCCAAAGCATTTTAAAACCAGACAAGCAAGTGACAAATGGAAACAAGCTAAGAATAATTTAAAAAAAGTCTGTTTTTATTTCTGATCTGATCATAAAGTTGATGCCCCTCAGCTAAACGCTCAGCTGCATTTCATAACACCGCTTGGCCTCCGTCTGGTAGTAGCACATGATCAGCACTACACCGACGGGCTGGCAGTCAAGCAGCCGGGCAGATGCACACTCACGCCTACACACACACACACACACACACACACGCACACACACACGCAGCTGGAAGTCTGCCACACATTCCACTCCCTCCTGACTACGCTGTCACCATGGTTATCAGCCAATAACCACAGAAACTGTTTGGTGACGGAGGAGATCACAGCGATGTGGATCCCACAAGAGCGAAGCAAATTTGCTTTGTGCACACTGAACACACACATGCCACCACCCATCCTCTTCCCACCCTGCACCTGGACCTCCACCGGGAGGAGAGAAACTTCGACATCGTCAGAGAGTCTGAGTAAGCGCTCCTGTGTTGCCTGACTGTGTTGGTCCTCTGCCCTAGACGACAGCTCAGACAAAAGGACGAGCTTGTAGCGCCATCTCCCCTCCTCCTCCTCCCGCCCATAAATTTAACCAGCAGCATGCCTTGCAGGAGCGGACCGGTAACCCAGGATAACTCTGAGGCCGAGTCGGACAGTAAAGGCATTGCGTATCTCTGTGTAGTGCTTCTGCACGTACTCTGACTTGCAAAGGTATTCACACGCCCGGCACCATTTTTTCCAAATTTTTTTCACATTACAATCACAAAGTTCTGTGTATTTTAAAAAAAAATTGGTTTCATATGATAGGATAACACTGGATTTGGGTGCACTTGTATTGTTCCCTCCTGTCGCCAAGTAGAACCAACTTTCACTGCAAGTACAGCTTCAAATTATTTGGGAACTACAAACTAAAATTTTAGCATTTTTTTCTTCAAACTGGATGTAAAGCATCTGTGATCGTTCCAAAACCTGCCACATAATCTGACTTGGATTTAGGTCTGGGCTTTGACTGGGCCATTCTAACAGATGAATATAATTTGATCTAAGCCACATGTGTCAAACTCAAGACACACCATAGCTTTTCATGTGGCCCCCGTGGCTCTAGAGGGCCACATGAAAACAACCTTCAAGATAAGAGTTGTGTGTTTGACTTTTATTCTATTGATCAAATCAAATCTGTTTTTATTTATATACTGCAAAATTAACTCAATGTGAAAAGACGCTTGTACAAGAAGTACTCATCAGTTGCAGAGGCGATTATTTATTCATATACTAACAGATTAATGATCTATTGTAACCCTGGCTGTATGTCTAAGGTAGTTCTTTAGTTGGAAGGTGAATCTAGAAAAGCATCCCTCCATCATGATGCTGCCATCGCAGTTTTTAAAGTTGGGATGTCTTTGGAGGGATTTGCGGCGTTAGACGTCCTCCACACTCGATGTTCTGTTTATGGGTCAATTTTGGCCTCTTCTGACCAAATCATTTTCTTCCCCACACTGCAAAAACACAAAATCTTACCAAGTATTTGTTTAGAGTTTCCAGTTAAACCGTCTCAGTACATTTGAATTAAGAGAAAATTAAGTCAAAAGTGGTTTTTCAGTGAAAAATTGGAGATTGTTTTAAGTAAATTATTCCTTAATATTGATGGAAAAGTACTAAAGTGAAATACGGTGGGACTAGCACTTTTTCATCAATATTGAGGAATGATTCACCTAAAACAAGCTCCTGTGTCTAGCTGAGAAATAACTTGTAAGTTAGTTTTGTCTTATTTCGAGCACAGTGATTTATTTATTTAAACAAGACGAAAATACTAGTTTGCTATTTTGTCTTCGCAGTTTGTTGCAAACTCCAGAGGGGACGTCATGTGCCTTTTTGTTTTTAACAAGATCCTTTCTTTATCGCCATTCCAGATTTTAGGTTTTTGCCCTCATTTTATTATCTTGTCAACAGCTGTGGATCTGTACAGCTCCTCCAGTTACCTCTGCTAATGTGCCGCTCTGTGTTGATCTTCGGCACAAAATCTCATTCAAGCTTTTGGTTATAAAATTAGCAATGGTGATAAAAAAATTCCAGCGGTCTGAGCGGTTTTACAAGACACTGTGTGATCCAGCTCTTTCCTTTCAGTCAGCTGATCTCAACACGCATTTCCTCCCATAGCAACCCTCTCCAGCCTCTCAGCTGACCAGCGTTTCGATGGAATCAATGCTGTCAGTTCATAGCATTTACACAGTTTTAGCCTGCAGAACACACACACACACACACACACACACACACACACAAGGCTCTATGTGCGTCAGATATCAGACAAGCGGAGAGGAACTCTGTGGGTGTAGCTGCTGTCATAGCTGAAGTCTCCATTCATAATTCGCTTCATATGGTGACTACTCAACTGCACTCCTCCTACTCTGGAGATACACCAACACAGCGGCGCACCGGCTTTACAAGAACATTATGATCCATTATGTTCATAAAATGATGTAAGATTTAAAAAAATAAAAACACATACATCTCTCTTACCTGTATGCAAGTCGCAGGACAAACAGCTCCAAAAAGGCTGAGTCTATAAGCAGGTTCTGGTCGTCACGCTGGAGCTCGGCGAAGCCCGGCAGCCGCTCGGCCCAGCACCTTGTGGTCTCCATCGAGATGGTGAGCAGCCTGTAGAAGAGCTGGATGTGCTCCGCGTCTGAGGTGGAGGACGGAGGGTCGGCGGCGCTGAACTGTTTGGATGCAGAGAGAGGAAAGGAGTTGTAAAACAAGACCCAGCGCGAACCAGACTGGGCTTTTCCGAACGATGGGGAGAGCTGGGAGGGGGCACCTGGCTGTAGTCAAGGTCTCGCGGTGTGCAGTGGGAGTAAGCCCTGAGCAGAGCAGAGAGCAGGCTGAGCGGGGGCGACGGCGGGGACGCCTCTGTCTGCAGTGGGCTCTTGGGTTTGGAGGGCAGCCGTCCTCTGCGGCCCTTCAAGCTGTCAGTACGGACCACTGTGAAGCAGAGAAAGACGAGGAGCAAATTAGATTTTTTGTTTTTTCCTCCAACTTAGTGACCCGAACTCGTCAGGAGCTGTCCAGCGTTCCCACCTTTCCCACGCAGCAGGCCAGCAGATGGCAGTGGAACTGCTCTGCTGGCACATGCGTTAGTGTGGCAGGGGAATATGAGCGCTCTGGGTGTATTTGCATTGATGTGCTCTGTGTATGTGGGTGGGGGTATTACAGGACGTGTGAGACAGGTGAGAAACCTCAGGGGAATGAGGACAGTATGAGTGTTACACCAATTTTTCGCATGAGAAAAACTCAGCGTAAAGAAAAACAGAAAGGATGTGTGATTCTAATGGCCAGTCTTAACGCTGTTGTGGTTTATTTTGTATGGTTGGATTTTGTCCACAGGATGAATATGTGTGGTTTGGGTCACTACTGGCCTCCTGAACACCAGCAGGAGGGGAAAAAAATAATAAAAAATCGCAAAAATCGTTACATCGTGGAACATGTTTCACATTTTGTGACAATTTAAACACAAACTTTAATACATTTTCTTGGCATTTCATGTGACAAAGCAACTCAGTTAATTTATATCTTTTGTGAAGGCTTTGAAGGTTTAGTGAACAAACAGAATCACATCCACAGCTCAGGATGGAGAATTTGTCGCCACGACAACTATCAGTGGACCAGTTAAATTTAGAAGAAAACCATGAGAAATACAGTTTACTTGATGCTATTTGTTAAAGATGTAGAAGAATGCACTCCTGGCCATAAATGTACCTTTTGGGCAACATGCAAAACACAACATCTCCATCCTCACTGAACCATGAAGCAGAATGACATCTTTACCCTAGCAGGGATACATTTCTTGCACAGGGAAAGGGAAGCTGATTAAATCAAAGCCTATTCTTGTGAGAATGGCCTAGACAAAGTCCAGATCTAAATCCAATTGAGAATCTGGGAAAAGACTAAAGATGTATGCTCACAGATGCTTTCTGTCCATTATCCCGAAAAAAACCCCCAACAACCTAGCAGCCGCTGCTATAAAGCTCTGACTCAGGAGGGGTAAATACAAATGCATGCCAGACTTTTCAGATTCTAAATAGGAATAAATCTCAAAAGAATGTATCAATTTGTTTCCATTTTACAATCATGCACCACTTTGTTGGTCTACCACATAAAATCCCATTAAAACCCACTGGCAACTGGGGAAAAGAAAGTTGTGGAGACTTTAGAAATCAAGATAATGTTTTATGTAAGCAGTTTCTTTCATGTGGGACGCTCCTTACCTTCTTTCACCATGCCCACGCTTAGGCACTTCTGAAAGCGGCAGTACTGGCAGCGGTTGCGTCTCCTTTTGTCCACAGGACAGTTCTTGCTGGCCAGACACACATACTTGGCGTTTTTCTGCACGGTGCGCTGGAATAACATAAAAAAACAAAAAAAAAAACAAGACATGCCGATGATCAGCCTCCAAACACAATCAGCACCTAATATTTGATTTGTTTAATTCAATTTTTCCTCCCTTATCGAAAAGCAGGAAGCAGAAGCTCGCAGGTCAGATTTTAATTACGCGCTGAAAGGCGACGGTGACATCAGTATAATTAGATAAAATTAATTTTCCAACAAGCCTCGCCTGCAGCAGGGACAATTTTATTACAGCCGGAGCTGACAATGGGGGGCCGGAGTGCGTGGCATAAGGATTCGGGTCCCGCGAGAGGAGGTTGGGTGCGCGCGCAAGGGGGGAGGGGGTGGGGGGTCTGCGTGATCAGATTGTCCGTGAAAGCTCCCGGGTCAGCTCGTGGCACCTTTACGGAGCCACACGCGCTTCTCTCAGTGGGCCCCGTGGGTGCTGTTTTCTCCTCTGCTGCGTGGCCCGCGCTGCTATTGCTGACCTTATTAAAATGAAAACCAAAAACAGCCACATGGGAGGACCGAAAGAACCCGAAGTTTTCATGAATCAGAGGCAATTTATAATATCTGAGAAGACATCAAACATGCGCCAGTTTCTAATATCAGGAACAGGTGGTAGTTTCTGATACTAGGTATTTGGCTCCCTGCCCAGGGCGCTTTTATTTTACAGAGCGGCAGTTTTCTAAGGCTTATTTCATGTCCAGTGTGAGTATGTTTTCACAGTTTGGTAATAGTTATTGGAGACTATGCAGCAATATGGGTAGGCTGATGTCACACCCTCTTACCAGAGGTGCAAGTAATAGCAAAGTAGTTAATAGTAGCTGGAAGGTTGGACATTCAGTCCTTTTTTTTATTATTAGCTCAAACAAAGGATGGTGGAGGTGGAGTGAGAAAGCCAACTTTACTGACTGTTTTTCCATTTAGATTTTTACAGAGCAGAGTGACAATTTGAAGCACTTTTGTTTAAAGTGCTCAGTAATTATTTGTTGGTGCAAACAAGCCACAAAGCAACATGAGATTGTTAACTTTCAGTAAAACCTTCAGGGGGGGATCTTTACAGAAGTCTTTGACACATGGGATTAAAACTCATTAAACCGCTTTTGATTTTTTTTCCCTTTCTCTTTTCTGTGGCCTAAGGTGCAGATATGATAGAGCAAAGAGGTTCCATTGAGAAAAAAAGGGGCAGGATCAGACCAGCCCCGATCATCAGCATGCCTGCCTATGAAGAACAGCCCTCATTTCTATCGTGAGCTTAAATCTTTTCTTCATTTTGATGTTAAACGCACACATGTGTTTAGTACAGGCATCAAGCAATTACCAAAGACACTCAAAACATCCCCTGTGGTAATTCCTGACTTCACATGATCGCAGAGGCGCTTGTTAAGTGTAAACGCTTTTATTTGCAGACTGTTTACATTTTACACGTTGTCAAGCTGTGCCTCTAGAACAAGCCGTAAATTAAACAAACGGAACACACGGAAAGTGCCGCAGCCTCCCATTCTTCTTTTAAACGCCTCTAGAATGTATCAAAACAAATAAATCCAATTAGGAGACCCTCGCGCCACACATGCCCGCGTCCCCAGAGAGACCAATCACACACCAATTACACTGTGGGCTGCGCGCGGCTGCGGAGCCGACGCATCAAAGGAGGCGCCAGGGCCGGATGAGAGCGGTCGCCATGGCACCAGGGCGGATTACGTTCCCTGCGACTCAATGGCCGCTGACCCGTGCGCGCCGGGGATAAGGTAGTTGTGGCTATTAACGGAGTTTATAGGGAAATCAGCATCCGCTTAGTCAGAATAGGAAGAGCGGCCGGGGCGACGCAGGCAGCCTCTGCATGTCAACATGGGTTCACCCCTTTAACAGGTCTACCGCAGGGTCAGCGAGAAACAGTGGCCCCACCGAAACGGGTTTGGAGGTGGGGCTTGAGAGTGTCATGCATATTTTTATTGCATAAATATCTATTATTTTGGTACGCTTGCCTTGGTACATACGTTTTGAGTTGCGTTGTTTATGTAAATAAGAATAATAATAATTAAAAAGTACTGAATGTTCAACCTTCCAGCTACTATTAACTACTTTCCTGTTATTTCACCTCTGCTAAGATGGTGTGACGTCAGCATATTTTGATTCATATCTGTCACTCACTGAAACCTCACTGAGGAGAAAGGCTGTGGGATGCACTCATAGTATTCCTGCTGCCACTGCTCTCTACCAGGAAATCACATTACTGAGATTCAGTGCTGCTGGACTTCAGATATGTGTGGATTTGATTCGTTTCCCTGCAGTGGATCAAGAGCAACAGGTTTAAAGAGGTGCGTAAAGGCTGAGTTAAGTCTGGCTGTTTGACAAAAAGTCTGCTATGTTTGACTGCAAAGTTCAATTTATAAGACTGCTACTTTGAAGAAAATTTTGAGTTTTCAATGATCAATTAAAATCTCAATGAATTGACATCTTGTAACACAGGTTTGGTCTGTCTACCTGTGATATGCGTTGAAGATCAGCATATATAAGGCTGCATTTTTTTCCCCCTGGTTTCCTATGCTCCATGCTTTTGTGATTTAAACTGCAGGTTAATGCCCACCAGGCCAGTAGGGGGCCCTCAAGAGCCCCTACCGTGTAAATTGCAGAATTTGTTTTGTTGTTTGTTTTCAACTTTAGCAAGAATGAACAAACTTTTAAATTTCTTCCATAGTTTTCAACAGAGCAGGAAAAGCACTACTTAGTTAAATTATTTAACACGTAAATTCCTGGGACAAGTTCACAACCTGTGACTGGCTTAACAGCAACGTTGGGTGGGAGGTAGTTTATGCTGCTGCTTTAGTTTCATATTGTATGTCGTTTGAGTCACAATTTATGCACACTGCAGGTGTCAGACAATACGTCTCTACAAGTACCTGAAAAAAGATGTAAATCCAAGCACAACTAATTAAACCTGTCTGCCAGTACAGACTGTATGTTGTCTGCATTGAAGTGCTGTACAAATAAAGAAGAAAAGAGGAGGAAAAAAAGTTCTAATTTTAGAGAACTTCTCCAATTTAACCAATTTACAGCTTCTACCTTAAGATTTATTAAATAAATACTCTCTATGGTGAGCAACAAACTGTCAGTGTAGGAAATAACTAGTTAGCTCACTGGTTACCTTTCAAAGCAGAGTGTGCATGAAAACAAATCAAATTCTGCTCAGAGCCTCATTCAAGCTAGGGTCGGCCCTGACTCTGTTTTCCATTTACCTGACCAAGAGAAAGATGCCATGTATACTGTAGGTTAAATTCAATCTGCCATGTTTAACTCAGATTCCAACTAAGTTCTAGTGAATTCACACTCTGAACCTTTGTAGCCCCAATATGTCACTGGGAACTAAACATGCTTCAAGCTGAAAAGGGCTCAGGTGAAAAATCAACCTCTCAAATGAGCACAAATGCCAAAAAAAAAGTACACTGTGGGTGTTGTGGGGCCTTGATCGAGCAAGCAGAGGCAGATTCTTGACATGTAACATATTTGGTTTAAATTAAAGCCCTGTAGGGACTTTTTTTCCCCCCCACTCAACTTAAATTCTTATCAATGTCTTTGTGGACGAACAAACTATGTTGATCTAAACTTACAAAACAGCAGCCGATTCCTGTGCATGTTGACTAACTTGTATTTCCCATTTATGCATTGAAAAGCACACTTTTCGCAGCTGTTTGTCACATTCTGCCACATAACTAGGTGTGACTAACTTGCTTTCCAAAAGATGGAACATAAAATTTCTGTGCAGCAAAATCAGCTGATGAGCTGTGCAGCACCGTTGTGCATAAAAACATATTTTTAATGCTCTGCACCTTGCAACAAAATGCATTATAAAAACAGGTGAGATGGAGTCAAATTTTTAAAATACAAGCTGAATAGATTCACTTCATTAATGAAATCCCCCCCCCCCCCCCCCACACACACACACACGCACACACGCACGCCCACACACACACACACACACAGTGAATGGCACACATTATTAAGCCAAAAATAATAGAATGAGGGACAGGAAAAGTTGTTTAACATCTGAAATTAATTCATGAGGAAATGTGCTTCGAATTGCATTAATAAACTAGCAATAATTTACAGCTAGCCTGTTCTGTGGATTAATGTGTCATAACTACTCGGAGATAATTAAATATAATCAGGGAAGTATTTCAGGGGACAATAAAACCATCACGATAATGGAGGTAATGTGCATAAAAATATGAAAAAATATACATGTGTATATATATATATATATATATATATATATATATATATATATACACATGTATATTTTTTCATATTAGTATATAGTACATGAAAACCTCCTATTTTTCTTGCATATGAAGAAAGACAGGTGGTTTTCCTTATTAGTGCTACAACCTAGAGTCAAAGTGAACAAAGGAATTTTAACATATATGCTTTCCTTTAAATGTGGTTGCATGCATGTGTCGCTTGTGCATGTTTGCATCTGCATGTGTGTGTGTAGAGGAAGCACAGTGAACATAGACAGACTCTGTGGCTGCTGAGTTCTGTAACAAGCATACACACACACACACACACACACACACATACGCCCATGCAGACACTGACACACACCCTGCAGCTTGCTGCCGTCAGACACTGTTTTCATTAATTACTAAATAAAAACAAATTGTCAACCTAATTGAAAAGAAGGATAATTCATTCCCACCTACCAGAGGCATTATTCAATTACCTCTGCACCCTCTGTCTTGCTGCCACTTCATTTTTGCTCCTGCAGAAAGCCCTAACAAAGTGTGCTGGGATTTTTTTATTTTTTATGCAGAGATATATAAATTAAAATTACAAATAGTGCAAGAGAATTACACTACTTGAATTTAATGTCTTTCCACTGGGAGTTCTTGTGCCCCTCACTTATTTAAAGAAAACCCACCTTGCACCTACTAGAAAAATTTAAAGGTCTGTTGCATTTTTATGACTTGGAAGTTGGACTTGAAACCGTATCTTGCATTAGCACGTGTGCGGTGATATGTGATGTGTGGCAGCCAGAATGAAAGGCGCACGACTGAATCATTTGCGGAGCCCAAATTTCAACCTGACTCATGTTGGACGTGGTATTGTGTCAGTGAAATGTGGTCAATTTCACTGCTGCAATACTGACAAGCAGAAAGGAAACTTTGATTTCAAAGAGGAGACCTTTTTCCACTGCACACTCGCTGGGCTGTGTTACAGACAGAGAACAAGGGCTGTTATCATCCTCTGTTCTCAAATAAGACAAGCCGCCACACACTCCTGGGTAAA
Source organism: Gambusia affinis (assembly GCF_019740435.1). NCBI lineage: Eukaryota > Metazoa > Chordata > Actinopteri > Cyprinodontiformes > Poeciliidae > Gambusia > Gambusia affinis. The sequence goes on along the minus strand of NC_057872.1, from coordinate 16,465,289 downwards.
TGCAGACACTTTGCCCACTTGGTTGCTGGGAGAGATGACCCCCCGTGGGTGTGCTGAGCTTTCACTATGACTGTGAGGATGATTTAGAGAGCAGAGAGGAAGGTGTAAGAGTGGGAGCAAGGCAAGAGCAAGAAAATAGTTTCAAGAGAAACACGTCAGTTTGATGTAAGTTTGGAGGAGGTGACTGCGCGTTTGGTGGGATGGGGTCAAAGACGTTGGCAACAGGAGAGGATAAAGAGAAAGAGAACAATTCAAAACACAGAAAAGCTACGTTGATTACAGATTTTCTGTCGTGTTATCCCTGAATTTAAAGTGATATTTTTGATATATGCTGTCTCCTTCCCTCCTGTTGCACACTGCCTGTCAGCTGGCTGCAAGACAGCTGCTGTGCTTTTGCTTTTCTTAAAAAAAAAAAAAAACGTCAACAAATTCATTTCTTTGAAAAAGTATCCAATTTATAAAAATAATTAATGCAATAACAATTGAGGCAACTCCAACAATGGCTTTTAGGAAGGTAAATCAGTGGATTTAGTTAGTTTTGTGTAAAATGTGCAAAAAGAAAGACAAAAGAAACAAAAGGAAGGCCAAATAAGTCCATACTACTTCTTACCTCATCAGCTCACGTAGAATCTTAATTCTACACTTGAAACTCTGGTTTTTATATCAGCTTTTATCATAGCTTTTAATTTGGGCGTATTGTTTTGTTATTTCTCTATTTTATTACTTTGGCTGTTTTTAAATGTTCTTTAAAAATACACCAAGCAGTGATGCAGTCTCACATCCATGACATATTGGTCCCACACTGTTGACTTGCAGGCTTTATTCAAAAACTTTAGAGAGTTTTTACCTTGAAGAAGCCCTTGCAGCCCTCGCAGGTGCGCACGCCGTAGTGCTGGCATGCTGCGTTGTCCCCACACACCGCGCAGGTCCCCTCTCCCTGTGGGCCCCGAGGGGGCGGCGAGGGCAGGCTGTCCCCTAGCAGGGGGCCACACGGTCCCAGAGCCAGGGAGCGGAAGGCGAGGCTGCTGCCCCCGGCCCCGCGGTGCAGCTGGTACATGGGCTGCTCCAGGTGCTGGCCGTGCGGGTGGGACACTGACGAAGAAGATGAGGACGAAGAGGATGAGGTGCGAACTAGCCCCCCTCCGAGGCTCTCGTAGCCGCCAACGCTGCCGCCGCTGTGAGGCGGGGAGTGCTGGTAAAAGTGCGAAAAGCGAGGGGACTTGAGGGGTCCCGACTCGAGGCCCGAGCCCATGGAGTGAGGGTGAGACTGGGGGCCCAAGGAGTGTTCGTCCCACATGAAGGAGGTCCCAGGCTGCTGTGTCATGGATGGGGTGGTGGGGGTGGATGGAGGGGACTGCTTAAAGTACATGGTGGTGGAGGTCATGGCCTCCATGGGCGGGGCAGTTGGGTAACTCTCCTCCTCCTTCTTAATGGTAGGCCTGTGGGGGGGCATCTGGTAGAGGCAGGAGGACTTGGGCTCGTAGCTGCCCTCCACAAAGACGTTGAAGCTCGGGAGGGAGGTGGTGGCAGCAGCAGAGATCTCACCCCCACCCAGGTCCAGCTTGGTGTAGTCCGGGGTCATAAGGTCAGAGCTGTAGCTGTCACCCTGGTAGCCGAAGGACTGGCCGGAGTAAGCGGAGCCTGGAGGGGCCGGCCCGTACTGAGCCTGCACACAGGGCATGTCTGCAGGGGGGCAAAGGGCATACAGACGGGTCAGAGCTACATGACACAACTCAGTCACGGGATTTTTATTCAAACAGCATATTATTGTGTTAGTGGAGTACAGTAGAAGCCTATAGCAACAATTGTTAAATAGATATGCAACATAGGGGTGGGATTTTGAGACAGATGCTACAATAAATCTAGAGGAAAAAGCAGAATCTATTAGAGGCTCGTGCACATCAGCCTACCAGTCAAACAGTGACTAAAAACTTCTGCACAGCTCTATTGGAACAGGCAGTTTTTAACTGGATGCACCTTTTCCCTCCCTAATTTCTGCCACGCAGTGCCATTCCCTTCATGTCATGCTTTTACACTCCTTGCACTTGTGTTGAACATTTACTCAGCAGGAATATGTGAAGCCCCAACAGGCACAACGTCAAACCTAAGTGATCTGGTCCACGCGGTTAGTCAAGTAAGGAAGAGGGAAGAAGCAGCAAGATTCAGATCCAGTTATTTGTGTGTGTGCGTGCGTGCGTGTGTGTGTGTGGGTTGGGTGAGCGCACTCTGGTTAGTCAGATGGTAAAGCAGATGAGATAACATTAAATAATAATAATGGAACCCTATGGTGGTGTTGGAGACTTCCCACATACACATTCACACACATAGATACACTGATAAAACCAGACGAAAACATACTCAGATATTTCCCCTAACTGAGGCAGACGCCAGCCGGCGGGTCTTGAGTTATCCTCTGATTTAATTCGGCTGCTGTCACAAAAACAGACCACCTTTTCAACCTGGGTTGGTCATCTATTGATATGTATTGACATTAGAGTTACTGCTATCACTATCTACAATAAGTCTTTGAAGAATTTGAATTGAAACATTTAATTTACCTTTGAGATCAATAAAGGATTTTTGAATTGAATTAAATTGAATAGCATTCATGTTGCACTGTTCAGTTTGGGAAACGTACACACTCTGAAATGAAAAAGTGTTTTGAAACTTAGAAGGTCAGAGTCGGTTTTCATGTTAAACGTTCAATTTTTGTATATAAGAAAATAGCCAATAAAAAAACTTGCTAAAAAAATGAAAGGTGTTAGGTTTGATTCGAATAACTTTTCACATGCAATCCAAATCAGTGTGATAGCTGGCCTAAGATGTTTGTCAATCCCTGATGGTGGTTTCCCCCCAAATGATTTCAGATTATTTCACAACAAATGTTATCTTGAGGCACATCCAAAAAAAGGTAATTTCAATTAAATCACATAATCCAGTTGATTCTAGGTATCAAACAGTGCATCGAGTTCAGCTCGTTATTCAAATAAATAGTTTTTGTACTCTGAAGTCAAATTTTCCACGTTTCCAGTTGGAAGTACAGAAAGAACTCAGAATCCCTCTAATTTACCCAGCTGGGAAACCTCAGAGCTCACAGACCAGCACCATGTCTCATATGGCTGCAGAGAGTTTAAAATGGAAAGTATACACCTTGCATCTCATTCAACCAGTGGCACAAGGAGTGCTGAGGACCATTCTTGTGAACATGTTCCTGTTGTTTTTTAACAGTTCTAGAGAAAAACACTAGTTGTTGTCTGATATTGCTAATGCTAGTTGGCACCACAACAGTCGCTGCTGATTTTCTGATTTGGAGCTTTGGTGTGAAATTCCTGCTGGCAAAGTTGGAGGTTGTAAGGGAACCCATCCAATATGGCTGCCACACTTATGAAATGTAGTCTATTTTTTTTATTAACCCTTACGATTGTTTGGACGTTGTTAAACCAGTGGCACACATTAGTAAAGCATCTATTTGTAAACATGTTTCTTTAGCTGCTGTTGTCTTGTACGGCTAATCCCAGCTGGCACAGAAACTGTTAGCAAACCTGACGTGACGTCATTCTCAAATCTTTAAACAAATGGAACGCGACACTAGGACGCGCTCAGCTCGGGAGTGACGTCATTTCCAGGTCCCACGGCGCAGCATTGCTTTCAGTCATGGAATGTGGAGTCTGTTCCTGTGAGTTTAATAAAGGCGGCGCCATCAAATCGATGTCAATTATTTAATTCCACTGCTCACACACTGAATAATTCAGAATAATTTGACAAATCGCATTGTCTTGTATCCATAAATAATGTAAAAATTAAGAAGTAATTTTTCTCTCCTTTTTATTTCAACTGAACGCTCTGCAAGGATGCCTATGGAATTGATTCTCACTAACTCTTCTGTTGTGTGAAAGGAAAAAATGAGACAGCCAACCCCGATCGACCCCCTTAAATAAATAAATAAATAAATAAATAAATAAATAAATAAATAAAAAAAAAATCAAAAGACGTAGTTTTCAGAGTTCATTTTCCGTCTTGTCAGTAATGAATGCCAGCTCAGCCGGAGGCTTGTTGCGTTTGCTCCTTTGTCAACACGTCGGCTGCTCCCAATTGACGCCCAGCATGCACGCACTCTGCCGTAATCACCACGGTTCCCTGCGCGTCACACTTTACCCAGTTAGGCACGGGACATGCAGGACTGAGGGCGCTAACCAAACCCCCTTTTCCAGTCTATCCAAGCCGTATCCTTATTTCGACTCGGTCTGGGGAATTAAAGCTAATTAACTTTATTTGCAGCAACACTGAAAGTCCGGTAACTTCATTAAAAACACTGTTTCTTCTCATCGGGTGGTCACAGACTTCGGCAGAAAGTATAATAAGACACTCTGAAAGCAGCCGGCGTGTTTAAATTTGCGGTCGTAAATGCTCATATAAACTGCTGACGGCAGACAGAGTGACACATTGATTTAGAAGCTCTGCCGCAATTAAAATATACCTGAAGGGCTACCACTGGTTCTGCCTTAAAAACAGATCTAAAGGATTAATTAAGAATAATCCATAAATGTATTTATTTACTTAGCATTTTTTTTAAAATTAAAAATAAGAATTCGAGTATTTAGCAGGATCTTACATTTCTTTTTAAAACGTTTTTATTTTAAGTTATCGCTAAGGCAAGCCCTATAAACCGATATAACAAGCTTTTTAAAAATATATATATATTCAGGATATGAGTCAAGCTCTATGCCTACGTGTCCCTGACGTCATCATTTTTTTCTTCAACGCTATGAGTGACCGTCTCTACAACCCACGTGGAAAAACACGCATGGAGCAATAAGGGCGTCATGGGGCCTTTCAGTGCAAAACCTAAATAGTTTTATTTCTTTCTACTGCATCAGAGGAAGAGAGGAGAGTGCGGCTGTAAAGTTTGAGGCTATTTTGTGTCAGTAGGTCAAACCCCAGATAAGTATTAGTGCGAGTGCAAGTGTGTGTAAAACACTCCCAGCACCTGCCATGTCCTGACACACCTTGCAGCAGCTCATTAGGCTGTCAGGAGGGTTTAAGTTTAAAGGTTTTTCGAGCTGACTTTGCCTCAGGTGAGCTCAAGAAGAAGTGAGAAATATTAAAGATGAAATATTTTCCCGTTGGTCCCTGTGAGTTAGATTAGTAGCTACTGCTTTTGAGGAGCAATTATTATTATTATTATTATTATTATTATTATTATTATTATTATTATTATTATTATTATTATTATTATTATTATTATTATTATTTTAAAATAAAATCAAGCACATAAATTTTTTTATCCACCATTGATGTTCAGGATGTCAACAAGTATCTGTGTGAGCTCATTGTGCTAATAACATGTGCCCTCATCCTGAGGAGAACCTGTAGAACCACTTCTGTCAAGTCTCAACCCTTACCAACACACACCTAGCTTCACAGATTTAGATCCTCCTCCAGACACGTAAGTTTTTTTCATAGGTAAAATTTTGGTTTTCTGTCGACTTCAGCACCAACACTAAATCTCCCCACACTTCATAAAATACAACAATGTGTTGGTGTGTGTGTGTGTGTGTGTGTGCATGTGCAAGCAAAAGGACAGACAACCCAAGCAGAGTCAGACAAAAGGGGGTGCAGCGTACAGTGAGGCAAAGGGAAACAGTCTCTAACCTCGAGATGTGCATTTCAACTGGACAAACTGCAGCTGTTCCAATAACTGAGCGCGCCTGTTCATTGTCAGAATGCCATAGATCTAACAAATAAAAACATGAAGTTGCACACATCAATTAGAAAGCATTTTTTTCTTAATATTGTCAAATAAATAAAATAAAATAAAATTCAGAGGCCTCTTTAGACACATGAAGAATAAAGTTATAGATATGTTGTGAAAACACACAAAAGCAGATAGATGCATTTACATGGTAAGCCTTCAGTTTGAGGGGCTCATTGTAAAGTACTGAAACGAAAGTGTGTGAGGTTCTCAAAAGAATAGTGAAACACCCCACCCAGCACCAATCTCTTATCTTAATGACTGAAATGTCACTGACACCAACACTCCTACGCACACACACATGCTCACAAATCATACAACTCTTAATTCTTTATTTGAACGGGGAAAAAAAACCAGGAGAATTTATTCACGTCGTGTTTGATTAAATTCAGATTTAAATTATGATGTAGCTTCTGAAATATGAAATTCACTATCTGCCATCAAACACACCGCAAAAAAGGGCGCAGGGAGAGCTGTCACTGCAGAAAGCACCAACTGAAAGAGAGAAAGGAAGGAAAGGAAAGAGAAAGAAAGACAGAAAGAAAGAAAGACAGACAGACAGACAGACAGACAGACAGACAGACAGACAGACAGACAGACAGACAGACAGACAGACAGACAGACAGACAGAAAGAAAGAAAGAAAGAAAGAAAGAAAGAAAGAAAGAAAGAAAGAAAGAAAGAAAGAAAGAAAGAAAGAAAGAAAGAAAGAAAGAAAGAAAGAAAGAAAGAAAGAAAGAAAGAAAAACCACGAGTCCAAGTTGTGTACCTGGTGAAAGAGCTTCGCGCTGAATGGTGCTGAGTGTCCGGGGTTTAGGGGTGTCGTGGCTGCGGCCGGGGCAAGGCTCCTGGAGCGGGGAGGACTCGGCGGACGTGGCACAGGAGGGATCCGATCGCCGGGGCTCCGAGCTCGGCTGGGCGCGCTCTTCCGAACCTATGCCTGCAGGGCCACATGTGTGGGTTAGAAGAAGGGAACTGAAAGAAAAGGTGGGTGATGACTCCCCTGTGCAAGCAGCGATCATCAAAATCCAAACACACACATACTCACACACACACAAACAAGGAACGAGGATTTATATTATTATTGCCACAATTTTGTGAACTTGCAAAACTCTACTTAGCAAATTCCAAGAGTAGAAAAATCTAATTAACTCACTTAAAATGTAAACTAGGAAAATCTGCATATCTGCAAAAACAATTAAAAAATTCAACTCAGTTAATCGTTGAATACGAAATTATTTATGAAAAGTCAATTCCAACAGATAAAGTGCAATAAATCACCTAAAAAGACGCGAACAGACATAATAGAGCACGAAAGGAGATGTAGGTAATAAAGCAATAAATTACAACCTGAATCCATGCAAATCTCCTTGGATATCATGGCAGACAAATATTCACATTCCATTATCAAACACTGATTGATTTTAAGACTAAAATCTATGCTGCAAAGTAAATATTAGGAACCACAACTAAGGTCTATCGGCTCATTTCAGAAGTAGCACTTACGTGGGCGACAGGTTTCATTCAAACGCAAAAAAAAAAAAGAAAAGAAAAAAAAGAGCCCTCAAGAGTTATTATAAGATAACCAGAATGTGCGCACCAAAAAAAATAATTCAACAAGAATAAGCTGAAAAAGAAATATGTACACACCTATAAAGGTGAATATTTTTAAAAACAGCGCGTCCGGGCCATCAGTACTCCTGCCTCTGATCTCGGCCGTACCAGTCCGCTCAAGGTTCATCCAGAGCGGCAGACTTAATGAACTGGAAGTGCTGGGAGAGTCGGACCTGAAACCTTTCAACCAGCGGGGCTCCTGTGTGCCGTGCGCCTCCAGCTCCCTGTCAACTGCAAGAGGAGGCTCAGATGCTGGCGGATTTCAAGACCCATAGCGCCCCCTTTCTGTCAAACATCGTCTTATATGTTTCTCGTTCTCTCTCTCCTCCCTCTCTCCCTCTCTTTACAAGCAGAGAAAATCAGTGATACGGTTTAAGTTGTAAGACCACTCACTGTCGTCCAGCGGGTTCATTTGCGCAAGCCACAACAATCACAACCATCATTTGGGTATTAGTGTCAACAATATTAATAATCTCCACGACAACCGTTCATTTTTTTTTTATTTGCACTTTCTCTCAAACTAATCCCAGTTTTTAGAAAAAACATTACAACTATTTTTGTGCTTCTGTTGGTCAGGATGTTATTTTTATAGTCTAGAAACCTAAAGCATCGTATTAAATTATACAGAAATAAACAAAAATAGTTGTATAACATTTATTTGATTAGAGCTGATTTGGAACAATTAAGTCATTATTCAATTAGGAGTATAGCCTTGAATGGGCTTTGGGGGGAAAAAAAGAGGAAAACATTCATGTTTGATAAGAGCATAGCAGGAAAATGATGCTGCTGTTCTTACATAACTTCTTGAGGCAAAAATGGAAACGTGCGTAATTGCGCATTAAATGTTTATTAGCATTTCCATCTCGAAACTAAGACAGGGTCTGTTTCTCAAACTAGTCTCCACTCGCTTGTGCTTCGTTCTCAAAAGAACACCGCGAAGGAGGGGATCTGGCCCCAATAACGCGCTCACCCACCAGTAACCAAGAGAACGACACAAGAGCCGCAAAACACGCGCTCCGGAGCGCCGGTATAGGCCCCGGTAGCCCCTCACACCAATAACCCCGGACAGACAGGGGGCAAGAGAAGGCTTCCAGCAAACAGAGGGAATATAAAGGCGAAAGAGAGAGAGAAGAGAAATATATGAGTACTGTAAATCAGCCCCGAGAGGGGAGGCTGTCAGAAGTGGCTGCCTCTGTGCGTAAAGTGTGCTCAAGCTTGGTGAGTTTTCCCCAGAAATGGCCTAAAGCGCAAAAGATATAGATCACAACGTGCTATCAACACATGTCTTCAAGGGAAATTACTTTAGGTGCAAGAAATGTAGAAATGCCCGTGGCTGTGTGTGTGTCTCCCCCCCGCCCCCTCTTAGACCATATGGAACAATGTGACTGACCACTACTTTAATCATTTGACCTAATTACAAAGTCTTAATGTTTTTTCCGTGTACATAGATAAAAGTTAATGGAAAAACTAACACGGTCCTAGTATTTTCCATAAGAAAGCAGCAAACAATCGCTTCCAATCACACTATTGCCAGATTAATAAAAAACACAATTAGCGACACATCAACTTCATAAAACCCTAAGAGTCTAATATAAAAATGGGGAAAGGACGAAATCAAAGAGTATTAAGTCTACTCTCCCAGACCCTGCATGAATGTAGGCTGGACTATTCTCCACTCAGACCCATTTGTGCGTCTGACTCCGCTCTTCATTGTGCCAGTGACTGAGAGGCATCTCATTTCCATGACAACCAGAAAGGATATGATACCTTCCCGGCGCAAATTAAAATCGAATTCAGCCTCACTTGGAAACAACACACAAAGAAAGAGCCTGGCTGGCAGTGGAGCACGTTCAGATAGCAACAGGTCATATGTACACACAAAAAGTTGAGAAAAGGCAAAACAGGATGCTGGGGTTTACGTTTAGCATGACATGTGGTTGAGTTAATGCGAACGCAAACACGCACAGCTGATGGGTGTTTGTTATCTGTCAGCCTAATAGTCCATAGAAGTCAGAATACGAGGCGAGTCATTCATTCATTCATTCAAAGTTTACTTACTGGTTTGCTGTAGCGGTTCCGTCTTTACATGTGGTTATAACCTCGCATGAAGTATCCCCGTTTCCGTCCAGGATAATCACAAGTAATTGTTATGACAAAGAGGGGGAAAAATAGGTTTAAGAAAAATATTCAGAAGAGGCGCGAAGTCATCGGAGGTGAACTTTCGCGATCGTCTCAGTTTCCTGAAGCACGCAAACAAAGTTTGTTCTAAAAAAATAAAAAATACAAAAATAATAATAGTAATAAAAAACAGAATCAATAAAAAAAATAAATAAATAAAAGCTCAAACTCTTGCGTCCGCTCCTGGCAGCTGAGTGCTGTCAGAGCTGCTGGGTGCTTTTCGGAGTTGTAACGCGGCTTTGTTTATGTGCGCCGTCTGAGGGGAGAAAGTCAAATACTGCATTTATGAGCGCTCTGCCTCCACATTAGAGCTCCTGGTATGCGCTACGTCAATGTGACGCCATGGGAGAGGTGACGTCACTCCCTCTCGCGCTCTCCGTACTGTACGAGACACATAAGCCCCGAGCGCGTGTGCCAGAGAGGGAGAGGGAGAGAGAGAGAGGATCAGTCAGACAGAGAGAGAGCTACACAGAGGCGCTGTTGGTTTGATGGTTAGAGGACAGGAAACTGAGGGGGATCCGCTGGGTGAGCTGGTGTCTTAGCACTGTGCTGCTTCCACCAAGCTCTTTGAAATATATCAACATATCTACGTTTTTTTTCTTTTCTATTTTTTGAAATATGAAAAAAAGTGTTTTCAAAGGTCACCTTGAATCTTTCAAACCACCATGACTTTCAGCTAATTATACTGTTACACTTTAAGATGGTTGCTCATGTTTCCCGTTTGCCACATCAGAGAGGTTAAGAGAGGTCAGCTCAGACTGGGACTATCTGTGGAAACCAGTGAGAGCCCTGGCTGTAGGACAGGGGTGGGCAATCCTGGTCCTCGAGGTCCGTTCTCCTCCAACTTTTAGATGTATCTCTACTTCAACACACCTGAGTCAATAATGAGGTCATTAGCAGGACTCTGGAGAACCTGACTGCACTTGGGAGGTGATTCTGCTGTTGGATTCAGGTGTGTTGGACCAGGGAGATGTCTAAGAGTTGCAGGACACCGGCCCTCAAGGACCAGGAGTGCCCACCCCTGCTGTAGGAGCAACTTCTCATGTAAAATAATCACTTTCATTTTAAATAAATGCATTTAAAATGATTAAATAAATAAAACTTTCAAATGTTCATCATACAAACCAGAAGGAAAGAAGAAACATTACAAAAACCATAAAGATGAGGCTCAAAGGAAACCAAAATATCTCAAATATCTTATAAGAGGGTCATGTGGTAATTCATTATGATAGCTTTTCAGCTAAGATCTTTCTTTTTTCCTCTGAAAATCAAGGTAATCAATTGCCCATATGATCTATTTACTAGCTCACAGTGTGTGTGCTAGCATGTGACAGAGATAAACAACCTTAAATAACCTTTAACGTAACAAACGGTAGAGATGTATGGAAACAATTGTAAGATTGCATAAATAATGTTTGCATATATTGTGGCCACCCAGTGTTACACCACCAATGCAGATGAATCAAACTGAACTGAAATTTTACAGTAAGTAATTGTGGTTTCAGCTTAATCACTTACTAACCTGTCTTCTAAGGAGTAAATAATAGAATTACAGGTTTAAAGTAAGGACGTTGGGCAGTTATCTAACACAAAGCAACCACACAAACACAAAGGTTCACACAGCAAAGGGGATTTTAATCAAGATAAAGCGCAGAACTTTCTTTTTTATTTCTCTCTTATTTTTTTTTTGCAATCTGTTGAGTAAAGGAACATGAGTGGTGGAAGAAGCATTTAGATCACAGATGTGAAACAACAGGCCCCCATGAGCACAGAAGTGCAGAGGGGCCCCCGCCCACAGAGGAACAAGACAAACAAACTGAAAGAGACTCAACGCAACCACAAACCAGGCAGGTACCATTCTCTTTGTTTTGTGCTTATTATTGGGGCAGCTCAGAGTTGTACAGCTTTAACATTTCGGTGTCGTCATTTGTCGTCTTCCTACGAATTTCCTTTTGTATTGTTGCAAATTTCTGCAACTTTTTGTAGTTAAATGTGTGTAAGAGACAGTACTTTGTCTGCAGCATTGAGTCAGTGTCATCTTTTATCTGATAAATATTACTGACTTGTTGGTCTAAATGTTGCCATCCATAAAGGAACATGATATAAAGTACACAACGTATTTAGCTGTTTGGAAAAAACTTTGAAAAGATTTTCTGCATTTAAACGTTGCTGACTACCTTATCACAGCATCTTGAATCTTTAAATATTTAACATTTAGATTAAATTTGATCACAATTGTTTAACACGTCGCTTCGTAATGTTTTCGTCATGACCCAAAATGATCCGAATAGATGACCTCACTCTCCTTTTCTGCTATAAAACTCCTCACAATAGGATAATCTTCTGGAATCAGGCTGCAGTGTGTGCAACCTCACTCTGCCAAAGCACGTGCCAAATTAAAATTTTTTAAATTATGGAACAGCTTTAGGAGAAAAAGGGATTATCTCGAGTTGATTTTAGAAACGCTGACGTTTAAGTCGGATGATGGCTCAGCCCTGAGATTTCTCATGATTTAAATATAGCATTTACTAAATTCTCACAAGTTTAATACCTTTCTAATACTCTTTGGACGCTGGTTACCTGGTCAGAGTGCCAAGACATCAAAAAGAGGACCAGGCTAATTTTAACTTGGTGAAAATGACCTTAGTTGGGATTACATTTCAAAAACATTATAGAATGTATTGAAACCACATCACTTTTTTTTATTGATTTAAATAAATATGACTTTTTTTATTTAATTCAGAAAAAAAATATTTTGTAATATATTACATTTTTTTAATTGTTTTTAAAATCTTATTCATGGGTTTATTTTATTACTGCATTTTTAAAAACCAATTATTTTTGCTACATTTTTCAGAATGAATGAATGTCTAAACAGATTCATGGCATTGCATCCATGTTAGTTTCTGAACAGTTTTATAATATTCCAATACGTTTTTAAAGTTGATTTGTGACTTTGGTTTCACTTATGTGTTTGAATATATAATTATCGTTATTACATTTCCATTTTAATCGTTTTTGACTCTGATTTTAATTGTTTTTATTCGCTTAACTATGTTTAAGATTTTACGGCTGGGCCACATGCTCAGAAGATGCCATAAATTTGATGACCGATATGAAGAGAGGCATTGTCAGACAGCGTGCTCAACAACCACAAAATTAAAACAGTCCTCCGGAGCAGCTCAACTGTAATTTTCAATCGCCAATCACGAGGCGCGTATTCTCGGGTCAACGTCCTCATTCTGACCAATGATGAGCCCCCAGGGGCGGGGCGGTTCTTGACGCACTGAGGTTCCTGATTGACGCAGGCCTAGTTGCTAATTTTAGCCGCTGCCTGTCCGACGGAGGCAGGGTGAGACTGCAGAGAGCCCATTCATTGTACCGGGGCGGGACCGACTATTTTAACGCCGCGATTGTGATCCTGCCAAGCCAAATATAGTCGTAGACAGGTATTTTTAGGCACAGAGTGTGTCCCCGTTTTCTCATCTGGCAAAGCGCGGCATATATTGTAATGTCTGAAATGAGCCGCGGATCTGAAAGTGTAAAGCTGTTTTTCGGCTGGATAGTTTTACAGTCAGCTGATAGCAGCCATACCCCAGAGAGAGGGAGAGAGAGGCGGTGGGAGAGGAGCTGACAGGGGTAAATCCCAGTAACCACACAGGTTTCCCCTCACTCCGGGGGAAAGGATGGAAAAGAGCTTAGATCCGAAGATAAATAGCCCGCAAGTCTTGACTCGGACACAGTCAACAGGTTTGTAAATGTGACGGCTTGCAGCTTCGCATAGCACCGCTGCTTCTCCACACTGCCAGGCGGTTAAAGTAGCCACTCTGCACCGCTGCTGCAGGAGAAGCTGCTTGCTCTAAAAGACTTTAACAGACTTTGCCAAATTGTCCCCCCCCCCCTTCTGATGTTCCCTATAAAAACATGTTTCTAAGTCTTAGTCACAGCTCTGATATCTGAGATATTAACGACTTCACCAAATAGTCGTTTTATTTCCATTTTAAACATGTTGCTTCACTTCAATAAATAGACAAAGTATTCCTTATCTCCATGAAAATGGATCCTTTTAGTGATCTCCGCCGGCTCCATCTGTAGTAATGCAAACACACACACTGCTTGTTGGCTGACCCTTTAGCACTACCTTGTTATATTCTGCGTATGAATACAATATTTCTGCAAATGAATATTTATGCTTTTAGTTTTTCTCACCTCATCTTATCAAATTTTTATTAGTTCCTTTTTCGTGGATCAGTATATAATGGTGGGCAGTCCCACAGCATAATGCCACCATCACCACTTTTGAACCTCAGAGGTAAAAGTTACAGTGGGCTTTACTTAATGGTTTATTTTTGCAAAGGAACAGATGTGTATTTGTGCAACAGTTGTTTTTTTTTTGTGAAAAAATGTAGAAAACAATGTATAGTTGTCCTTAGATGGGTCTGTCTTTTCTCAACAGCAAGCAGATGTCTCCAACTCCCAATTGACTGTATTAAAAAAAAAAACAATCGAAAACTTGCTTCGGGAACAACTGGACAGCCTCATATGCAACAGGTCAAAAACCGCTACCGATGGGATGGTATGTTACACTGTAAACAACCCAACCAAAAAGTAGCAGACACAAATACTCCACACAAGCATCTAAGCACTCATATGGACCCAGATGCCTCCACCTGCTTAGTGCTGCGGCTGCCAAGGAACGTGCAGGAAATCCTACATTCCTCTTCTTTAGCCAAGTTTGTTTGTGATACGGTCAGAGGGTGCAGGGATTAATACGCTGGTCAACAACAGTCATTCATCCCCGTTGTGCCATAATTAGCCGCTGGGTGTGCAGATCACATGCAGCCAGACGTCAGGTATCCAGAGGGCTCATTCAGTTATGATTTATGTTTAACCCTCTTCACTGCCTCCCACATTACTCTAAACTTGATTTCGCCTCAGTTTGTAGAAATGTCTCCTCTGGTCACGGCTGGTTTGGAGGTTAAACGGGGGGGTAGTGTTGCTCCTGTGGTGGATCTATGTTTTCAAGCTCAGGTGCTTGTCTTGGTGCAGTCTTTATCACTAAAGTCTTCAGTAAATTATAAATTTCATCAGCATGATTTGTAGAGCAGAACGTATCCTATAGGCATAGATCACAAGTTCCTCTGCATGTCCCATGTCCACCCTCCGTCCTCCAAGAATTATAAACTGATGCTTGGGTCATCAAAGGGCGAACTCTAGTTTATTTACAAAAGAGTCCTTCATTTGTTGCATTCCTGCTTTTGAATGGTAGTTCCCTTTTTTCCTTATCTGTCATGATCTAAGAGTTTGCAAACAGATAATTCATCTCGCAGAGCGCCTTTATTGGCCATATCGTCCGTTTTCTCATCATCCCCTCCATGTTTCGGTTTGTTTTCACCTGGCTTCTTCCTGCCCCTCTGACCGGTCAGATGGCCCCTTTGTGACTTCACCACGGTGACGTGTAATCCAGATTAACCTGCTTTCTTATTCCGCCAGACATGGAAGTGATTACAGATTATGACCGCGTCGCTTTTATTAGAATCTGATGTGTTGGTAATCAGCTGTGTGCGCGGGCATCACGTGTCAGGTGACTCACTCGCACAACTCTCCCTTTTCACACAAACAGCCACTTTATTTTGGCCTGATCTGGAGGACGAGGCATTGATTTGCATCAATTCCCTGAAAAGCCAAGTGCACTCTGAAACTTAAGTAAAGCAGGCTTATCCACAAGATTAACTGGAGCTAAGTCCAAAGTTATGAACTTACAATAGAATTGTTTACTCTGGAGAAACTGGTCTTTGTTTTCTGAACAAAAAAAAGAGGAAATATAAGCCTTAAAATTGTCGTGGAAAAGCTTTCATGCTCTGCTGCAAATCAGTGTCTTTTTCATGGGGATTTATCTAACTTTTTCCTGGAATCACATCTCTATTCCCTCATCAGTACAATTTAGATCAGAGCAAGAAAATCTTGATTTCATGGTGGAAAAATATTGCTTTCATTTGCAGCTTTATACTCACTCAATGGACTTTGTGTCGCAGTATTCCCATTCTGCTTTCTGGATCATCTTCTCTTTTGCATCTGTGTCAGATTTTCCTGCTATTAAGAGTAAAACACCAGAGTGAAACCCTGCAGCTTCTGTGGAGAACTGTTTAATATATGCAGGCTTGTCATTGTTGTCTGATTAATGACAGAGGAAGTTGATCTTTTGTTTAAAGCCTCCCTCAGGTGGTTCACGTTAAACTTGTTTATCTGCAGTAATGCACCTCTACAAATAAAACACAGCATCTATAGATGTGCATAGATGAAGATTGAGTTAGCCTATAAAACAAAACAATACGCTAAGAGTTATATACTTCTCGATCTGTCATCTCTGAATGAAAAGATAATTGCACAACTGCAAAGCTACCAAAGCGTGGCTGCCCAATTAAACTGGCAGGCTGAGCCAAGAGAACATTTATCAGAAAGGCAGAAATCGATTGTGTTTCTGGAGGAGCTGCAGAGTTCATAGTTCAGGTGAGAGATGACAAAGAGACAAAGCAAATAGGAAGGTGCTTCAGTCAGATGAAGCAGAAATTTCCCTTAGTGGTCCTACGTGCAACTTGCATTGTGTGGTGGAAACATCCTGATCACACCATTCTCACAGTAAAACATGGTGATAGTAGCATCATGCTGTGGTGGCTCTTTGACAGGACAGAAAAGCTGCTTAGAATTGATGGAAGAAGAACCTGTTAGGACAGAGATTACAACTCCAGTTCTTGACAGCTTTCGTCCTACAAACCTTTAAGTGATCCCTGCTCAATCAAATGTCTAATTTACCATTTTTTAAAAATGATTCTGCAGCCAATTATTTAAAAAAAAGATTTTTTTCAGCACGGATGGAGTTTAGTTCACAGTAATCTAATAGGAAGTGGGGAAAGATATTCGACAAAGAAGCTGAGGATGAGAGTCAAACTCAGCCTGCTTGAGGTTTATATCCTCTGTATAGCGGACGCTACGTGACGCCCTGCTAATCATTTGATTAAGGTGTCTTGGAAAAGGTATGCATATGAAAATTGCAGAATAGCAGCTATTGAGGACTAGAGTTGAAGCAACTGTGGTTCAGACTGCGAAATAGTTGGGATTGGGGTGACGGTTTGCCTTCCAGCACCCTGGTGACCTGAAACGTGTAGCCAGATGTACAGCAGGATGAGAGATGAGAGTTCTGTCAAGACATGAAGATTGATATCCAGAGAAAATGGTCCCGATACAGTCAGAATGAGCCTCAGATATTCTGCAAAATAGTCTCTACATATGCAAAATTGTCAAACGTCTTGCAATGCAAATTGCAGTAAATAGTTATTCTACAACTTTTCAACTAATTGGGCAAATACTTTGAAACCGATGCATAATTTTCCATCTACTTTGTTATTATGCATTACTTTGTGTTGCTCTATCAGAAAATATGTTTGTGGTTGTAACATGACAAAATGTAAAAAAGTTGAAGAGCTCCGAGCAGTTTTTGCAAGGCGCGGTCTCATATGCAGAGCTTCTGGTGGAAATGCTGCACCAAGACACTGTGAACTCTTGTCTTGTCCCCAAGCAGCAGCAAAAAGTGATTGTGTCAGTTTGAATGAAGCCTCTATGTCTGCGGCCGAGGCACCGGCACTAAAGCACTCTGGTGACACTGGAGAAAGAGGAAGCACAGAAAACAGTGGAAGGCTTTTATCTTTGTGTCACCAAATCTGCTCCAACTGTACGTCAGAGTGCAAGCGCGTATGGGGAGGAGGTGTGGGTGCAGGGGAGAGGCTTGCTGGCGCAATGGCAAGGCGCTTCAATGGTGGCATTCTTCCTTTTTTTGTGGGGACGTGCACACTCGTACACACAGATACACAAAGCTTCGCCAGGGGATTCCCCCCAGGAGTAATACAACCCATCACTACCTTATCACACCAGTGCCCAAAGACAGGAGAGGCGAGTGTAGTGAAGGAGGTCGCTAAAAGACTCTGGGTAGGAAGTGAAAATGCAACTCTCAGTGTGTTTATTTATTTTTTTGGCTTTGAATTAATTTGAGTTTGTTTACGTGAATGTTGGCAGCTGGGACGTTTGTAGCATTCATGTGCATTCTTTCACTGCAAAATCTGAGCAAACAGATTCAGTGGGAAGACTGTAAATACCGACTCTGACAGCAAAATTACCCCATGGTAGCATGAGAGGAAGTGGAGACTTGTTCCGACAGTGGTGGTCCGTGACAAGGCTCCACCAGATTATCCCATCAAATCAGTTCTGATGTCTCTCCTCAAGCACACAGGCTTCCTTTAAACGCCATGTTGATGGCTCACACACTTACTACACATGCACTGAGCAGTAGCAGTGCATGTGTAATAAGCGTCACGTGCGTAGCATCAGGCAGGATCTAGCGTGCCATGACACATGAGGGTGTATTTTGTATCAAAACTGCTCAAACAGCCACTTATATCTATAATGCTGACACAGAATCTTGACTTTGGCTTTAAGACACATATGTGCCTAAATTTGTAAACTAAAATAAGGTGAGGGACATAAAAAAAAATACCATTTAGTCATGGAGAGGTACTGTTCTGCTACCTTTAGATGCGTCCTTGGAACTGTTCAGCATAGCCTAACAATAACATCATTTATAATTTGATTACTTCCTTCAAGCCTGGGCAATCTTATTGGAATAGTAGATATCTAGTACTATCCCGTCTGAACGTGCATTGTCATGTGAGTCCAAGAGAAGTAGTCACACTGCAGATGATCATCTTAAACATGAGGCGTCTCTCAGATCCAGTGTAAAGTCCTCCCTACTTTCCTGTTTCTTAGGCCTGACACCTTTTATTTTGTCAACACTTTCTTCACTCTCTTAAACACAAACTTCACTGCTGAGCAGAAAATCAGATCCAATTAAAGCCTTTTAAATACTAGATGTTCTTGTAACACAAGAATGTTTGGTTCCTTGAATGCGAAGTGAGTAAATAGAGGTGTATTGTCAATGCAACATCAATGTGTGGAATCTCACAATCAAAAACGATTGCTTTGACACAATATTGAGCTTGCAAATATATTACGCCGTATCATGCTCTTCCTTTTGCGCACACCTTGTTTATGGCTTTATGACAGAAATGATGAAACTGCAAGAAAAAGAATCATGGGGGAAACACTGGTCATTATTTGATGTCACAGTGATAGTCAAGCATATGATCCCAGTTTTATATTGATCTAGCACCGTTCAACTCCAGTTCTACCTCTCAGGCGTCAGCCCCTCACTTGTGAGCTCCCCCCAGGCCTTGCTCTAGGAAGATACCCCAGTCTCTCTCTAATAACATTCACTTAAACCGTATGGTCTTCCTGCATCAAGATCCCTGGATTTCCCTCAATTGGGTCTTCATCCAAAGTCAGTTTGTCTTGGAAGCTGGGACGTTTGCCAGGCAACATGTTTTTCAAAGTGAGAGGAATACTCCAACTCATCCACCATTGTAAGGTGCTGATAGTGGTTGTCATATTTGTCCAGTCCATTGAAGTTGAGTTCTGACCTTAACTTGGGGTAGTGACATCTTGTGTGACCTCTTGGATGAGTCGTTGATGATCTGTTGGAGCAATTTTGTCCATTTATGGCAATGTTCACCTCTTTCTCATGCTTTTTCATTTGTGAATAATGGCTTTCTCTGTGGTTTCTGGATTAATAAAGTCTTAGAAAGGACTTTGTAACCCTTTACTGACTGATCAATATCGGTGACCTTTTCTAATCTGTTTGTTAATTTCTCTAGATTGAGGTACGGCGTGTTAGCTTTTGAGATTTTTCAGCCTTCCTCATGTGATCTATTTGGTTGATTTCACAGGTCCGGTAGGGATTAGGACCAATTTAAAAATATGCTTCAATACAGCTAATTTATAATTTAACAAGAAGGGCAATTATTTTTGTCATACAAAATTTAATCTGGATAGTTGTTTTTCTCCTCATAAATGAAATAATAATTTGAAAACATCTTTTTGTATTTAGGCAGATTATCTTTGTCTGGTATGAGAATTTGTTTGGTAATCTGAATCATATGTGACAAAAAAACCTCCAGAAGTAATCTTTGAAAACCAAAATACTCAGTAATATAGAATTAAAAACTATAATGTTTCAGAGATTTTGAAACAAAAACGTAGTTATAAAACATTTGGCTTACAGTTTTCTTATTATGGTAAATAATCAAGTTTTCTGTTCTGGTTGGCCCCTGATAGAATCTATGTTTCAAACCAAAACACGACCAGTCACTTCCTGTTGATCTGGACCTGTTCAACCACCAGTCAGACAATTGCTGCATTCCTGTGCCATGTACCAAAAATAAATAAACCCCCCCCAACAAACTCTGTCATTGCTGCTGTTATTAAGTGTATAACCTAACGGTGGTGATTTTTAGGGTGAGTGGGTGTAATTTGTAAGATAGAGTCTGGAAATATGTGAACATTGGGCGTATGAGTCAGCTGGCGTAGGCAGTAATTTAAAAAGGCATTTTCTTGAAGATTTGCAGAAACAGGGACATACATTTGTATCTATATATGTATTGAGATAGCACAGCTCGAGTGATGTGGTTTCGTCTTTAGAGTTGAAACGCTACAGGACTCCCCCTCTGAGGGATTTTTAAAAATCTGCAGATCAGATAAAATGGCTGACAGATACAGTCCTTGTCCACCTGAAAGCAGACTAAGGAGAAGATTCTTTCTTGAAGTCAGTAGATAATTCCTGCAGCTAGTGGTTGCTGGTGGCTTTTTGAACTGTGTGAAGCTCTTGTTGCATATTTGCTCTTCAAATCCTTCATCCATTCAAATTCTCTTGCACACCTTCGTTAGTTTCACCTGTACTCTGTCTCTCCACACCCGCTCCATCAGCCCAGGTATCCGCTTTGTGTTCTCTTTCTTCTATCTCAGCATAAAACTATGCAGCGGCCGATTGGTGCTTCGCTCTCGTCACTCAGACCAATGTCAATCTAGGTCACACATTGACCACGTGGGTTTGTATGCGGGCAAACACACAGTCTCGCGCACAGCAGAGATAAACAAGTGGTTGCATTTCTGCATGAGTCAGAGCAATCGTAGGCAGAGGTGGAAAGTTTCCTTGTTTGGGCTAATCCCCCTGCTGACACTTTTCATCCTTTTATTGAGTGGGTCATTTGTTTTTGGTCCCATGTCAGCTTTGTTGCTTTATCTTGAGCTGTTCAACAATAACGGCAGACTATATCTATATAGAGATAGATATAGATATATCTATCTCTATATATATAGAGATAGATATAATTGATTGATAGTATCAGAACAACAATTGATCAAATAAACCAATTAAACTCTAAAGATAGAATGGCATTCATATCCATTATGAGTTTATGCAACTGCCTGATTTAAATGATTAGTTAAAAGTAAAA
Organism: Gambusia affinis; assembly: GCF_019740435.1. Lineage (NCBI taxonomy): Eukaryota > Metazoa > Chordata > Actinopteri > Cyprinodontiformes > Poeciliidae > Gambusia > Gambusia affinis. The sequence continues at coordinate 16,444,347 of NC_057872.1, read as the reverse complement.
GCCATAATGCACTGAACAAACTGAACTAAAATTCTTGCATATATTTGTGTTGCAGAAGATGTCTATTAGCATTTATTTATTCATTCTGGTATCCTCTTTTTATAATTAATGCTGGAGCAGACTCCAAAAATAAAAATGATCGTATTATCGAAGTTCTCCTTAGTTGTGAGTCATTTGTACAAATACATAGCAGAAAGAAATACCACTAATAAGATGTGTAACTGTGCGCTTTGTGTCTAATAAGACTTAGTCTTTGGTTTTATAATCACTCAAGCAGCAACCGCTTAGCTTAATTTGTGGATCAAAAGGAAATTCAAATGTAGTTATATTGGCTGCAACAGTAGTAGTTCAGAGTATGTTTACACATTTAAATGAGTTTTTCTTCTGGATTTTGCTAATTAAGATTAGCATTTTATAATGTCATTTTGGATTCGGTGAAAGTTTGGCATTTTGCTGAAAGGATGAGAAAATGAACTAGATCATCATTGCAAAGGTTACGTGAAATTGAGAATGCTTACATATTTAGTTCTTGATGAGATAAATCTATAAGCTAGTTCACTTCACATACAAAGACGACTTTATGCACCGCTTAGCTTCAGTTGTTTAGACCAGATAGCTCAGACTGAGGTTGTTTTTGTAAGAAACTGCATTTTAAGCAGTTTTTCTGTCCTTCTGTTTGGCACATTACTGATACAAACTACAGTTTTCAGTCCTGCTCACAGAAAACCACATGTTTGCAATTTATAATGTAGCAGAAGCCAACAAGGAAGTCTGCAGAGTCTTCAAAACATCATCAAGAGATAATGTTGGATAATTTTATCAGGCTAAACAGCTACTGTAATCGGGTTACTTTAGCTGATTTACATTTGTTTTACATCTGAGATTATAGAGTTAATAGCAGTTCTATACATGTGAAACATAATTTGCATGCTGCATAATGGAGTGGCATTTAGTGCAAGCTGGTAAAGAATCTTTTTTGGGTTTTTCCAGCAAAGCTGAAGGCAGTTCTCCAACACAAATCACATTATTAATGTTTTTTCTGCAAATCCTATTCAAAGTTTATTCATAAATGCACTTTAAATACTTCTGTTTTATAATCACTCAAGCAGCAACCTCTTCCCATTGTTTCCCATTGTGCTAGATGATTTTATAAAAACAGTTTTCTCTTATCTCAACCCGCATTTCTGGTTTCTGAACTGTATGTATGCTGATCAAAACTGAAATATCACACAACGCTTCATATTATATAAGCATAGTTTTGTCTGAAATTTGCCATTTTAAAGATGAAACTAAGCATGTACTTCTTAACTTTTTAATTTTAGGTCTTCATTCTCGCCTCTTGAACTAAGCAGTTCTTTCTTGGTACTTTGAAGGTTAAACATAAAGAACTGGTACTGCTAGTATCGGTTTAGCAATGAAACCAGCAATGAAACCAGCTTGGGGGGGAAAAAAAAGTAGTCTGTTGAAAGGTTACAGAATTAAAAATATGGTAATCAAATTAGCAAAGACATCTTCAAATTAGAATTTATTGGCAATCAAGTCTAAAATAGGTCAACCTGAGAAAGAGGCTGAGTGTATAAGAATAACAAAAACATTTGACGATGCATATTGAAATTGCAAAAAGTGCCTGTTTGAAAGTTTGACATGCAATTTTTCTAAAATTGTTTTATTTTGTGAATCACTCGTTCTGTGATTTACGATGCAGATAAAGTTTCAGGTTTACTAATGGAACCACCACAATATTAATCAGAGGATGAAATACTATTGAAACAATATTTTATATGTAATATGTTTAATCTAAATCTAAGAATCGTTTTACAGGATTCAAGGAGATCCAACCCCAAAGCAGCAGATATCATTCAAATTTATCAAACTTCAGGTTCAGTCACATATCCAATCATAATTAAGCTGGATGACATGTTTGACTTGTCTAAATGATGCACAATATGTCGATATTGCATCAGCATCAGGTATGAACAGTTTCGCTTTCAGAGGCGGAACAGCAAATACGTTTTTGGAAAGAAACGTCGGATCACGAGTCGTCATGTCCGTCTATATTTACACACACACACACACAGTAGTCTGTGTATGGATGCTTTTTATTTTTACATGTAGACTCATTTTATTTGTAAGCTGACTCATTACAGGTCATTGGTCAGAATCACAGTTCCCTCTGATGTACTGAGAGTTCAAAAGAGGCACTTTCGAGTCTTGTTTTGCAGAACAGCTGACTGATTTTTTCCTTCTGTCAAAGTTGATGCCAAAAGGTTGAACTGTTTCAAACTAACAAGAAAAACGTTTTTAAAATGTTTTTAGAAACATCTGCGTAGATCCCGATACTTACTGATGCAATGCGGGTTTAATGATCAGCTCACGCTCACAAGGGCCATGGCAGTAAAGTAAAAATTAAACATTTGAATGAATTTTAAAAGCAAGCACTACATGCACCTTTTTATATACTTATTCAAAATTATACTTACAATTTTAACACTTGACAGAATTACTAAAGTTAATTTAAATGTATAAGTTTTCTGCACAAACCTTGTTAATCAGCATTTTTCATAATCGATTGCTTTATTGGAGATCAGTCTTAATCTAGCTTTCAACACCTGTCCATTGAAGTTGTTTTTCTGCTTGATACTAATGTAAACACATAATTAAATATTAGAATATTATATCAGACCATCAATCAATCAATCAATCAAATTTTATTTGTACAGCACATTTCAGCAGCAAGACATTTCAAAGTGCTTTACATCAAATCAGACACAAAAACACAATGCAACATAAAATCAACAATCAAAACACAACATTAAGTCAGATTCTGTCAATAAACTTGCAATTGATTACGTTTCAAATACAATCCTAAACAAGTGGGTTTTTAGTTGAGATTTAAAGGAAGTCAGTGTTTCAGCTGTTTTACAGTTTTCTGGAAGTTTGTTCCAGATTTGTGGTGCATAGATGCTAAATGCTGCCTCTCCTCGTTTGTTTGTGGTTCTAGGGGTGCAGAGCAGAACCAGAACCAGAAGACCTAAGAGGTCTGGAAGGTTGATACAACATCAGCAGATCTTTAATATAGACAAAAACAATAAAATAAAAATAAAAAGTAAGTTTAATACCTGCCTAAAAAATATTTTAAAATCTGCCATGTGAACCTCATTCATCACTTATTCTAATTTATTAAATATGACCATAATTTTGTCTATATCTACATTAAAGATACATAAAATACATAACTTTATCATGTATTCCTTGTAAAATGACAGTTTTAATCTTTCGAATCTTGTGATCAAACAATTTTGTTATTGTTCAATTTATCTGTGTTTTTCTCTGCATTTGACTTCCTTTCAGGCGCTTGTTTTGCAGAAACTAAGAGTCACCTCTCGTGAATAACATCTCGCCATGATTCATCCAGACACCGGGGAAGATTTTGTTTGACAGTCTTCATGCCCCATTAGTGGGGAATGGGTCAGCGTCAAACATTGCCTGAAACTGTGCATGAAAAATGCTCTGAAACCATCTGCTGTGCATGTAGCCTGTGAGGGAATCCGCAAGAGAGTTCACACTTGGTGGGGAAAAAAGAAGCAACTCATTGGAAGAAAACAGGATTTGGGGAACCAAAAGTTGCTTTTCTTTTTGGACAATCTCGCTGTTGCTTTGCACATTTCATTTCCAGGAAGACCTGAGGAATATCTTTCTTATGAATAATGAATATGTGTATTTTTTGGTCTAGTTTCTAGTACACTTGAAATAAGGCAAAGCTAACTTACAAGTACCTTTTTCAGAAAGATATGCAGTTGTTTTAAGTAAATAATTTCTTACTATTGATGAAGTACTTGTTCCAATTGCATATATTTTATGGTTTTCCTGTTGTTAAAGTGAAATTATAACATTTGACCGTTTCTTTAAACATCACATGTTTAGGTTTGGTTTGAACCAAAACAATTGGAACATATTTTATATGAATTGGTGATTTTGATAATGACAGTCGACAAAAATCTATTGTTTACTTGTTTCTCAATTGGTGATTATTTGTTTTATGTCTTTTTTATTTTTGTGTTTCATGATAAAGCACTTTGAACTGCCTTGTTGCTGAAATGTGCTATACAAATAAACTTGATTAATTGATTGATTGATCATCTGCCAGTGAAACTAATACTTTTTCATCAATATTACAGAATTAAGGACTTTAAACAAGCTCCTCTATTATGCTGAAAAGTTACTTGTAAGTTAGTTTTGTATAATTACAAATGCACTAAGGTATTTTCATTAGAAACTAGATAAACACTGGTAAGATTTTGTGTTTTTGCAGCTGTAGTGGAAAATCCAGTTCTTGTATTGCCTTCTAGTTGGCCACAGTTTTTTTTTTTTTTTTTAACAAAGCGTTAACCGTTTATGATTCACCGCATTCAAACTTCATCTCTTCACATTTGACGCCTGGTGTTAAACAAAAACCAAGGTGCAGAAATATCTGCCTCATGGCACGCTACGACTGCCATGTAGCTGCCAGTTCAAGCATTGTTATTTTCTCCGCAGTCCTCTGTGTGCAGGGCGAGGCACTCCCATTCATTTTTGCATGAAAGATTTCCTCCAGTGAAGGAGAAACGTTGGGACACCTCTTGTGACGTTCACTGATCTGCGTAGCAGAGGAGCAAGTATGTGCGCTTGCTGTTCCTCGTAACTGGAATTGCTGACTTGGTGAGTGAGAAAGAAGCCTGGAAGTGTTGACACAACTCGATGCTGATGTAAGACGTCTGAAGGGTGTCACTGAGTCACGCATTATCTTCTTGAAGGTTGCAAAGCATTTTTTATTTATTTATTTTTTGTCCGCCATGGTGGCTTGGATTGTTACAAAAAAAGGTATCAAACCAAGCATGCTGCGTTTGTTGAGTGTGTTTTTTTTCTGTCCTCCCACAGACGCTTGAAAATAACCACATTACAGAGCACCAGCTGCACTTCAGCTTTCTGAGCCTCATGGCAAGTCTGAAGGGGCAAAAAAGAAGATAAATAAGGTAATTATCCTTGGAAACATTTAAAGAAGAAGCTCAATAAAATTTTTGGATTTAGGATTTAGAAAAAAAGAAAAGGAGCTAAATAACGCTAACACAGTAAGCTCTGTTCTTTCTGACGTACAAAGAAACGCTACTATAGACGTGTGTCGATATTTTGTTGTGTTAGATGTGATTTTCTGCAGGAATCTTTTGAGAAATGTAGATTTTTCATGCTACAGTTGAATTCGTGTCCAACTTGTTGCGTTTAGGTGTTTGATTGCCGTGATGCAGCATTAAAATTTTCTAAGACATTGAATTTTGGGTTTTCATTACATCTAAGCCGTAATCTTAAAAATTAGAATAAATTTCATTTTATTTGATATAAATCTATGAGTTTCAATTTCTGAAATGAGTGACAAAAAATATTAAACTTTTTCACAATACTCAGATGTTTTCATATCTACCTGTTTCTAATAATTTGTACACAATTATTAGGCAAGTCTTATCCTTCAGGATTATTTTTATGAATCACCAAATAGATGCAAAGTTTTTGTGTCTGTGTCCACGTAAAGGACTTTGTGAAATCTGTTGACTCTGAAGATAAAAATATTTTATGCCTGATTTTAACTTTATCTTTTCTTGAAGAACATTTGCCTGTATTTCCTTAACATTTTAGACACAAGCTGTTCCACCACACTGTTATTTTTGTACAAGCTCCTTTTAAAGCAGCAGCAGCGTTTCAGGGAGCTGCACCTTGCCGCTCCCCATTGCTTCCATGTGGCCTTGTGAAGTTTCAGCGTTCATGATTGTACGCTATTGATCCGGTGGTGATAGTGGGAGTGAAAATTAGAGCAGCTTTAGCTCTGTCACTGGGCCGACGAAGACAGCACTCCTCCTCTCCCTTCCCAGCTGAATAATCTTCTTACTCACCGGATGTGATTCACCTATCTCACTCTGTTGGAAGAGCGCTGTGTTGTCTAAATGTTTGCTTGATAACGTTGTGTAGTGTTTGGAAAGTTCTGTGCCTGCTAGATAAATAACTTCATCTGAGTTTCAGCCTTCTGTGCTGTCCTGCCTGAATGTGAGCAGAAATACGTTGGCCGGGGAAGTTTATGACATTTGAGGACAAACAGCTCAAACTAGACTTCTAACCAATTTGTTGTTGTTCAGTTTATACATCTTGGCTACTGAATTTTTACGTTGGAGTGATTAGTTTAAATTGATGAATAAGTAATTTTGGCTCTAAAGAATTGGTTTCTTTTAGTTGATTCATATGAAAGTACTGCAATATTATCACAAGATGCAACATTAGTGAAGTAATTCAGTTATCTTTAAATTTTACTTCAGTTTTACAGACTAGAAAAAAATTAGTAACTCTATTCACACGTCGATGCCTAAAGCAAAAGTGATTTTATTGTGTTTAAACATTGACTGAATATCCGCCTCGGATTTCAAAAGTAAAAATCACTGCAGAATGGAGTGTTTTGCGCATCATTTTTCATGCTTTTGAGACACATTGAATGCATTGCATTGAAGTTCACTGACACAACATGATAGTTTCATCAGAACTGGTAGCGATTGAAGATTGAGAAAAACTGATAAGACCTCAACTCCGACATAATTCACTCTTTGGTACGTTTGATTCACATTGTATTCAGGTCACTGATGCTCCATGTTTTAAAAGCAAACTGTTCATGAGCTGAGTTGTTTTGGAAAAGTTACATGATAATAATGTCTTGAAAATTTCTCATGTCTCATGAAGCTTTAAAATGACTAAAGTAAAGTTATTGTCTTTTATCAGGTTGTGTTTGGCTGTAAGGCTTGAATGTCGCTGATTCTCTTCAGAATTTACAAACGTTTCAGCCAATATTTTCGCTGAACCATGATATTCAAACCAAACAGGAAGTGAATCCTTAATAGTAACCACTACTAAGGCAACAATAAGTTTGCCAGTTTTCTCTGTGTACTTCATGTCTCCCACTGATGCAGAGGCTTTCTGAGCAGGCTTTGTTTAGCGAGAGACGATGGGCTTACACTAACCCACTTAGCTGATGTTTGGAGCTCCCCTCCCACATCACAGTTTCTGTTCCACTCTTTCCTCTTCATTCTTCTCATGCTGCCTTGATGTCACTGGTAAATTATCCTCTCCCTCTGCTGCCCTCTCTTCAAACTCCCCCGCTCATATCTTCCCTTGCTCTCTCTTTCCCTCTTCACGCTCCTTCGATCCCTGAGAGGGGAACTTCCATTCTAGCTTCTACCCAGGAACAGGCTTCCACTGTGGAAAAACAGCTACATTATACGACCGGGATGGGATACCGCTTCAAAAATAGTCCAAATAAAAGGATATTTTCTTTCTTAAAGGGGCAGCATTATGTAATATGGATTTTTTTTAAAAAAGCTTTACATGATGTCGTAATGTTATTTCCTCATCAAGAACATACCTGGAGTGTTGCTTTGACTCTTTGGATTGAGGGAACCAATCCAAAGAGTCCTTCAGACTAGTGGCAGCAGCAATTAGCAAACAGCTTGTGGAACTGCGCATCTGCTGAGCTCATTATACGAACTACTTCTCAGTCCAGTGGTCTGACAAATGTTTGTAAATGCTTGATAGAGGAATGTTGTTTGGAGTGTCAAAAGAGCAGGGACTTCTTAAAGAGACAGAGGCCCAATTGCGAAGTCAAATTTCTTTTCAGTCATGTTTGATATATATACAGCATTTTTATAACAACTAAACTGAAGGTAACACAATTACATGATTGTGCTTTAAAATGACATTATGTGGCTAGAAACCTTTAACTAAGGTTTCTAGCGATGTATGCTGCATTTTTCAGCTTGCATGGGATTTTCTTTGACAACTGAAAACTGCCAATAGTGGTGTTAATTTACTTAAAACCTTTCCACAGTGCAGCATGTCTATTTTTAAACGTAATTTCCAAATAAATTTAAAATGATCATTTCCCACAGTCAGGCACCCTCATTCAACAGCCCATATAAATATCTCCTATACGGAAAGCAAATGTGCATATTGGTCCGAATCTTCCTCTCATCTGCTCCTGAAAGACGGCAGCTATAATTGGCCACCTTTCAGCCTTAATGGGCAGACAACACACGTAATCTGGAGCTCAGTCACACACTTGAATACATGCACACACTCTCAGGAAACACAGCACGAGTCATCATATTCAAAGCAGATAGAAATAGACACAGACTGCATGAGGTGACCACAGTGGCGTAAGCAATACCATTACCTCAACAAAGATCTTGACCAGTAACCTATTATTGTGTGTGTGGCTGTGGGAGCCTCCATGAAGGGCCAAAGATGTTCTTTTTTTCCAGGAAACGGACTCTGGCTTTTCATGAGGTATGCCTGGAACTTACACAATCCATGCAGAGTCCTTCCTCGCCTCCTTTTTTTGTTGAGGAGTTTTATGTGTCTCCGTGAAAACTTGGGAGCGCTCCTGGCCGCAGCTGTGGAAATGCTTCGCTGGCCCACTCCACACAGTGGGGATAGCGGTGGAGACCCTGCGTAAATGAGTGTTTGGGTGGAGGGCCGAAACGGTTTAACTGAGAAAAAATGAGCAAAAAAGAAAAAAAAAAAGGAGAAAGTGGTGTTGCTTAATCTTAATGCAAGCTGTTCTTTCTACTCCCTTTAGTTCAACGTATGCTCTCCTGGTCAAAATATTCTCATTTGGCACTGATGGATCACAATTAGTAGGCAGAACTTTAAAATGCAGAAAGAAGAAACAGGGGCGAGTGGGAAGTAAAGTAGGCAAATTTTTGAAAACTGCATCTAAAATCAAGGACGCTATTAAACAGATGAGTAAAAGTTTAAGGCTGTAGCCTTATGGTTCTGAATCTGTGCAGAAATGTGTTTTTTCTGTTATTTTTCATGCTTTCTACCTTTGAACCTGGCAAGATTGTTGAGCTGCACAAGCAAGGTGCTTTCACAGAAACAGTTGTTTTAGGTGTTGCTTTCATCTTGAAGCAAATTCGCTCTTGAGCTTGAGCCGTCTGGAAATTACGGTAATTAATAATAAAACATTGCATACCAGGAAATAAATAAACCTGTCAGACTGGATTGAAAAACTTGACTCTCCTCGATGTGTTCAATTTACTTCTAGAACCAGTGTGACCGCAACAGCGCGAGAAAGAACAAAACTATGGGAATATTTGTCCTGAGTGACGAATTATGACTCTAGCCATTGATCGGAACAATGTGCAGCTTAGGAAATTGATAAATCACAAATCCTGCTCTGTGTTCTCAAGCCGGTTTGCCAAGGGCTCTCAAAAGATCTTTTCAGTAGAAATGTTCTGCGAATACAAACTAATCTTTTAAGTTTCCAGTGTCTCCCTCTCAGGAAGCGACCAGTTGATTACCTCAGCCAAAACCAGCCAATCATCTGGTCTTGAATTACATCATACAAAGTTGGTGTGAGTGTTGGAAGCTCAGTGGTCTTGTTATTAATCATGTTATAATGCTTCCAGGAGTTTTTGCAGGAACACGGTCAATAAAACCTGGATTGATTTAGTCGTTAAGTTTTGCGAAGTGGAGCTGGGAAATTCAACAAAAGCCATCTTTGACTTTATGAGAGAGCATGTAGAAAAATGTGACAGTGATTTACTTTCAAGCTATTACCGTATTATATATTTTTAAAGAGTTTATGGTTGTGTAATATTTAGACTGTTATAGTCTGAGAAGACAGTCTATAGGGCACAACTCACTGTTTCAGTATTTTCGTTGTAGATCGGCACAGAATTTGCATTGAATCTTGTGACAAATCATGTGCCACAAACCCACTAAAATTCACATTTTTTGAACTTTAAATTTCTCCTTTTGCTTTGTGAAGCGTGAAACCTTTGAAGTTTGCAGCTTACTTTCAGAAGAAGCAGCGCGTACATTTGGATATGCCAACATGCAGATCTAATTTTTTTCTCGCGTGCTGACAGGGACTGTCCTTACTTTGCATCATGGGAAGCCCCGATTGGAGCAGCGTCCTGTTGAGGATTTGCATGCTGAGTGCTGACTGCAGGCTGTGGTAACTGTTCTCTGTAACAGCCTGCCTGATTTAACTCTGATCTGCCACTCTTCTTGACACTAATGCTCTAATGGGTGATTAGCTGTCAGAAGCTCTTGTGTTCTGCTTTTGATTCCCATATTACATTGGAAAGGCATGCACCCTGTGAGGCTGCGTGCTTTTGGGTGCGCAAATGTGTGTTTTACTTGTAGTAGAAACTGTTTGGGATTCTGTGCCGTGGAATGTCTGGGCAAGACTCCCTGTTTTCCCCAGCGGAGCAGGCCATTCACATGCAGCCATCGGTACGCAGGCTGAACACCCAGTGCTGCGGGCCTGGAAATATGTGTCCACTTTCATGGACTAAAAGCGGCTACTCAAGCCTTGAGATCTTAGCTCATCGGTTTAACATCGGATCAACAGGAAGTGACCAAATCAGATCAGGTGTGCCTCTTTCCCACATGCTCAATCTGATTTCTGGGTTCTTTGCTCTCATTTTCTCGTTTTATTTTCTTTTTTTCTCCCTCTTCCTTTTCGCTGTAACTCCAGTTTGACCCCGTGACTCATCTCTCCCACAGTGACCACACCAATGCTGTCTATCTTACACAGACGCAGCACTGACCTAGACCCTCATATGCACACTCCCACACTTTCACGCAGACTCACACACACACACGCACACACACACACACACACACACACACACGCACTCACGCCATTGCGTCACTCTCCTGTGGTGTGGCAAGTTACTACAACGCAGCTGTTTCTCCTTAACTGCGCTGGAAGCCTGGATGTCAGTGCTTTGTTGTGTGTGATTGACTGACGTCTGGCAGCATTTCACATATGTGGGTGATATTGTGCAGGACCTCGTTACTCTTTGTGTTGAGGACAGTCGTAATCAGAATCGTCAGATGTGACCTCTTACCCTTCTGTGACACACTGACAGGAAGGGTACAAAATAAAAAAGAAAAACAAGCACAACATTGCATTTAAATATGGCCAGTGTACTCCACACATTGCGTACACTGGCACTGATTCTACAAATCTTTAGTGTTTTACTGGAAAGAGGCAGCATGATTTCCTCAAAAAGATTTTCACTATTTGGTGCTTGTGGCTGCTTTCTCAGAACAAGAAGGTGCTGGATCCAAACCCGGGAGGCAACAGACTGTTTAGTGTGGAGTTTCTTTGCTCTTCTCCCCACAAGCATAGGATTTCTCCAGGTGCTCCAGTTTCTACTTATAGTATGAAAACAGGTTAGGTTAAAATAGCATGTGAATGGTTGTGTGTCTCTGATGGACTGATGACCTGTTCCAGGTGAACCCCGCCTGCTGCTCACTGACTGCAGGACAAATGACCCAATACAAGCTCCTCCCATTAACTCTGCACTGGACAAAATGATACAGAAAATTATAGAGTAGTGTAGGTTAGTTTGATCCCTGTTACCTAAAAAGAATAAACCAAACATAAATATATTCATTAAAACAAGACGACGTCTTAAAAGAGACTTTGAAATGAGACTCTACAAGGTTGTGAACCACAATAAGTGAATATTGTTGCATTCATTGTTTCTGTATGTTTTTAACTTAAGAACCTTGTTCTGCTGGGGTTTCGGCGCTCACATGGTTAATGACGGTGAGACCTGGAGGGATTTGGTTGGGAGGAAGAGCCACCCTGATCTACACTGGAGTGGTGTTCTATTATTGGATTTGTGTGGTCATCGTGGATTGTCTATAACGAGCATCTTGTTCAAGCAGGCATCCATATGTGCTCTTGGCACCAGGACATCCTGGCCACAGTTCAATGGTAGACTTTGTTTTCCTCTCATCTGATCTGTGGCCGCATGTCTTGGGAACTGTCCACCATGACCAGTCTGGTGGTAAGTTGACTCCAACGTACCACCGGAGGGGCAAGGGGTAGCATATCCTTGGCAGTGGCAGAGGCCCGGGTAGGTGGGTGGGTCTCATGCCGCCCCCTGATGAGATGCCGCCCTGGACAATTGGAGCTACAGGTTGCAGATCCTGTTCTAAACCATGCCTAGATGCATTAGCTGCAAGGTTGTTGTCTTGCTCAAAGATGATCCTGTGACTCAGTCTCAACTCTATTGCAGCTGATAGCTGGTTGTCTACCAGAATGATTCTGTAATTAGCTCCATCAATCTGTCCAGAAACTCTGACCACCATCTCTGTCCCTGCTGAAGAAAACAATTGTGATCATGTTTAACTCTACAGAATTATTCTCTGCTCTCTGCCTAGCTTGTTTGTTTTATCTTCTAAATGTCTAGATAAAACTCTAAATTGGACTATTTATCGATTTTTTTTTTTGTCACCCTTTCACAAAGAAGGCCATATTTGTGGCATGAATGGCTAATAGTTATCCTGTCAACAGATTCATGATGCTGTACCGTGCGATCAAAGCCATTTGAGTCCAGTTTGATATACTCTGAGTTTAAATGTACTGTATTCTCATGCAAACCTAAGACAATGTATTTATTAAACTCTGTAAAGAATCTAAATTTGATTTTCAGAATGCTTAGTGCAGCATCCTAAATTCATATCACAAGAAATGTTTTAAAAGTTGGCAGTAAAAACCTTTTTCTTAAAAAAATATCAGGCAGAAATAGATTCATCTAAGAAATAAATGAGTAAAAGTAAGACTTGACAGATTTGTCTAACTTAACTAGGAAATTTTTCTTCACCCTGGATTAAAATTTTCCCTAATTTGTGTGTGTGCATGTGTGTGTGTGTGTGTGTGTGTGTGTCCAGTCATGGTCACCATGGAGAAGTCTTACTAAGAATCGTCATGACAACTCCAGCCATCGACTACTGTGTTATAAGCCAAAACACGTAACCGTCTCCTACGCATCAGCACCGTTCACACATACGCTGATCCACACACACAACAGACGCCCACACGCACGACGACGTATATGACAGATTTTAAACCCGAGTGTCAAAATGGAGTTACTTGTTTATGAGATAAAATTAGGAGAGTGTTTATCTTGGACAGATGGATGGTAGAGATGACAAGTCCTGAAGTGCTGCTACTTTTAAATAAGTCAAAGTTTTGTCTCATTGGAAAAGAGGAATAAAGATTTGATTAAATAAAGATTCTCCAAAAGACGCTGAAAAATGTATTTCTTGTGAGCAGGTATTTTAAAAATATTGAGTTTCAACATCAAAACACGCCTTGTTGAAATAAAAGTGCCAGCAGCAAGAATCTGTGGCTGATTCTCGCCACCAGCTCACAGCTCGCCCTGATCACCTCTTACAACAAACACAAACACACACACACGCACACACACTGCACAAGCACAACCTAATGGTCAAGAAAGAAGGAACCTCCTCCTCTCCTGTTTCTGACCCATTTTCATGTGCAGGCTGCTGTCGAACAGCCCTGCCGCGCAGCCCTCCTTGTTTCCACTGAGGTGGAAAATACTGGTGAAGTGGAGAAGAGAGGGGTGTGGAAAGGCAGGGGCCGCGGCAGATGAGCTGCAGGGCGGAGGAAAGTATCAGGATGAGTGAGTGCGTCCATTAACTCCCCCAGAGGTGCGCCGCAGGGGGGCTGAGGGATTTGCCCCTGCACTTGTGCTAAGTGTGTTTGCCTACGAGTGTGTTTGGTCATGTGTTAGTGGAAAGGTGGAGTTCTGGTTAAGAAACATCCGATCTCACTTTCCATCTTGTCTCCAGTGTCCAAAACATCAGAAAACCCTTCCAGTGAACCTCTTTCTTCTCTCTTCGGAAGCTACTTGGAGAGATACCAACTCTCTCCAGTTTGTTTATGAAAAGTGTTTTAAGTTTTTTAGCTCTGTTTGTAATTTTATGGAAAAGTTTATCACTTTTGAAGTGAGGCTCAGTTAAAAGTTTATTCATCACTTTAGTTTTCATTTTTCAATTGATATTTCTGTTTATCAGCACATTTGAAATGCTCCTGTTCTTTACTACTCTGATCACAATAGCTCTCCTTTCTGTAGGCTTGGAGATCCTGCATCTGTCTCTGCGGCTATTTCCTGTTGCTACAAGTAGAGATTTTGTTCATTAAAGGCAGATTAAATACAAACCTTGTAAAAATCTAGTAGTATCCTTTATAGATTTCTTTGGTTTTCTTGTCTCTCTTAACTGTTTCCTATTATTAAATGAATTTTAATATCAGAAAAAGCTAACAAAAGTATGTTTCCAATAGAAAGGAGAAAACATGAAGCAGTGATGCAGCTTTCACAGAGCAGTAGGCCTAACAGAATTACTTCAGGAGAGTAAATTTTCTTAAGTAAATTTACTTTACAACTCATAATAGTACAACTAGAAACAGACTTGGGAAAATGGCATTTATGGTGAAAACCACTCCTGAAAAATAAAATAAATACAAATTTCCTGCTCCCATCCATCCATCCATCCATTTTCTGTTCACCCTTGTCCCTAATGGGGTCAGGAGGGTTGCTGGTTTATTTCAAGTTGGACAGATTGTTTCCCCTTAATAAATTATACTTTGAAATAAATGGATTTTCAATTAAACACAAAACATTTAAAGGCCTTTATATTGGATCACTACATGTCCCATAATGCATCAGGATAGTGCAGATTGTTGGACCCTTCAAACCTAAAAACATTTAGTAACCATTGATTTTTCACTGAATGTTTTGCTGAAAAATATAGTACATACGGCTCAGTTTTTCAGCTTTTGTGACTGCTTCTAACTTGTTGGTGCGGTTAAATATAGCAAGTCATTTTCCAGAGTCAAAGTGAGATAGCTGCTTCATTTAGTCAGAGTTTAATCATCATGGAGATATGCAGCTCTGAAGTGGAGCTGTTTGGAAAACTCCTCATTTGTTGATACGTTCAAAGTGCTTTTGGGGAACTCCGGTCACTTGAGAAAAACCAAACTGCTGCCTAAAACTCTGGATGTGTGTGACGTACTTACTATTTTTAAAATGTGTTTCCTAATTCAGCTGGTTTTGATTTTTTTGGTATTACTCATAGTGTGTAGGGTTGGAGAGGGTGTGGAGTGTCTTCTGGCAGTGGCCGAAGGAGAAACCCAATCCAAGTAGTTATTAGACCAACCCTATCCAGGACCACGAAGGGACGTGAAAAATAAATGAATAAATGCATAAAGTTATACTTTGTAACACAGAATCCCTTTTTGCAAACAAATATATCAAATTTAACTTAAAAAATACCTACATTTAAAATCAGTAACCTTGTAGTGACTACAGTGCTTTGCAAAATTATTCACATTCATGTTTTATGACATTACAGCCACAAGCCTCAATGCATTATAGATGATATATCACCACAAATGTGAAGTCTTCAGGAAACGCCGTGTTCAGTGTACATTGATATTCAGTCCCCCTTAACTCAGATGCTCTTAAATCAAATCCACAGCAAAGGATAATAAAGTTGTTCTGGTCAGATTTGGCCTAAGTTGACAAACTGTGCAGTATTTCCAGTGTTTTGCTGTTTTTAGCGCTGAACATCATTCCTGTGGTCAAACATGGAGGTGGCAGCATAATGCTGTGGGGATGCTTTTCTACAGCAGGAAGCTAGTCAGAGTTGATAGGAGGATAAATGCAGCTAAATAGACGACAACGCTGGAGGAAAACCTGATAAAAACTGAACAAAAACTTGAGACTGTGGAAGGTGTTTTCTTCTAGCAGGAAAACAACTCTGAACATACACTGGAACTATTCAAGTGTTGTATGGCCCAGTCAAAGTCTAGACCTAAATTCAGTTGAGAATCCATAAAGCTGATTTCCACAAATGCTCAATTACTCAATTTGATTGTGTGCGACTTGCTAGAGCCAAGAAAATGCTTAAAAACTTTAATTCTCTTGATGTACAAAGCTGTGATAGATTTACCCCCAGAGGCCTTCAGCTGTAATTGCAGCAAAAAAATGCTTCTGAAAACTTGTTGGCCTGAACGCAAATGCTCATAACCGTTTCCTCCCACAAGTAATTACTGCTTTGTGTTGGTCTACTACATAAAATCCACATAAAACACAATGCAGCGTGTGGTTATAATGTGACAAAGCATAAAAAGCGAAGAGCTGTGACTAAGGCACAGCAGGACTTCCAGCTAATAGAGCAATGATGAGAAATGAGCAAATGAAGTTGAAATTTCTCGTGGCGTCTTTTAAATACACATTCATAATATGACATGGAACTTTGATAGTTCAGTGTTGGTTTGTGGTGATTTCAGTCAGTTTTCTGTGAATACGAAGCAGGACAACACCTGCATGGTGTTTCACCTTGTTTCGTGAGAAAGAGGCCAGCTCTATCGATACTCAGCTTTGTGGGAACCGAGGTTGGAACTACAGGCCTGGGATCCGCAGCAAATCTTGCCACCCTTTCCTCCGAACCCCCTGGTCACAGAGTCAGCGGGTTTGTGGTCCACTGATCAAGGTAGCGACACCACCCACTGGAGTCTCACTTGCCGGTTTCGTCCTGCTACCATGTGATGTAAATGGAAGTGAAAAAGATCACCCACTCACCTCTTAGTGCCATGACAATCATATGACATCAGTTTTGCAATGACAAGGCGTTATTATCACCTGTGCAGTCCTGCCGGGCATTTCACACCGCAGTCAGACGGGCTGATTGAGGCGGGAGGTGACGTTTTTTTGAAAGTTGGTGTGAGAGCTTGCGTGTGCAGATAAAGTCAGAGCGATGATGTTGTCACACTCGCTTTTCTACCGGAACCAAAATTTGTCGTTCCACCACATGAGTGGAAACCAGTGGAATCTCGTCGGCTGCAGCCCTCGCCGCGTTTTTCGAGACCCGCAAAGAGTCGTCTTAAGCTGCGTTTGCACGTTGCACCACATCCACAACTGGAAGACGGCGTGGGCGCTTGTGGCAAGGAAGTGTGCACTTTCACTGGCTCCTCTGGTGAGCAAGTGTGTGAATGTTGTCAGTGTACTAATCCTGGAAAGAGAAGTGAGGCACTTCTGCTGTTTGCTAAGAATAGTCTGCAGTTTGCATCACTTCCTTTTTCTGATACATCATACATGCACACACACATGCAAGGTTGAACAATTTCCTTATCTGGCTTGATGTGGCAAGCATGTTCTAGGTGTATGTGTGTGTGTGTCTATATCTGTGTGTGTGTGTGTGTGTGGAAATTACATTGTACAATGTAATTGTACAACGTGTGGGCTGGGAAACAGCTGGCGACTCTAGTTAACGCACATGGCTTCATTAAGTGCAGCGATGAAGCTTACTGTACATCTGTCCTGTCGTACTCTTACACACACATAGACGTGTGTGTAAGTGTGTGTGCGGGTGTCAATGTGTGTGCGAGTTACAGAGAAAGAGTGAGAGTTGGAAAGAGATGCCTCACCACGTGACGTAAGTCTCTGGTGTTTTCCAAACCAAGGAAGTGGAACCAGCAGTGACGAGGATGTGATGTCATTATCAGACTTTCTTTCTAAATCAACCTCGTGTTTCAAGATGCTTTTGTCTTTCTTTTATTTTACTCACTTTCTTTTTGCCTGTTTTCATGTTTCCATCTGTCTTTCCCTGTGCGTCTTTGCACATGTCTGCTCTCCTGCTATCGCTCTTCATCTATTGCTCCTCTTCATGTTACGCTGCAGGAGAGTGGGCGTTTGCTGCTCTTTTTTTTTTTTTTATGAATGGGCCGTGTTGTTTACTCTCTGACAAAGCTATTTCTGTCAGCTCTGATGATGAACACATACAGTGTGGCCACACCAACTTCCTCTTCGTTTACTCTCCGGCCTCTGATTGGCTGAGCCTCTCCTCTCAATGGTAACGGTTTTGAGGTTGAGAGTGTGTGTTTTTAGTTGTGCATGCGTATGCGCACGTGGGCCAGAGTGTTGAGGGGTCTCTGTGGGCTTCCTTTTTAGTGATAACTGATAAAAACATCCTGTTTCCAAGAGAGAGGCAATCTTCGTTCTGTTTTTTTTTCTTTTTCCAAATGATGTCAGCACAGCCCACGCCGTAAAGGACAAATTTATATTTCAGAGTGTGACTGAAGAGGTGTCGCAGCTGTCAGTGCAATGTTTTTGTGTGAGAAGGGAATTGATATCTCCATCTAAATAACTAAGGATACATTAGAGAACAAACTTTGTTTTACCTTTACAAATTTTAATGAATTTTTTTTTTTTTAAAGTTTAAAAATTTTGTTTATTAAAGAGTGTTTTGAGCTGGAAAAGTTAAACCTTTCCTAAACATCAACCCTCGTTCACGACTCTTTCTCTATTTTTGTATACTTATGAGATTTTCTTTCAAGCAAAATTTGCTTTCTTGATTTGCACCCAAAATAAGAGATGCATTAATTTCTAACTTGAAAGTGAGAATAAAAATTACTACAATACAAAATATTTTCCGGCAAAGACATGAGGCCATTTTTGATGGAAAACCCAAAATGCAATATTTCTTTTTTGTTTAAAACAAACAAACAAAAATAACTTTTTTGTCGTAAATCTTGTATACAGCCAGTCTAAATACAAAATGCACTTTTAAAAAGATAATTAACTTTTTTTGGGTTTGGTCCAAACCAACCTTGTCTTATGTGAAAATCTAACTGGCCTCCTTTTTTAATCATAAATTTAAATGTACACAATTTTGGTTCAGTTTCCCTATCAACGTTAGTATAATCAAGGAATAACTTAAATACAACACAAAGTAGGCAGAGACCTGAAAAAGCAACAAAAATGGCTTGGTGATCCATAAGACTGTTGGGAAAAGTAGAATATCAACAGTCAAACATGGTGACGGTTCTGATGGTTCTGCTTTGTTGCTTCAGAACCTGGCAACTTGACTCAACTGGAGCAACAGTGAGTTTTTCTCTCTAGCAGAATATTCCGAAGGAGAAAGTTGGTCCACCAGTTTGTGACCATGAAGTTTTAGCCTCTCAGAAAAAGTAAAAAGAAGAAGAAGTTGTTTTAGCATCGTTTAATCAAAATAAAAACCAGATTAAGACATTGTGGCGTGACTTTGAACAGGAATGTTCAGGCTCAAAGTCGCCTACATGTGACTGAGTTGAAGCAGAGCGGACAATGTGAAACACCCAGTCGATTATTGCAGACGCAATTCAGATTTTTGCACATACTCAGATTAGATTTGTATGAATTTTGTGACTAAGAACAGAAGAAGAAGAAATCTGTTAGGGAAAGAAATACGTTTTCCCTGTAACTCTTGTAAAACTGAGCAGAGGTTTTGCGTGGTGCAGCTCTTACTTGGGGACGTTTGTGGCGGTGGTCGAGACGGCCTGAGGTCAACGTGTGAAAACCTGGGGCCTCTCAGATATTACAGGCTGAGTATTTTAGAAGTTGTGGTGAACTGATAAAAGGTAACAGCTGAAAGACTTTTGCATCATTCTTCTTTGAGCTCAAAGTGATTTATGCTCCCTTACTGTTTTATAGTTTCATTTGACTGACATGCATGATCTGTGGTGATGAGCCACATGCTTTCTAAACGACATAAACCACCTATGAGGAGACACGCACACTCACAGTGAAGGTCTCACTGCCCTGTTTCAGAACAACTGATCCTTCCCAAAACACATTTAAAACTGCTTTATTTCCTAAATCTAATGATTAAATGATAGATAAAAATATAGTTTCACAATCTTTTCAATTAAACCTTCTAGGTCTGTTTCCCACAGGGTTCACTCATTTCTTTTGCTGAGTTTCAGTATTGACATCTTTGTACAGCCTCTTCGTCCGTTTGTGTGTTTACGCAAATCTGAATTTGTGCGTTTGATCCGCGCTGAGAACATCCAGTTCCAGTGCTTCTCCTCCACTGCTCTTTCCGGTTGAGGAACAGAAGTTTTTCTGTCGATGGGGCTTATGGATCGGCACATTCAGCGGCTCTACGCCCCCAACTCTCTCGCCCACACATGCAAACACAGGAACAAAGTACTGTAGGTCCAGACTTTTTTTTGTTTCGTAGTCAGATGACAGAAAGGAAGTCTTGTGTTCTTTAACCTCAGAGCACACACAGAACCATAAAACACATTAATTATTAGTATTTAAAGACTGGCACTGCTTTGGGCAGAAGACACTTTTAAAACCATCTTCCATACAAAGTTTTATGGCTTTTTAATATTTCTGCCGTTAAATGCCTGTAATTTATTGCGCAGAATTTCACGCTGGAGACTTTTATGTCTGAAAATGTCAGTTTCCTGTGAGCTGAATAAACCTGTGCTTTAAGGGGCGTCAGATCCACGTAAGAAAACTGTTTGTGGATTAAATGCATAAAATCAATTATTTTTATGTGCTTCATCACATGATGTAGGTTTTTGGAGAGATTTATTTGGACAAAATATAAGTGCATTAACCCATTTAATCCCACCGCCAACAATTGTTGCCAGACATTTTTTCTAACTTCCGGAAGCTCTAGGAGAATTGTTTTGACTTTTGGCAGCTAATTGAAGTTTTAAAATAAAAATAATAATGTGTCTACTCTAAGCAATATCAATTTTATGTATCCAGTGTGAAAGCTCACATGACCAGATCTCTTTACTTCCTGCAGAGAAAACCTGCTCATGAGTTTGAGGTGGAATATGAATACACAACTTATGCAAAAGCTGAAAGATAGCACAGATAAAGACGAAAAGTTTTTCCGGACACAATTGTTGGAAAAAGTCAAAAATGAAAACAACAGGATCGTGGTTGTTTATGTTCCTGGAGACACATTTCTGGTTTTAGATGTGTTGCTGAGCAAACAATTATTTGCATCTTTTTTGGGTATTTTTACTCCATGCGTTGTTAAATTTATGACACCTTTTTATAACGCAAAGTTTTTTTTAGCTCATAGCATTGTTGCCTATTTGCATGGTTTTCTATCTTGGTACATTGAGCTTTTTTTTTTTCTTTTTCTTTTTTTACTGACATGGTTTTGAGTTTCAAATTTATACCAGCCATATCTTTTTCCTGAATGGAGAATCAAATATTTGTTCCACCATGACGGCAACAGAAAGTGTTTGCGGTTTGTATTTATTTATTTATAAAACCAATGTAGTTCTCATGATAAACTGTAGGCTTTGCTACTAAGAAAAACAAGAAATGCGCAACAGAATGAAACTCTAGGAAGTTAAGCCAGAAATAAATCTATCCATACATAGGACAAAGAGTTTAAGTTCTGTAAAACTGATTTGTTCTCTTTAATTTCCTCTGTTTTTCCCTTGTTTCTCTTAAAGGTTTTGGGTCAACAGACACAATTGCTTAAAGTAAATAACCTGAATAAATTCACAATTTCTTAATTTGAGTCAAGACAAAATTAACTTACACGTAACTTTTTAGCAAGACATAGGAGTTTGATATAAGTCAATAATTCTTGAATTTTGATGATAAATGACTGGTTCCACTGGCAGATTATTTTACGTATAACTTCGGTAAAATATCTTGTTATAATTTGAAGACTCTCCCAGTGGAGCCAGTACTTTAAAAAAAAATCAATATTAAGAAATTTACTTACTCAAAACAAGCTTCTATATCTTGCTGAAAAGCTCCTTTTAGGTTAGTTTTGTCTTATGTTTTTGCAGCGTAAACTATAAACTAAATACTCACGTCTTATTAAACCAGTAGCACCTGCTATTGGTGAAACAGGCCTTTCCTTCCCTGTGTCTTTGCTCCAGGCATTCAGTGACGTTGTGTGTGTGTGTGTGTGTGTGTGTGTGTGTGTGTGTGTTGCAGATGGAATCCTCTGCTCCATGCTGCTGTGCGAGAAGGAAAATGCCAGTCATCAGCTCACAATGACGAGCAGAGGACTGTCTCTGAGAGTGACGTCACAACTACGTCCAACTCCGGCAGCTTTATTGTTCACACCTGGGTCACTGTAAGCCAGGGAAACCCTCTCTCTCTCTCTCTCTCTCTCACACACACACACACACACACACACACACACACACTGCCACAATCGCTAATCCAATTAGGACAGTAGTTAGTGGCTGGCTGGCTCAGGCCTCCTCAGACGCACGTTGATCCAATTATCACCGGATGGATTGGCTGGGCAATCCCTGTGCTTCCCAGCTCAAAGGTGCTTAAATGGCTCTGTGCCACCGCATCAGGAGGACACCGCATACGCACAAAGGATTCCCCCTGCTATTTTCACAGACGTACATGCCAGTGAGTCAACAAAAGAAGAGGAAGAAGCCACGAGGTGACTTCCACTCAGTCAGCAGAGTTGCAGAGATTGGACAGAAATAGCAGAGCTCAGCTGGAGTTGGAGATTTCCCCCCACAGTAACAAGCCAGGAACAGCCAAGACAAATGGAAATCATCGAGAGGAATTTAAAAAAATAAAACAAAACAAAAAAAACAATAGGTGGGACGACCTTGGGTTGCTGCGTGTAAGGCTCGGAGCAAGCACTCGTTTCTAAAATGCTAGAAGAGCATTGATATGATTTGTGGTGGGCGATTGAGTGTGTATGTGTGTCTTTGATGAGAGCCTCTTTATTAAACAACAACCCAGAACGAGGTGCTCTCCAAACGAGGCCACAACTCTGTTCAGAGGCTCTTATGCGGCTGTGCAGCGGCGCTTTGCAGCGACACTCTGCAGCGCTGTTACGTTCTCCTTTATCCTCTCCTCTCTGCACACAAACACACACTCACACTGTATCAGCACAATAGCCGATCCTCTCCTCGTGTGACGAACCACGCTGCCACGCTAAAGTCACACACTCACATGCATACTTCATGCAAACAGACAAAAAAAAAGGAAAGAAAAGGCTTTGGTGAGAGGAAGCTCATGAAAAGGTGATTGAGCAAAAGGGGAGTTAGTTGTGTCTGTCATGTGTCATGTCAGGCCCTCCTTTATGCTAATGTACTATTCATCTGTGTCATAGAACAATAATGACTCTCAGCGCAGCGAGCCTCATTGAGGCACTCAGACCAGAGTGAAGCTCTACTGTCCACTTCACCGTTTCTGTCTTCACAGCTCCATCTGTCTATTTTTGTTCTTTTTCATCATGTTTTCTCTCCTCCTCTTTTCTGTTTTCCCCCTGATTTGTGTCTCAGCTTATCTCAGTATGTCGGTCTTGGCTCCGTTGTCAGCTCTCAGCAGCAGTTAACAGTCTGGCTGCTATAACTTGAAATTATTGATGTTTCTGATCAGGAGAACAGTTCCTTAAGAAACCTTGACATTTAAATCACAATATTACTTGGAAACTCTACTTATTCAAAATAATAATTTTTATGTCTGAAGTAGTTTGTTTTAAGGAGCTCGAGTATTTGTCGAAAGAGGACACAAAGCACATTGGTCTACGACTGAAGGTGTTTTCACAGCACTTTATTTAGTTTCCCTTTCAGATCAATAAAGTATTTCTGAATTTAATTTTTCAATTCAAGTGTGAGAGACTTCACCTTAGCATATCCTTGACCCTCTCCAGGCCATTTGGGTATCATTAAAGTTGTGCAAGAAACATTTTGGATTCGTCCTCATTCAAGGCAGTGGTTCTCAATCCTTGTCTTCGAATCCACTGTCCTTCACGTTTCAGAAATTTCTCTGCTCCAGCACATCTGAATGACCTCCTCAGTGTGACATGAAGTGCTACAGAAGACTGTTAATCACCCACTTATTAAAGCGTGGAGTCAAAGATTGCTCCACTGTTTTAATGACAAGGACAACCTGTTGAAGTGTGTATCCTGTATCCTGAGGCGGCCTATTAGCTGCCAAACACGGATAAAAGATTCGGGACCCAAACGGCATCCAGTGATGGAAGAATGGATGAACGGCTGGATGGAAGGAGTCCGAAACCAGGCATAGGAGGAATTATGCAATTAATGGAAAGAGATCAACGTTAACAACAGGAAGGCAGCGGTGAAGCCTCTGCCTGCCCATGTGAGTCCTGCACACTGCTGCATGGCCGCCGTGTCACAGGCAGCCTGAGAGAAAGTTGGAAGTGACTGAATGAGTGAATTCATTCAGCTGCAGCTTCATTCTGCTGTTTGTGTGTGCTGGAAAGTCAAACTCATCTTGAGATTTCTGCCCAGTAACAACAACATTGAAGCGTAAAACCTTCCCTGAATTTAATTGCCAGGGCACGAACAAACAAGAACATGCTGTTATAAAAACATGATCAATTGAAACATTCACATAAAAAAGTTTAACTTCAGACCTGCTGAACATAAATGTGGACATTTTAAAACCTGGGACTTCGATGCTTAAAGACTTGACCCTTGTCGTCAAGTACCGTTTTATTCTGTTTTTGAAGGAATTGGATAGCTGTACCTTAAACCTGAGATTAACCATTTTTTTTGTTGTCAAGAGATCTTTGTCCAAAGTCATAAGCCAGCAGCTTGCAGGCAGCCAGTAGGACTTTTTTCAATACAACCTTTGGAGCATCTGTCATAACGCCAAACCAACACATAATATAAAGTGTTAAAACACTCTCTACAAAAATATTTGATGTTTTCCACTCTGAGATACCATATTGTTTACTCTTAGAGTGCATGAACTCTTGTTGATATCTGATTAGGTGCTGTAGGTAGCTGTCTTTTAACAGTTTAACCATGCTTATGCATTAAAACTGTTCATTCAGATATTTTTATTTTGATACTTTTCTTCATCCTTATTATTGAGTTGTACTATCAAATAAATTATGTGTAACACAGGTGCATTATACAATCCTTCCCTTTAGGGAGAGAGTTTAATGTACATTAAAGCTTTCAAGAGTGTTTCTGAAGTATGCAACATTTCATAAAATCAAAGAACTTCGATATTTTATTTCTAAAATAGAGTGAAAAGTATTGAACTATACGTGGAAGTCATCGGTACTGAAAATATGTGGATGTCTTGCTGTAAGTCTCCGTTCTTGGACGGCTCGCAGTGTTCCTGAAGCCATTGTCCAGCGTGAGTGAACGGCCCAGCTCACATTGAGGAGCTGAGGTTTCTGCTTATGGGGATATAGGGGGGATAGCACATAGCCCTGGGGAGGTTCAGCGACATACAATGTGTGTGTGTGTGTGTGTGTGTGTGTGTGTGTGTGCGTGCCTAAGGGGAACTCAGGATGTTGATGCTGATCCATTCTGATGGACTCACACACAAACAGAGTCAGTCTGTGATTCAGAGACGAGACGCTTGGATCCCCTGTGGGACAGCCTAGGGAAGACTCCCTCTCACACACACACACACACACACACACACACACACACACACACACACACACACGCACACACACACATATACATATGCTTGCCAGGTTAGATATCTGCTGAAGTCACTCATGGACCTTGTTCATGCAGGAAAGAGGGATTAGAGCGAACAATGGAGTGTGGGATCATTGAGACGTTTGACTGCAATTCTTCAGAGACTTGGAGCTGCACTTGAAGCATTTGATTGTGCTTGATTTTTATTTTTTTTTTCTGCAGAGTATCTCTCTGTGAAATTATATTTGGACTTCTTGGGGGGCTTCTCGCTCACCTCTGGCTCACCCTTACACTGGCTTAACTGCATGTAAGCACAATGCTGTGTTCTGTTACTTCCTACAGCGTGGGCCATGAATGGTCCTTATTGAGCGGCTGTGGGAGTGTGAGGGTGCACGGCTGACTTCTCACAGGGCTCCGACAGCAGAGGTTTAGGACAAGACCGGAGGGTTCAGGGTTGATGGAGATGGATGATGAGGCTAGATGAGGAAAATGAGCTGGCGCTCAACTCGTAGCTCTGAGCTAAAAAAACTTTGCCTCATTGTTTCCCAGACTTACTGCTTTTAATCAGCCATTAAAACATGAGTAAAACACATTATTCTAACGTGAACGAGGATGCCTGCTGAGATGTGTGTACGCCAGGGTTAAAGCACACAAAGACAAAGAGTAAGCAGGAAAGAGCCGAGGGGTTAATGTGAGCTGTATGTGACGCCAACCGTATGCTCGTTATAATAGAGCTGCGAGCCTATAAGTGACAGATATTACACACACAATGGATTATCATTGGGCCATTTTCAGATCAAAGCATTCTTTACAAGCCACTGCCCATTTGCAAGGAAAAAAGCTAAAGTGACCTCAATATTAGAGCTGTTTTCTAAGACCGTCGTTTGCGTCTTGGTGGACACGATTCTTTGAATTTCTGTTGTTGGTTGCGCCGAATGAAATGTTCTGAGAAGCTGCGTGTGGTCACAGTGTTGTGCACTTGAGATATACAGAGATTTGAGGCACTGTTTGTACACATATTCCTATAAGTGTTTTTATTTTTTGTCAGTGGAAAACAAGACACAGAGCCTGAAGCCTGAGGCAGAAGTGACTGGAGGTTCTTGTGTGACTGTGGATTTATAGCTCAGCGTTTGCCACAATAGTGTCTTTTCACACTGTTCGCAAGTTTTCAGTGGGCTGCAATCTGTTCGCACTTGAATTCATCTATTGTTGCTCTCACAGTGCTGTAGGTGAGGTATGGCAGCTGCTGACAGGGGGATTCTTTCCAGTCAAGTCTAAGTCTTTACCTCACTGCTTTATATTATTAAAGCAATTATCTTCAAAGGATTTTGTGTCTTATTGAAAAAAATAAGACACAAAATCCTTCAAACGTACACCTTTAGGACTAAAAATAAGAATAAATGTGAGGGATTTTTACTTTTTATTGTACCAGAGATGAACAGCGTTTGTTTATTATTTGTTCTGTTTGAACTGAGATTCTTAATTGTATCAGTTTCAAGCATTATATAAATAAAATAGAATGTTTCCTCATAACTATACTGTCCTTCTACAAAAATGATTATAATTCTGCAACAGCTGAAGGGATTGGTGGTCAAGAGATGGTCTGGATTGAGCCTTTACTTTTTTAAAGATCTGCTCATTTAGATTCATTGTGACAGCTGAGGCGATCATGGGTGGAGTCAGGTTCACCAGGCAGCCACACAATGATGTTAAAACCATATCGTCAAATTTCAGGTATATCAACCAAAGGTTGTATCTGATCTAATATCTTTTTGTCCAACTCAAGTCTCAAATATATAATGAACAAACTGAGGTTTACTCCAGGGTCTTCAATTCTAAGTTGAAGTCACGTTTTAAGCATTTCAGTAGTCCAGGTTTAAACCAAAGTCTAAGTCAAGTCTGAAGTCTTTGAGGGCCAGGTCCAAGTCATGCTTTGAGTCTTTGACAGCCAAGTCCAGGTTTGGTCTAAACTCAACCTCAAAATAAAAAATGAGTTCATAAAACACAGTTACCGTACATATGGAGCAGCAAGGATTTACAAATTTTGTCCATTTGTGTCCCCTTAAAGTGAAGATGATGCCACATGTTTAAATAAATAAAGTGAAGAGTAATATTCCATTATCCACCGGTACTGCTAATAATAGCTGAGCACAACAATGAGGGAATCCTTCTGGTGCTCCAGCTTGCGACTGGAGCACCATTAAGTTAGATGTGATGTCATTCCCAGGTTCACGTTCCAGCTGAAAGACCTGGAATGCGGCCTCGCAGCCAACAAGTTGTAAAAGCAACAATTTAAGCATTGCTTTGATAAGCGGTTACTGTAACTATGTGTATTCCTGCGTGGGGGAGAGAGAATCCTCCTCAGCTTGCTGTAGAAATAAACCTGCATTCTGGTTCATGTCCCACAGGCTGTGTGTGTGTGCGTGTGTGTGTGCGTGTGGCAAGGAGAGGTGTGAGGTATGCATGCCATGTTCTTACTCTCTTATGTAGATGATGCTAGATGGGTCACTGTGCCATCTAGCATCATTTAGATAGCAGTTTGTGTCTGCCTGGTGACCCTGATCCTGTCCATGACCTCCTCAGATGTCACAAAAATTGCAATTTAGTGACAAATAAGCTCTGATTAGCAAATTTTAAAATGTAAAGGGTTAATCCGGACCAAGTTATTGTAAGATTGTGAAAATCTTTTTATGAAAAAATGGTGCTAAGCGAAGATATTTTTTTTATCAAATATTAAAAAGTATTTTTCAAAATTCACATTTTACATGTTTTTTTTGCATTAGGTCTCTGCTGCTTCTGAAATCAGGCCAAGAGCTTGAAAATCTTCATCCAGTCAGTTTTAAATATGTTTTTGGTGTACCAAAAATTAGTCATTTCAAAATATTCCAGACATCACAAATCAGCAGGCACTTCCCTTCAAACAGCCAAACCCTGCCCGTTACCTAGCAACCCAAGCTGAGCTCCAGTTTCACCACCGCATGTGCTGTACAATGGCTGCTGGATGAAACAAATGCTTTGTTGTTGACTTTACATTCAGAAACCACTCAATGCATTCTTGTAAGTTGTGCAGGAGGCTCTACTTCTGCTTTTCAAAGATGTACAGTTGTACCAATGCGCATCTGCTTGCAGCTATTTTCCATTTGAGTTGGGGGGCGTGGCCAGCAGCAGCGTGTTTGGATTTAACTGACAAGAGGCCAGGTCAAAATAGGAGGTCAAAATAGGCAGAACTGACCAGACGAAAATCTCATTTTCTAAGAATACTTTTTTGTGCAAAAAATGTAATGAGCATGTTTTGCATAGACCTAACCTAACCTGGTGAAGGAAGCATAATTGGTCACCTTTAATTATTTTCAATATTTCAGAAAAACATCAACAGCCACCTACTCACAGGCCCAGCCTGATACTGTTATAAAATTAATTAAATCAATCTCATGTATATTGCTTTACAATATAGTAGATATAAAATACATTAAAGAGACTACACACTCATCTCTTCCTCCTATTATTAATATTCTTGGAAATATCATTTTACTCTCAGCAGAGGTTTCTGAAGTACCGCCTCAATAATTCTTCTTAAAGAGAATAAATTGTTAAATTGTTTAAGAAAGCCACTCTAATATCTTGACAATACATCACTTAAATCAGGCTTAGTTTCAAAAGAGAGTAGATTCAACAGAACTCAATAAACTCTCGTTACTTTTCAGCTGCAAGTGTTTTATGCAGAGCACTCTCTGTTTTAATCTGACTCAATCTGACTCAACCCAGTTTGTTGACTCATATGTTAGTGCAGCTCCAGCTAATTGACAAGTTACTGGAAAAAAAGGGGGATTTTGTATTTCAGATACCTAAAACTTAATGACAACGTTTCATCTGCACTCTGTGAGTTCTTTGCTTTTACACTGAGAGCTGTTTGTAGATACTTGTTAGTAGTGCAGACAGAAAACTGCAGCAGCCATCACAGTCTCGCTTACAGTGTAAACATTTTTATAAATGCTGAAACACACTTTTTGTTGTTGGAGAAAGGCGAGATTTGATCAAAGAATTATTGTATGGTGCTAAATAGATCTTTATACAGAAATTAGATGTTTAAAAACGTGTTACTGAAGCCTTGTTCTGGATGTGGCTGACATAATCACACCAACTACAGGTATCATGACATGAACATGACTGAACTGATTATTTAAAAATGCCACGATCCCGACGTCCCCAACACAATCTGTACGACTTTTATTATCTTTCATTATCCACATTTACATATGTAGATTCTTCTGAATAAGTTTGCACCTTCAGTTTCTCAACTATTGGTCCCCAGAGTTTAGTTTTAGACTCGCAAGGCAATTACAATAGACGTACTTGTGCTATATTTAGCAGTATCAAATGCCATTAAGGTGTGATAACTCTTACATCTCTCTTTGTTTTTAAATATAGAATAGAATAAAATAAATCCCAATTCGAAATTGCTTTTTTGATGACAAGCTTCAAAAAAGCTTGTCATCAAGCTTTTTGGGTTAAATATTAGTAAATACAAATGTAACCATGACATATAGTAGTTATAAAATTTGTATACATAAGTGTGATATTGTAAGTAATTTATATATAACTAGATACAAAAACATATAAATAACTAAATAAATACATAAATAAAAACAAGCATGCACGTGGAAATATGCCAAGTTCTCAGTGTATTTAAGCACCACAATACCACCACCATGCTTAAATACCTGGATTAGTTTTTTTTCTGAAATGTCTTGTCAGCTGTTACCTAAATTTATCTTAGAAACTCTTTTTCTCTTGCCAGTGCACAAAATGCTTCCCCCAAAGTTCTTGGGGATAATTGGGAACTTTCTGGTGAATGTGAAACAGGCCTTTGTGTACTATTGATCCACCTCACAAGTGGATGCCATTTTAACCCAGTCTCTCTCTTTTATTAGCGAATCATAAACTCTGACCTTAAAGCTGCAGCAGGTAACTTCTATAAAATAATGTTTGTTACATATTCAAACACCGTCAGAATATAGTGACCGTATGATATAAATCAGATAATCTGTGAAAAAAATTCCTCTCCTCTGCCTCCTCCCTGTGGGCCTACAGCCGTCTGCAGAAATTCAAAGCTCTTTCAAAAACAACCAATCAGACCCAGGAGGAGTGTCTTAGCGCTGCAGGTTGTGCTCATGTCTATGTTGCTCAGTGTGCTATTGGCGGAGAAACAACTTCATCATCTGCCATCATCCGTAGCTATATTCATGAATGCCTAGCAGAGAACTAGGGTGACGGTGAGCAGCACATACACAAGAGTAATTGACTTCCCTTAGACCCTCCTCTTGACTCTGACTATTTGTTTCAGTTGTGTATTGCTGTCATTAGCTTTAGTTTTTCACAGCTTATCTTTCACATTATATCCACAGTTTTAACAAATATGTAATATTTTCTTTTTAAAACGTTACCCACTGCAGTTTTAGCTGACACAAGTGAGACTACCAGAATTTTAAATGTTGTTCTGTTTTTTTTTTTTTTTTGACATCCTGGATCAGTTTTTAATCCCCTCTTAAGAGTCGTTTTTTTGTAAGCCGGCCACTCCTGAGACGGTTCACTGCTGCTCCATGTTTTCGTTGTGTGTTGGATAACACCTCTAAACCGTAGTTTACTGTTTCCAGGAAGCCTTAGAAATGGTTCTGAAAGCGCTCTTGTTCTTGAATTTCTTTAGATTAAAGCGTGCTGGATCACTTTCTGAGATCTTTTAAGGCACTTTGAGCAGGATCTCTTTTGAGGGGATTTCCACAGGTCTGGCAGTCTGCTGCTGCATTTTAGTATTAATTCAGGTAACTTTGTCTGATATATAACACATATTTGATTAACTGAGACATTTAAGCTGACATAATAGCAAAAGATAGGAGATGCCATGTCTAAATAACTGTGTAAAGCTACTAAACATCTGGCGGCTTTAAGGCTAGCCAAGTAAAAACTCTCATATGAGACAAATCATCCAGTGGTATAATAGAAGCATGCTGACATATTGAAGTGAACAAATCACACATCTGGACTGAAATGTACTACCAGAATTTAACTACAGATGGACCTTAACAAAATATGTAAAAGATGTAAAAGAAAAGAAAAAACAGCCATTTATTGTAAGTACGTAAAATTGTATTTGTGTAGCACCTTTCACCTTTAAATAAAATCCCAAAGTGCTCCAAAAAAACTTGTAGGAACATACATGCATCCCTTTAAATTAAAAGCCTGCCTGTACAAATAGGTTTTTTGCTGCATTTTAAATTAATAAATGAATCGACATGACATGACAGCAATGGGAGAGGATTCAACAATCGGGGTGCAACAGCTTGAAACGACCAATCCCGACGGGTTTTAATCCGAGAATGTGACTCAAGAATCAGAACCGGATTTCAGAGGTTGCACTGATGAGAGTATCCTGTGATTTCTGGCTTCATGAATCTTTTAATCGTGTGAAGTGGTCAATGTTTTAGGTTTGTTGAGTTTTGCTTTAAGCATTTACGTTTAAACAATTCTTAATCTCAAGCAAACAGTTATTAATTGTTTAATTATTTAAACGTGTCTTTATGGCTCGATGAAAATTTATTCACCTTAGTGAATCAGTATCAGACTCAAAACATAGATCACATTCAAAATACCCATCGTTTATGTATCGATTCCCACATGCAGCCCTATTACCAACACAGTCAAACTAGAGGCATTAAAACTAAACTCTGTAATCACAGTTGCTTTCATCAGTTTTAAGCTCAGTTCTCATCTTTCTCTTCCCCTTTTCGCTGCATTCCTTTAATCTGTGAACTTGTTTCTTTTTCTTGCTACATGACTTCACGAGTGCCATGGACTTTATTTTATTGCATCCCAGTTTACCATTAGGTAATTGTCTGCAGCAGTCGTCTGGAGCGAAGAACAAACCTGACTACTTAGGTATCCCAGGAATCCACTGCATCATCACATTCTGCTCCGATAACGCTGGAACTGCCCGATTCCTATCGCTGTGGATGTTACAGCTGTCTTCTTCTCTGTAAGTGTTTGCAGGGATGTTTTGGTGTGTGGGAGTGAGATGTGTTGTGTCCTCAGACCATAATAGGCTTCCCTGTGTAAGTGTCCCATAATTCTAGTCTCGTGAGTATAAACAACTCTAAAAGGAGGTGAAAGAGGAGGAGGTTTTCACTCTAACTCATTCGGCTCGAGGTTTACACACAAAGTGGACCCTGATTCACCCTTGATGTCAGACGGCGAAGTTTCCGGAAGGAATTTTAGGCATCCCAGGAAACATCTTCCCGATTCCTGGAGGCTTAGTATTAGACTTATCTTGTTCAGATCCTGAGCCAAGAGACTCTCTTTCCTACACACAGCGGCCAGAACGCTCTGATAGCCAGATGAAAAAAGCCTAATTCACATTGTGACTGAGCAGCTGGGAATGCTGCTGTAATCCTGGCCGTGCCGAGCCACGAGTGATGAGGTTGAGGCGGCACGCACTCCCGGCAAAACCACAGAGGTAACAGGACATGTACAGGATGGTGGGCAGGGATGAGAGAAGCAAAGTGTCTAATTTAATTCAAAGATGTGCTTTAGAGCTGAAAGCTGGATGGTCACCCTCATGTGTGTTTGCATGTGCGGGGGGATAAGGGGGCTTGAGCCCTTGCCCCTTTTATGCTTGATGCTTCTCGTGCCTTTTTTGAGTTTTTTCAATTTTTTTATTTCTTTTAATCTGCATGTCAGAAGGCCTGCTTGTACCCGTCAGCAATAATATTTACCTAATATAATAATTTGGCAAAATTAACTAGTCTCAGTCTAATAATGACTCTCAGAGCCTCCATGTTGTTCACACACCGGGTCCATGGTGAAGAGGAGGGGAGTGGATCTGTGCCCTCTAACTATCAAATTATGGGCAAGAATATTTTTTCAATGAATAAAAACGTAGGTCTGATGTTGACGTTAGAAAAACTGTTTCTATTCATATTTTCACAATTGTCTTCGCAATAGCAAGAAACAAAAAGCGCCTCATCCCTAAACACAGAAATGCTTTGGCTGCAGAGAAAACTTCTGACTTTAACTTAATCATTCTGCTAAAAGCCCGGTTCACTACAGGCAGTCTGAGCCACAGACTGAAAAAAAAAATATCTGTCTTTATATCAGACATCCTGATATAAGACACAGTACTGTGACTGGCACCGCAAGTCGCGACGTACCTCAAAGCCCGGGTACCACCCGGTACCACCCGGTACCACCTGCTGACTGTTTGCTCTGCTTCTCCTTAACGTTTCTACCAGGCGGGTTGAAGCCGCTGCTGACGGGATCTGGGCTGGAGGTTCGCGGCTGTAAATAGAAGTTATTGCAGAACCTCAAGTGTTAAAAGAAGATTCAGCCCAGAGCATTTAGAGTTCACAAAATAAACATCAGAGAAAATATTGTAGCAATAATTAGAACCGCAGCAAAAAGCCAAACATGCCACAACGAAATGAATCAAAATGTCTCCAAGGCATCAGTGGGCTGACAGGGGCCGCTGGAGGATTCCAGGTAGATTTTATTGTCCACGCATGACGATATAGTATGATCCAACTCAATTCTTGGTTAGTATGGGTTGTTGCGATGTTGCTGTACGGTGTTTTAAGATCTTGTTCAATGTGCCCTTTTTTAACTTTGAGCCCCTGCCCCTCCAAAGGTCTCTTCACGACCTTCCCTGCTTGTACCAGCTGCACAAGCCTGTCGTGTAATTTTTCCACTGTGAGGGTAAAGTGAGGGTCTGCTCTCTGCCGTGTTTAAGCAACACAACATAAGCTGGTGAAGACACAATAAACGGCGCAGGCTTTCCTTCGATGCAGGCGGTGGGTCATCGCACGGCCAGAGGAGAAAGCATCGATGAAGCCTCAAGCACGTGTTGCTTATCAAAACCAGAACAATATAAACATAGACTTTTAACACGCATGAGGACATGCCCAATTTCGTTCTGAGATTATTTCTTGTTAATAAAATTATTAAGTGGGTTTTTTTCCCCACTATGCTAATATTTGCTGTTTGAAGGACTCTGCTCTACCATCTTCAGTGCCAATAAAGAGAAAATCCTTCCAGAGCTGTTGATCCCTCAATCAACAACACTCATTGTGGAAGACTTCAGAATATTCCAAGGAGAATTGAAGATGTTTGGGGAATTTATGGAAAGTAAATAATCGGATATTAAAGCAAACAAACAAATGTTATTATTCTTTATTATGCCAGCAGTTTATGTCTGCCAGTAGCAATCCTGAAAGTGTTGTGACAACTGAGTTTCAGTGTTTAGACTAAGAGCCGTCTGAATATAATTTGAAAGATTTTACACTCATGTCTGATTTCCCGCTTGCCTGTTCACTCGATTTCGAGATCTCACCCTCCACAGTGAACGACGGGTGAGTGAGTGCTTTGGAGTGTGCAGCTCGTGGAGTACTGCGCCCATGAAAGACTCTTCTACTCCCACTCAGTGGGAAGAGAAGAGTGGGCTGCTGTGGAATTGAGAACCCTCTCCGCCCCTCGCAGCACTGGGTGAGAGCCATCGGGTCCTCGCTAAGTGCTGCCGGCCACTATTACAGTGAAAAGGACCCCTCTCTGGGATGTCCTTTCAAGTGTGTGCTTAACGAGACACTGCTGAGAGCCTCGGCCAGCCAGCCAGCCAGCGTGATTGGATGTGTGTTTGTGTGTCTGCGGCTGCATGTGTGGGCCTTCGCGTTTGCTTGTATAATGTGTTGCTGGGAAGGTTTGTGCCACTGAAACCAGATCAGGTATGTGTGACAGCCACTGCGTGAGCGTGCATTTATAGAGCGGCGAGTGTGTGCCAGGTTACAGTATTAATAGAAGACAGTGTGTTTGTACAAGACACTAATAGCTGCGAGGCTGATATTGCAGGATCAGTTTCCATCACACTGTGTGGCGTAGAAGCGCCTGATTCAGCAGGTGTCTCCCCCTGAAACGTCCTCGATGTTCTCTGGCTCCCCGAATAGAGCCGCAGTGTTCTGAGCGGGACTCGGCCTTGTGATGTGGCTTAGCTGCCAATCTAGCTGGTTATTAAATATGATCACATATTACACAGTCAGAGGGACAGAAAAGGCCCAAATGGAGGAGGTCAAGCAAGCAAATCCTTACCCAGCAAGTGATTTAAGGTTTTAGGTAAGCTTTGAATTTGATTATGTTTCTTCTGTCTGGAAGAAATGCTAACATTTTGGAGCGGCCCTGTCAAAGTCCTGAGTTGAATCTCACAGAGAATCTCTGGAGCGAAAGATTAGGGTGATGGCGAGGAGGCCTTCCAACCGTGAATACTTGAAGCTCATTATCAAAGAACACTTGTTAAAACATTTATTCCTCTTAAAAATGCTTATACATGGGCTAAGGCAATATATAACTTCTGTTGCCTATTTTTATGAAAATGTAAGTAAAATCTTTTTTTTTTCTTTTTTTTCTGTCTTTGGAGAGATAACTACATTGTTTCTCATCAAAACTTCTAAATTGAAAGAAAGTGAACTGAAATCTAAGTCTGTGAGGTGTAAGAATTAGCTTGACCTTAACAATGTTAACAATACATTTCTAAATCAGAATTATTACTATTTATTTTCTATTATTTTCTCAACTGACACTAAGATTTTTTTTTGCCTTAAAAAATTAGAAAATGACAGAAATGCTATAAAATAAAGGCAAATGATGCGCTACCTGTAACATATACCTGAATACACAAATATCATAAGTGATATGTTTATTTTCACCACATTATTTCAGTGTTGCACTTTTCTATTAAACACCAATTACTTTTTTAAAAAGACTTTTTATCTCTGAGAAGGTCTGTGTCAGTCGGTACTCTAGGAGTTTGAGCAAAAAGAGGAAATATAAATATCAAAAATGATCCACTTGTGATTATAGGATTAACATGTAACAAAACCAAAGCTGTCTTACATCTAAATAAAACAAATTCAGTGTAGATGTAAGTAAAACGAGTAGAAAATTAATCATACTTCACACAGTCCGTTGTTCATCATCAGTCTAACCCTTTGGGGCCTCGTGGTGAAGCTTTGCTCACGGACCTGTGAGAGCTCTCAGTGGGTATCATCTGCGCTGGTTTGGCAGCGTTTACCCTTGAAACCTTTTGGATGGCAGCGATTCAGCTGCGGCTGAGCTGTTTTTGGAGTGCAACTTAATGGAGAGGGAAAGGGGATCCTGGAGTAAGTAGACAAAGCTGATTAAGTGAGTCTTGGGTTTCTCAACTGGTAAACCGTGGCACAGTGAGGGGTTTGAATGCCACAGAGGGTGCATGGAAGTAACCCTGCTGTTAATTTGGATGAAGGTTTTGCCAGATGGTGAACCAGTATACAAGACCTGCTGCGGTTCATCATCGGCATAAGTGGCATGTTGATTTGGGCCTTTCTGTGATTTATTTGACTCATACTTCTCCAGGGTGATAAAACCATCAGCTTCAGATGTTTTTTAAAAACCACGAATTGAGCGCGAGCTGCAAGGTGAAGCATTAGGTAGCACTGTTGCCTAGCAGCAAGAAGGTCCAATGTTCAAATCCTGGCCTTTCTGGGTGAAGTTGGCAAGTTCTCCTCGTGTCTGTGTGGGTTTTCTCTGGGTACTCCAACTTCTTCCTACAGTGCAAAAAACATGAGGGTTGATTGAAACATCCTTGAGAGGGAATTGAGTGCATAGGCTTAACTTTATGGTGGCCTTTCTTTTACCCACACCAAGATTATGCATATAGGAATAAATATTAACATGCAAGTCCTAGTTATATGAATCCATTTCAAAACTAGATTTGATGCTTTTATTTCTAGTAGAAATAAAGATTTCAACCATTTGATCTAAGCCGTTTCTCGCAGAGGAAAGAACATTTCTTCAAATGATCAGAACCATCACTAGCGACCTCTACAGGTCAAACTAATCATGGACTGGAAGATGCTGAATCAGCTAACTAGAAATTAATCCCCGCTTCAAAGTTGCCGTTTTTACAAAAGAATCAAATTCACAGGTTTCATCATGTTGGGAGAACTTTGGGTGAGGCTTTTTAAACCTCACAGCCCAGTGCCAACATTCAAGCATGGTGGTGGAAGCATCATGCTGTGGGGCTGTTCTGCTGCCTATACTGATCTATTAAATCCAGCAGACAGAAAAATGAAGATAGCGTGTCTAATTTCTACCTCTTTAACATCATCATCATCATCATCATTATCATCATCATCATCATCATCACCAGCAGCAGGGAAACATTAGGATCATTTCACCATCACTCCCAGTAAGAGTTTTTGTGCTAAAGAAAGAGCAGAAGGTTTACAACTATAATATTTTCAATTTTTTTATTTATTCTGGTCTTTAATTAGGACTTTCTGTTTTGTGTCTTCCAATTCACAAGGCTTCAAATACTTCTTACCAGGCCTGTGTCTGAAAACGGGAGACTTTGCACAGGTTACCTCTTACACATGGAGCGATGTCATTATAACATGCAGGAATGCAGAACGGGGTTTCCCTGCTGAAACGGAGAGGGCCTTCACAGAAAGGAAGGTGAAATCATCTGGATGCCAACACCTGTTGCTGGAAAGCATATTTATGTTGTTTAGCTTCAAAAGGCTTTCACAGATGGTGGCGTTTGAACTGAGACCTGTCAACAGGCAACATGTTTCTCTTCTCTTGCCCCTGGAGGATTCTGTATCTTTCATTTCCTAAAAGGATTTTCAGGTTTTGATTCATCAGCGCAAAGGAAAGTTGTTCAATCACAAACTTCTAGACAATGTGTTCGGTCGCGGAGTTCTGCACTTATTTCCATTTTAGGTTCTGTCTGGGGTCATCTGGTTTAATCTTTATCATGCTAAAGATTTTTGTATTAATTTATATATATATATACATATAAAATGTAGGTAATTTGATTATTATACATTTTGTTCTTTTACCTTCTAAACTTGATCTCCTAGGTGAATATTTTTGTCAAGATGTGGTGTTGTGGAGGACCCAAACGCAGCAGGCAGAAGACGTGGAAATGCTTTATGAATGAAATACAGCAACCAAAAATCCCAAATCCATGGGGACAGGAAAATCAGAGTATCAAAAACAAAACAAACTGGAAACACGAGGGAAAACAGGTAATCCAGGGAGGAAAGCATGGGTGGCATAAGTCATGGTGACAAGACGGACTGGCAAGTTGTGACTGGGACAGAGGAGCTTAAATACTGGGAGGTAGTAAATGGAACAATGGAGGAGTGATTGCAGTAGTTGGCACAGGAGCGGGGAGAAGGTGGCACAGGGAAACTAAGGAGATCTGCTGGGAACACGAAATGGAGGAAACGAGGAACTGAACAATACTACTAATACAACAGACACTAAGAGTAAAGACAACCTGATGAACTAGGAGAGAAAGATATGAGGGAAACCATAACCGGGCCTAAATAGAAACAAGGCTGATCTACTAGAATGAGAAGCAAAACCAACCCAATAAGCCAGAGTCCTGACAATTTTATATTTTATAAAATAGGACTGCTACAGTTAAGCAACCCAGTCCTGCTTAATTTCCCCTTTGATTACAATCTATTTTTGAATTTAATCTAAACATTGTAGAGAATTGAGCTATCTGTGGTGGATGGTGATTTCTGTCATATTCATAGGCACATTTAGGGGTCCTGTGAAGGGTCAACAGGTAACATGGTAAGAAGCTATGAACTGATTGAGAGAGCCGCTGAGTTTGTTAGGTGGATCGTGTTGCCACCTGCCGCCGTGAAGTGACAGGTGGTGTGATCCAGTTGGAGGCTCGTCCTTGCACGAGCTCACGCACACACACACACGCCTGCACACACACACATCTGGGTGTTACACAAGCCTGTAATTGCAACTTCAGGAGGAGGCCGAGTGGAATCGTGCTCACTAGAATACAGCATGGCGGTGGCACACATACGTGCACACTCTCACTTCACTTTGCACACCATCATGAGCTGGCAGTTGTTTCATTTTCCACCTCAGGTCAGGCTTAGTTCATGCAAAGCGAGTGTGTGTGTAGGTGCGTGTGTGTGTGTGTGTGTGTGTGTACGTTGTAATCCTGCTCCAGTTTTATTTTTAAAGCGAGCTCAGACAAAGGCCTCTAGTCAGACCGCTCTGAGAACAGGACCTTGGGAACATGACCAGTGGCTGTTGCGTCATATTGTGTGAGTGTGTTTGTGTGTGTGACACGGGGAGCAGAAAAGGGGAGAATCTGAGTTTTCTCCTGTGAAGAAGTTGCTTGTTAAAGCTGCAAAGGAGCAAACAAGGAGAAAATGCTCCTAGAGATGGTCTCCCAGATGTGAAGGAGAGCGCACAGCTGCGGAAAAACACATCGCAGCTTCTCCTGAAAGCTGGCGAAGTGGATGTTTGAATGTCAATAGACGTCATAATTTGATGTCACAGGAAGGATTTTATTTGCTATAAGAGCAAGTCTCCTACATAATATGTGGAAGCAATGTTTGCCTGAGCAAAATAATAAAAAAAAAACAATAACCACACCCAGTTCCCTACACTAGGTTAGTGAGGGGTAGAGAAAATGGGAAGGGAAAGTTAAAGAATGAAGTCCAGACAGGTGGATAAAAGACTGAAAATGTAGAGATTTTTGATTAAATTACTTAATAATCGACTTCGGAGTTCATATAAATATAAGATTGGTATATGAAAACTAGCTGTTTGTGAAACCTGAGCATGAAATCCACAAAGCCTGTTTCAAACCCCATGTTCTGATTTAATTTGAAAATTTGACTGGCTCCAAATCATCCAGATTGCTGTCTTCCATTTTGCAGCTCTTGCTGTAAATGTTAGCATAATCCTAAAGAAACATACAGGTGCATCTCAATAAATTATAATCCAATCCAAGACTTTTTTTTATTATTATTTCAGTAAGTGATTCAAATGGCTTAACTCAGATACTAAATGCATAAAACAGAGGAGGTAATAATGGTTTTCAGAAAATCTCCGAAGATTTGAACACAACATAAAAACAGTTAAAAAAACTTGTAGTAAAAAAAAACAAATAATGCTAAAATATTGTGGTTGCTGATAGCCACTGACTCACTCCATTGGGCAGGTAATCCATAAGAAGTCATTGTTAAAGTCTGTGGCTGTATACAAACAAATTAGTGGAAAGTTAAGTGGAGGGAAAAACTGCCATATGAAACAATGTGTTGGAAATAGGCATTGCTACGGCATTGAGAGAATTGTGAAGCAAAACCCTTTCAGGAGTTTGGGGGAGATTCACAAGGCGTGAACAACAGTCTGAGTCGATCCTTAAAGAATCGCCACAGGAGATCCAGGACTACGGTTTCTGCTGTTTGATTCCTGTTTGCACTAGTTAGGACACTTCTTAACCCAAAAAAACGCTTTGCCTGGGCTTAGGAGACTATTTAAATTCTCTTGTTTGTTTTGTTTTTTTTTAAAACTAAGTTATTAGTTTTCAATAGTTACCCAGAAAGGTCAAAATTAATAGTTATACTTGAACATTCAAAATAAAGTGATCTGCATGTTGAATCTGAAAAATAAATGAGTTTCAGTCTTGGAACTGAATTACTGAGATAAAATCACAGTTTGATGATATTCAGATTTACATGAATCTTTAATAGTTGTTGAAGAATACTGAACCCATGTGATTGTCACCTTAAGTGTTCAGTAATAAGTTTGGTTTTCTTTACGGTTACAGCCGCGTCAAGTCATGCCTCTATACAGCCTGGATTTGAAGGACATGAATAATAAAAATCTGCTCGTGGTACGAGTTTTTCTTGCAAATGTACAATGGATATTTGTACTGAGGGATAAAAAAAATTGGAGCTTTTAAATGGAAATTCTGATGAGAGAGGAAAGGAAAGAAGTAGGGAGAGGAGAGCTGAATTTGTAGGGCAAGAAAAAAGGAGGCGCAGGAGGAGACTGAGAGGAGGAGACAGAAGAGACACAGGATCACTTCTTCTACATTTGTCTTTTCTCTTGATCTTTGGAAGCTTCCCAGACCTGGAGACACCGGAGTACCTGGGGAAGCCTGGCCTCACTTACATTACATCACACACACACACGCACACGCACGCACCCCCCCCCCCCCCCACACACACACACACACACATACATACACGCACCCAGGCACACGCACACAGAGCTAGAGTGTAATCTGTCCCATAGCACCGCTGCCAATTATTTCCTTTCTTTCTTCCTCCTTTTCTTCTCATCTTTTTTTTTCCAGCGTTCATGACGCACTCAGGCATAATGAAACTGTTAAGAAAAGTCCGGTCTGGGGCTGAGACCCAGAGTGAGTGGGAGCGGAGGGAGGGGGGTGTAAAGTGACACTATGCCAAAGCACTATTTACAATGCGCCTCTTTAACACACAGCCTATTTATAGCTGCCAAATCTTTTCTCAGCGTCCGCCACACACTGTTGCACCGTCACAAGCTCAGGCATCAAATGGCACCGGTGGACTGGCTCGTCGCCACGCTGCCGAAGAGAACACGCCTTATCCTCCAGCATGTTCCTCTGTGAGGTCCGGCCTCGCTGCGCTCCAACCGCCTTCAGCGCTCCACGCTCTGCCATTCAGGATCAGGACATCCCCCTCGTCCCCATTCACTGAGTACGCTCAGCTTTTCCCGTTCCTACTCTCTCATTGGTCCGTTCATCGGATGAAAGGAGAGAAGAGGGACTTAAGTTTCTGTCATGACTTGTCTCTGTATTTAAAAAACAATGGGGCAGGAAGAGCAGGTGAGAGAAAGACAGGTGATTTACTCCTGAAAACCAGTGTGCTCTTACATAAGAGCGACTCTTCAGTGGAGAAAAAGCAAAGAAATGGTTTGAGGGATGTTTTTCAAAAGGTTTGTTATTGGTTCTGTTTATGATTTTTTTTTTATGTTATAAACTAAAATTTCGGGGTCTTGTGTCTTGTGCTCATTTTGTTGTCAGGCTCTTTTAAAATGTAATAGTGGAAACTTTACAGCGTAACTGTTTCCTATGAGGTCACAAAAACAAACCACATGTGAGCAACAAAAGAATCGCATATGAAAGGACAACAGATTTATTTTTCTTATTATTATTATCATTATTATTTAAAAGTAATCAATAGACTAGACCACATGTCTCAAACTCAAGGCCTGAGGGCCAAATCTGGTCTCCCATAACTTTTTATGCGGCCATCCAGACTCCATGGCGACATAAAATTGTTGTGTTTAAACATTTTATCAATCAAATCAGTGCAGTTTTTATCAATATACAGCATTGGAAAAAATTAAGAGACCACTTAAAATGATCAGTTTCTCTGATTTTCCTTCTTATAAGTACACGTTTGAGTAAAATGAGCATTGTTCTTTTATTCTATGAACAAGTTCATATTCATTTAGAAACAATAGCACCAATGTTTTAACTCAGGAAGAGTTCAGACATCAGTATTGGTTGAAATAGCCAGGAGGTTTTCAGTGGCATTCAGAGCAATGGAGTCTCTTAATGTCTTCCAGAGCTGTAGTGCTAAATTACATCAATGAGAAAAGATGTTCTAACCCTGTTTCTAAAGCAGCTGCAGAATCACCTGAA
The DNA here is from genome assembly GCF_019740435.1 of Gambusia affinis. Taxonomy (NCBI): domain Eukaryota; kingdom Metazoa; phylum Chordata; class Actinopteri; order Cyprinodontiformes; family Poeciliidae; genus Gambusia; species Gambusia affinis. The sequence continues at coordinate 16,401,718 of NC_057872.1, read as the reverse complement.
TGTTTCTGTAGAAGTCAGGAGTTGGACTTGTGCTGGTAGTCTAAAGTGAAAAGGAAAGGTGAGAGTACTGTGCCCTGTGGTGCTCCTGTGCTGCTGGCCACAGTCTTAGATCCAAGTGATTGTTGAGGACTCAGTTTCTGACTAAGAAAATCAGGCTGAATTGTGCTAAAACCTGATGTCAAATGAAAATGTGCTGAAGAGTTAAAAGGTTCATGTTTTTTTTTTTTCTGCACACATGTAAACATGCTGCCTTTTAGGTTTCTGAGCCAGAAGATTGCCCTCCCCCTATCCTTGCCTTGACCCAAATTTCACTTGCATAAGAACTAATAAACCCATCTACGCAAATAATCACATTTATGATCCCGAAACACGCACACAAATGAAAAGGATTCCTTGAATTTTTCCGTGCACCAATGAAGACACCACACTTTGCCCAGAGACATGCTTTTGTGACCTCCTCCAAAACCAAAACGTCTGATTCAGTTTGTGCCAGCTTGGGGGTAAAGCTTGGTGTCTGCTGATCAAAACATTGGCCATTACAAAATATATTATGTGCTTTCTGAGTGCGTCTTGTTCAGAACGTTTTGTTCAAAAGACGTTTTCATGATCACCATTTTGTGATTTCCCTGCCCTCGCCTGCAGCACATTTCTTCACTGAAACTCTGGCTCTATTGATTTATTTTGACCTACTTTTATGTCAGACCTAGATGATGCAAAATAGATCACTAGATTACTTTATTTGGGTGGATTCTCTGCACTTTTGAAGGAAAGTGAAAATGAATTGTAGACCTTAGGTTCAGCTTGAAAATGGCTTCAAAGTTATTTAAATCTTGTGGGGATTTTAGCCAAAACCACAAGTATTTTCTACCCATGTAGTTAGCCAGTGTGTATCGGTTTATTTTATTTTATGCGTGGACAGAGTCGGGTACTTTCAAAATAGCAAAAGTATGACAGTTAATTATTAAATTGTAAATTTTTAGGAGAATATTACCAATTTTTCTAATGAGGATGTTTCTTAGCTGCAGAATATGTCAAATTGTAGCATTTCAGTACCAATATCTGCAAGAGCACTATCCCAAAGGACTGTTTGGATGCAATATTTGGTGGAATATCATATTTCAGTGCATGCTAGTAATATATCTAGCAACTTAAAGAGTGACGAGGATTGGTGCTATAAAAATAAAAGTAGCTGAAATGAGGACATGAAGGGGAAACAGTTAGGAAAAACTGACAAACGATATAATCCCAATAATCAGCAATAGTAATGACATGTTGCACAGTCACCACTGCTTTCCTTCAGGATCTTGGCTTTTATAATCTAAATCAATTGTGTCGAATGGTGTGCTTGTCATGAAGATTGAGAACACACCTCACTTGAAAATATTCTGGTCTATGAAACATTTTTCCACTCCAAAATTGCTTAGAGAAATGTGATAATCATTGCAACTTGTAAGGTATTAGGTATCGGCTAAACAGGAATCTGAAAAATGTAGCCAAGCAGGTCAAGAAATTATTTTCATAAAAATGGTTTTGGAAGGGTTAAGCAGGGATTAGCTGTAAATCCCATGCAGAATCATTAAACCAGCTAATAAGCTTATTTAACGTAAGTGTGGCTTGTTGTTTGACTGCTGGGTTGGTAAATGTGGAGACACCACTGATCATGAGAAAGGGTATGGATAATTCTAGATATTATCTATCAAAACATAATCATTTGTACAGAAAATGCTGACAGATGAGATAATTATTACCTACGGATTAAAATGAACGACCAGGACTGAACATCCTGTATGAAGTTTTATTTCATGGGTGTTATGTTTTCGGTGCCGTCTGTTTCTTTCCCTGTGGAGCTTGACGACAAGCAGGGCTGGCAATCCAGGGGCCGTTAAACCATAATACAGGCCTGCGTTGCATGTGTGGTTGAACTGCGAAGCTGCTGCTCTGAACCCTGAATTCCCGCTGTTTCTCGGGCTCGACGTCGCTCACCAGTTGATGTCATATGCGGCGGCGCTGCTGTAAGTTTGCTTGTATGTTTACTCAACAGGGTGTTAACGTCAGTCAAGTAAATTAGTGTTTTTCCTCACACGTGTCAGAAAAGAAGCAGGCCAGTGTACATATACCACTTTGCTTTGCCACCATCTCTCACTGTCCACAAACACACAGATAGTTAATGTGTTTGTTGTGCCCCTGTGAGTGAACATATATACTAGTTGGCCAGCACAACCACAGCACAGGGTTTTGGTTGTTTTCCATGCGTGTGGTGCAGGCCAGAGGGGGCGTACAGTTGCTCACTTGCTTTGGCTTTCCATTGTAATATCTATGGTGGGCGGTGTGAGAGCGTCACCACTGCTTCCTGTGCGCAGTGCTTTGCGCGGTCAATCACACAGACTCGAGAACATTTTCCCGACTGTGAACGACAAAAAAAGAAGAGAGCTTCATCACAATACATCCGCTAATAACATGCTGCCCTCCGGGTCGTTCCTTCTCTGCTCCTTGCCTTTTGGGAGGAGGCTTGTGGCCTTTTTCTCAGCTCTCCCCCGGGACTCTGGTCCAGCGGCCCCAGCATTCCCAAACCTCAGCCTGACTTCACTGCCCAGGGCCTGCACACTGACATCATCATCATCCAGACGTCCACGCACAGGAAACTCAGATCAGCGCACACGCTCCAGAGCGGGGGACGTCACAGCTCGAGACAAGACACGCTGATGCCACTCTGCAGAAGATAAAGTTCCCATGACTTCTGGGCTGCGCAGTCACTATGGATTTCACTTGGAGTCCATAGTGAAAAAAATGCATTTGTGAACATTTATCAGGATAACTGGTCAGCTGAGTCCAATGCTAGCAGTTCAAAAACGGCAAACTAATACCTGAGGGAATACTGTGCCTGTAGAAGCAGGGAAAACTACAGAGCTCAGTTTATCACCAGCAGGACTTCATACTGGCTTTGAGAACAAGTTCATATTAAATACTGTATGGGGCTGTGATTTTGGCGTTTGTTTGTTTGTCATTTTGTGGCATATTGAAAAATACTTTGCAAAAATCCTTGTAAACACTAAATAGTTTTTATTATGCTGTATAAAATCTCAGAGAGGGTGAATTTCCTTCCTGTCTTTTTTGTATGTTGTGACTGAATTTGATGTGATTCCTGACTGTGTTGTTGCAGGACATGTTGAATGAGTGACTGAGGGAAAAAACGAGACCCAAAGTTCAGTCCTGCTTGGTCATCCTTCAAAGTGTGAGACTTACTCACCTCTGCAACCTTACATCATATCACCTAGATCCTCTCACTATTTACACTTTTCCCTTCCAATGTTTTGCCTCCGGCCTTAAAGCCCTGCTGGTCAAGGTGTTGGAGGCACCTCGCTGTCTCTCACTGGCTGCCATCCCTCGAGGTGAACACTCTCCCTTTTCATGTTCACAACCTTCACGAGTCGAACTCAACAGAGAACAGGGAGGGGGAAATAATCTGCAGAGGGAAAAGGTTGGTAGACATGGAGAGGAAGAATCAAAATAGGGTTGGTAGGCTGAATGATATCAGGCCTGATTGAATCCCAGCATTGATCTCATGAATAATAGAGCTTCAGTCGCCATATGATTATATTAGACATGACATCCAATGACAAGCTATGATTTCAAGCGGTGCACAATCGCAAGTGGATACGCTCTCACATGTGTGCATCTCCGTATATAACCTGGTAAACCTGACTAACCCAATCTAAGATGTCGCCCTGAGGGATGTCAAAGTTAAGCATCAACAGTGGAAACTACTGGACTTTAAAAAAGTCCAGGGGATGAAGGCGGTTGGAGCAAAGTTTCTCAATTCAGCCGCATTGTGGTTGATATCTGGACATCAGACTGTTGATGAACAATCTATTTCAGGATGGTTGTACAGCCATTTCTTCCTTTACTTTGTCAAAACTGGGTCGTTGTGGCTTCACTGTCATGCAGTGGCGAATGCAGCAGATCCAGAACCAGTTCTGGATCCAGTAGATTATCTTTGAATTTCAGCATGAGGAGGAAGAGGTGATCTTGTGAAATGTTGAGTCCTCTCACGTCATTGAAGTATTTGTGTTAATTTTCTGGGCCCTCCAGCTCAGAACAGTGCGTGTATTCTGGGGTTGTGTCATTACTGGGCATGTTACTTGTTTCCTTCTTTAATATCTTTTTTCTGTTCAAGGATCAACTCAACATTTGTGGATTCAAATTTAAATCTATGAGTTCCCCAACTGACCAGATAGTTGTTATCTAAGTTAATCAGGCAATGAGAGACACCATCAGCTGATTATTGATGAATAAATAGTTATCCAGCCACATTATGTCGATTACTGCTTGAGAGTTTACTTGTTCATCCCGAAAAGGAAAGCGTACAATTGCTTTCCTTTTGTATGTAGTGTAGTGTTGGAAATGTTGTTTTTTTAATTACCTTTTAATTAAGTTAGTTTAGTTGCAATGTGCACATTTACAGCTAGATGACTCTAGATCCTTTGCATTAATTCTTTCAGTGTTTTATTGGAAGCTTTGTAAAAATTATTGCTTAGTTTCTGTAGCAAAAAGTTAAATCAAAGTTGTTTCTTTTCTGAATAAAAATTGCTTGCACACAACAGATTCATCAATATGAAAGAGCTTCATGAAATAATAAGAGGTTGTCTGCTAAACAAAGAAAGCTCCAGTGTTTTATTGTATTTTGCAGTTATCAATAATATATAAAGTGATGGTTAAAGTCCAATGCTCTAGCCAGCTTACACACACACACACATATGCTTCTCCTGCCATGTTTATTCGTGTTTACAGCCTGTCCCTTCTCATCAGCCATTCAGCGTGTCAAATCTATGTGGGAACAATGTGCAAGTCGGCTGTTTTTCTCCCCTAGTCAATTGTATCTTTGTGCTGCTTTCACCTGTTCTTCCTTTCATCCATGTATGCATGCAATCAGCTGATGAGAATTGGGACAAACAGGAGCCCAGAGCAGGTGAACCGGGGGAGCAGGAAAGAGGAAAAATGTCCACAACATGGACTTTTTGTCAGATTTTATTCAGACCCTCTGGGGTCGGATACTGCGCTTCTCTTTTGAAGTTTTCATGCACTCAACATTGACATGAATGTCAAAATTGAAATTAGGATATGTACTAAAAACAACAAAAACACAGTCACAAGTCTTTTTATAAGTTTAAATAGTCTTGTTTTATAATTTACACTGGATTATCATTGTATCTACAGGTTCAGGTTTTGTGGGCAACTGCCCAGGGTGGCATTAGAAACGTTTTGGAAATGGGCCCTCATCTATAAAAAAGACATATTAGTGAGCTGTGCCCTGAACACATTTTCTATTGGTTTTATGAATTTGCAGTCAATTCCCTCTGCTTGCTGCTAAGAATGACAAAGTTGAGATTTGTGCTTTGTGCAGAACTGCATTGCATTTTATTTTTATGTCCAATCTGAGAGGATTTCCGGTACTTTGATTGGCAGTTTGAATAGTTTATTTAAATTTGGGTGGTTTCTTGGCAAGAATCCAGTATTTCAGCAGAAAGCAATGCAAAGGTTTTTAAACTACTTCTGTTTTTGTTTTTATTTTCAAAACGGCACTTTCATGATGCTCTTGTGTAAGTCTTGTTTTTTAGTTTATTTGAGTCTTTGCATATGTATTTTTTTTAATAACTGAGATATTTTTATGTTACGTTTAGCATATAAATTACTTACGAGCATAGAAAGGTAAAAATATTGACATTTAACCGAAGGATACTTCTCTGGTCCCTTTCAGGTTTTGTTGGGTTGTTTTCCAGCCCCTTTCTAAATTGCTAGTTCTCACTTTTTTGTTGCTTTAGTTGCTTTTAATGCAGTTCAGTTTAAGGTATTCACAGCACTGTCATCTCAATACGCTGCACAATAAATAATAATTGGATCAGAAATATATTGCTGTAGCTACTATTGGCATTGCAGAAGAAAGAAATCAGCTTCTTTTTTGTGTGATATTTTAGCAGCTAGTTTCATGTTTCTCATATAGAAGTTTTTATTCTTCCTTCTAGCGCTTAAGGGATATCAAAACACATCCGGGCCTGCAGCTTTTGTTAGTTAAAGGGAATACTGTATAATCCAAAGCACCAGAGAAAGCAGCAAAAACTGTGTAAACAGACGAATATATATACTTTTCCTGTGACAGAAGATCCAAACAAACCCACACCTCACCCTGAAGCTGCCTGAAGATTATGGCTTGAGGAAGGGGCCATTATCCATTCATTCTGACATGCCTGGGCTCAAATGTCTGAAAGCTCTGAAGTGGTTATGCTGATTACTGCCGGAGCATTAAGAGAGAACTCCCTACTGGGAGATGCAGCAGGTAGGCAGCTGTGAGAGAATGATCAGATAATTTAATGTGTAACACAGAACATGGTGGAATAACAAGTCCACACAATAAAAGCATGGCGTTAGTAGTTGATGCAATCTACTGTGTTGTTCAGGGCAGCTCCAGCCTGCCGGCTCCCAGCGACACAATAAATTTTGGTTCTGAGATTTGCTGACATAGTTTGTGGGAAACTTATGAATAAAATTGCAGTTTCTTAAGTGATTTGTGCCAACATGATTTGTCACCCATGTGGATTAGCGGCCTCTGGGCCCATTAAAACAGCAGGAACACTTGTAGGACGCAAGCAGTTATGAAATCATGAGATTCATCCACAAATAAAAATGTTGGTCATGGTCAGGATCAAACTGCTGGGGGTGAGCAGGATATGAAAAACGGATTCAGTCGATGGACCCACAACTGAAGCATTTACATAATTCACCATGCAGACACAAACCATACACATGCAGTAGCATGCTTTGACAGTCATGGCTGAGTGAAAGAAATCACTTTGTATAGAGTGTGTAGAAAATTACTTACTCACTGTCATACACAAATCAAAAAACTAACAGCAGCCGCTGAGGAGGAAGAGGTCATCAGGCAGATCATGAGGCATTTAGGCTGAGCTAAAATTTATTGGTTCAGCAGTTAAACATAGACAATGATGTCTGATGGCTGAACTAGTCATTTATGTACCCAGAAGTATTGCTTTAAAAAGTTGCTGTCTTTTTTTTTTTCCAGCAACATCTTACACATTGTTTGTAAATCACCTAAAGCACCAAGGACTGTCTCCAGGCAGAAAAGCTGTTTTAGGTACAATAAAGCCAAAGTTTTCCAACTTCTGCAAATGAATACTGATAATTGTAAGATTTTTGAGAGGTAATAAAATGTGATTTTGATTAATTACAAAATAATATTTAATAAGATGTTAAAATGAAATACGATGTGAAAAACCCTGTCTTATTAAGTTATATAAGAATTCAGAGGATTAAACTCATACTTTGTTGTTGTTATTTTCTGGATTCAGACTTTGAAGAAATTTCTCACTTTTTCCACTCTGCCCAGTAAAATTCCTCCAACCAGTCAGATTGTGAGGACAACTCAATACGGCTCTTTAAATGAGCCCAAAGTTTTTCTGATGAATTTTGCTCTGGACTTTGGCTTCCAAGACTTAAATTTTTCTCTCATGGAATCACACTGTTGTTAATAATGCATGTTTGGATGCCCCTCTTCCTCTTTACATTTTCCTTGGACAACTGAAGGTTTTCAGACGTTTGTAGAACCGTTCGCATCTCCATCGACTTCCTGCAGCCACTCGCATCTTTGTTCAGAAAATTCTCCTGCAAGCACAAGCCACTGAAAAACACCGCCTGCAGCCGACAAACCTGCTAGTGTGAATCAGAGACAGATGCAGTATAAATACCATATATCTTTAGTATGCACACAAGCTTCACACTTGGAAGTATGCCATATATAGATGGGCCTGTTACAAATCCTGGCTCAGATACATTGTGTTTTACTGCAGCAGCAATAAAGATAATCACCGTTTTTAGTTTCCTACCCTGAAATGAATTGACAAAGTTGAATAAAACAGGACACAAGCTTTATTATTATTATTATTATTATTATTATTATTATTATTATTATTATTATTATTATTATTATTATTATTATTATTATTAGCCAGGTGATCCCTGGATATACTGTCTCTCCCCCCCCCTCGACTCTCCTCTCTCCTCATTCTCTGGCCTGCAGCGCTGCACAAGGAGTGGAAAATCGACTAAAAATACCCCGCTCATAAACAACTCACGGACACACTCACACCCAGGCCAGGGATCTTTAATATTAGAAAGCACAAGGCTGACACCAGAGATGCTCCACTCGGTGGGTTTGTCCTCTCCTTAAATTAGTCCGGTGAGCACGCTGTCCCCAGTGGTCCAACATGATGGGTGAGAGGGGCCAGGTCTGTAAGGAGGGCCCGACACATGCTCATTACATCACGGCCCAGCTGGCGTAGCCTGCATTCCTGCAGCGGTCACACGGGGCATCACCAGGCCTGACGCAGCCTGATAGGAGAGAAAGTGTGTGAAACGGCAGCAGGGATCAGTTTGTGTTGAGACTGGGGATTCACCGCATTGTGGCCATCCCCCCCAAAAATAAAACCTCTGTTTACACAAAACAACTTAAAGGAACTCAGTTTGATATACTACAGAACAGCTTTGCAAATGACTTATAACTCATGTAATTAAACAGTTGGTTTCTGTCTAACGCTGTCTACTTTTCACAAAGATATACATTTCCTCCTCTCCTCCTTTAAAGTTTTCTCCAGCTCTCATCTGCGTGTTTGCCTGAGCCTCCACATTGTTCCATCCTGTTAAAGTCCTTTCATGCATCACAACAGACCTGTTAATTTTCTTCTGGTTTTCTCCCACCGTCGACCGTCTCTGCTTGTTTCCATCTTCCTGCCGTTATTCATAACTCTCTCCAAACGACTCAGGTGCCGTGTCTCTCTTTGTTTCTTTTCTACCTCTTTTCCTTTGAAGTGTCTTTGTAATTGACTCCTTTTTTCCTTCATGCTTTTAACTTTGGCAGTTGAGGCTTTATCATAAAGTAATCTCAACTTCCCTTTTCAATTTTTCTTGTCTTGCTATTTTTAGACAATCTATTTTTCACTTTCACTTCACTTATTTCTATGCATCTTCGCCTGCCTTTTTTCACATTTTGCCACACTATAACCACAAAACTTCAATGCGCTATATTGAGATTTTATGTCATAGACCCACATAATGTTGAGAAGAAGAGAGGAAAGGCTAGTGTTTCGGGGGGGTGGCTTTATAACTCTGACACTCCTAAATAAAATCCAGTGAAACCAGTTTCTCATATGGACCTAATAAGTAAATAGAATCCAAGCAAAAAGCGTTAAGAGCTTTTCTTCTTCTTCTGGTTGCACAGAGACTAGCAAAGGATAAACTCAAGGAGATGAATACAAGAGAATGACACATTTTTCAGAGTTTTGTTTGTAAGACTGTATTATTTTTGAAAACCATTTGCTGTCCACCTCACAGTTCAGAACTAAGTTGTGTTGCTCTTTCATATAGAATCCAGAAAAAAATGTCTTTCAGCCTGTAGCAGGACAAAATGCGAAAAAGGTGAAAGAAGATGAACACAGTGAACTGTAAACATTCACTTCCGAACATAAACACATAATTATACTTAATAAATGCACCATAATGTCTCATAAAAAAGAAAATCAACCATTTTCCCTCAAAGAAATCAAAAGGCACTTTAAAATGTTTATATTTATACATATAAGTGGGTTGCGCCCTCTGTGTTTCGGGGGGTCAATCTCGAGAAGTTTAAGTGTCTTGGCATCTTGTTCATGAGTGATGATGGAACAGGAGATGGACAGAAGGACTGGGGCTTCCTCTGCAGTAACGCGTCCACTGCTCTGGTCAGTTGTGGTGAAGAACGAGTCGAGCCAAGTGCAAAGCTCTCGATTTACCTGTCCGTCATCCAGGGGGAGCTCAAATTTAGAGCTTCTGCCTCTCCGCATCAACAAGAGTCAGTTGAGGTAGTTCGGGCATCTGGTCAGGATGTCCCCAGGGGAAATCCCTCTGGAGGTTTTCCCACTGATTTAGAGCCCAGGAAGACCCAGAGTCCACAGACGGGGCTATGAGTCCCTGGGAACGCCGTGGGCTTCCCCAGAGTGAGCAGGAGGATGGACCTGTTGGCCCCACAGCGAGATTTCATATGTAGGTGGAAGACATTGGAAGGATGGATGGATGTTTTCATGTATTCTCTCTCTATATAACTATTTTCTTTAATTCCATGTGGCATTTTTATTTAGCAGCGAGTCAGGGTATACTGCGACACCTGCAGACTTTTAGGTTTATAAACAACATAGCTGTAATCTTCTTTGTGAATGTTTAATGTTTGTTAAAATGCATGTAAAAATGACTGACTACAATCACTGACAACAGCTGGAAATTGCTTTTAAAATTGGTGCTAGAAATGTCTGTACCCTCAAATGAAACAAGGACTGTTGGGTCGCGGTTCAGCCATTTTACTCTTGGGGAAAATTCAATAAACTTTAATATCACTCAATTGAAAATTTATTTTCGTTTCTTCCATACTGCGTACACAGAGCAGAAGGGGAGCAAATCTAACTTTGGTGATGAGTCTGGGAGAGGAGTTTCTGAATGGAGCAGACTCACGTCGACTCTGACTATTTCTGTCTGACAGAGCAGAGAATCCTCATCTGGAACGGTCGGGAAGCATCTAGCCAGCACACGCTGTACACACATTCACAAATTCTCACTTGGTTGTGACCCACATACTGTTCATATGACAGCAGCCATGTGGTCCGGATCGCAGAATATGGAGTCAGATTACTTTACAGTGAGCAAGTTCTCGCCTCTCAGCAGATCAGACTAAGCTGCTGATGGCTGAGAGGTGACACTCGCAGGATAACAGTTTGCTGCCGGGCTGCAGGTCTTGTGATCGCAGCAGCTGGACATATTTGATACAATAATAATTGTCTGCTTGTGTGCTGTCGGTGGAAGCTGTAGCTTGGAGACAGCAGACAGAAAAGAACAAAAACATAATCGCATTTCTCTCTTGTTCTCACATCAAATCAGACCTGAGTGATGTTGGCCCAGCCCACATTCTTCAAAATCAGACAAAAATGGCGTCAAACGTTTGTGCTGGTTTGTGAAGCAAAAATTTTTGTTTGTGCCACTTTCATTTTAAAAATATTAAGAAATGAAAGGCCAACCAGCCATCCCCACCTTCTTCAAATCAGACAACATTGGTGTCAATCCAGTATCAGTCGACTGCGTTTGTGCTGGTTTGTGTAGCAACTTTTTCTTTGTGCTGCTTTGGCTTTGAAGATATTAATACAATTTTAGAGGTCATTTTGATTTTGTAAAAGTGGGGGTGGGCTGGTTGACCTTTTGACCTTTAAACTTTAACCTTAAAACAAAGCAGCACAAAGAAATATTTTTGCTGCACAAACCAGCACAAACGTAGTCGAGTCGACTCACACCAATGTTGTCTGATTTGAAGAAGGTGGGCGGGGCTGGTTCACCTTTCATCATTTCTGGAAACATTTTTTAATAGCTAGAAAAATGATAGCAGCACCAGTGGAAGTTTTTGTTGCGCAATCCAGCACAAATGTATCACCAACGTTTGACGTCATTTTTGTCTGATTTGAAGAAGGCGGGGTGGGCCGACTTCACACAGGTTCTGCTTGGTGCTTTGTGACGGACCAAAGAAAGATGTCCCTGCAACACCATGCTGCTTTCCTCATAGCTCAGATTTGCCAAGGTGTTGTTAGGCTTTGACGTGTTCCCCTTTTTCTTTCAAACGTAGCCCTTGCTTTTACTGCTTTAAGATTTTTCTTTTCTTCTTTCTAACTAGAATTGATCAAAGTAGCTGAAAAACGACGTGAAAATTTTCTGTACTCGTCTTCTGACAGGTCTGTGTGCAGGTTTCTGCTTTTGGGCATCCCTCCCTCGGCCATCAAACGCGGATCAATTTCAGCCGCATGTCCATCCATCCCATGCTTCACCAACCAGGTGATCTGTTTAAAAAAAAAATATATCACCGTTTGCACAAAACTGGACAGAACTGCATGCAACAGTGGAGATCTGCTCAGCCTTTAAAGGAAACTTTCAAATCTCAAAACTTCTGCATCTGATGTTTTTCTACAGGACTGAGATCAGGGAGTTTTTGATGAGAGACAGAGAAACATTGGTTCTGAAGAAACTGCTTATAATTCTATGTTTTACTCTCCGATGACAGCCTGAGATGGTAGAGAGCCCAAAAACTGTACTCAGGTAAGAGTAGCACCACTTCAACATATTTTTGCTCAAGTAAAAGTGAAAAATAGCCACATAAGAAATGACTCAAGTAAGAGGAAAAAAGCATTTGGTAAAAAAAAAAAAAAAAAAAGTTGTTGCAGTACTGAGAAACTGATCAAAACCATGTTATGTGGAAATGTTGGTGTTGTAAAGACCCAAATTAAAATAATTCATATAATTATATAATAGATTCAAACTCTTTTTCCAACTCAATTTCTTTAAATATAAAATTTATGAAACTTTAACAAAGAATGCAGGTGTGTGTTTTGTGTGAAAACAAGCTTTCACTTCATTCAATCAAGTTACTCACTGCAGGAAGAATATTTGGAAATTATACTCAAGTAAGAGCAGTGATGCTTCATAATAAAATTACTGAAGTTAAGGAAAAACTTTACAGCGTGACACTCCAAAAGTAACTTTTCCTCAAAAATTTACTCAAGCAAATGTAACTGAGTAAATGTAACTAGTTACTATCCAACTCTGGTACCGGGTATGATTGGTATGAACGTGTTCGCCTCTTTCTACGTCAGGAACAATCCTTTGTGGTTTCCTCACAGGAAATGGGTTTCTGGTGAAAAGACTCGGAGCGGCTGTGCTTTAAAGAACTGCATCCTCCCTTTTGTCTTTTCCTCCTCCTGTCTCTCACTCCTCTCCTCTTTTTTTCCACAAGCAAAACGTCATCTCAACATTCAGGAGGATTTATACAGACGAATGTGATTGTTGGTGCATGACTGATATTCATTGATCTCTTTAGGTTTCGATGAAGTGGAAAGTAATATTTTTATACACAGAAACAAGGTAGCGGAGGATTCTTAGGATCTCTACAAAATAAGCGTGATGACATAATAGAGAGTGAGGGAAAACTTAATTTTGTTTTTGTTTGCTATGTTGTTTTGTTTGAATCAAGAAGCAAGTCATGATTAAAAAATAGAACTATCTCAATAAAAGAGACTTTACCAACTCTGATTTATTAAAATAAATGAAATATTCAGTTGTACTTTGCTTACCAACATATGATTTACATTTTATTGGATCTTTTCTTATTTTTACTTTAATGAAAACTGGAGAAATTTGCCCACAAGTGCCTTCCTTCATTCCTTCCTATCACCCACCCATCCATTCGTCAACCTGTCAACAAAGGCCTGTCATAACAAATGAAGATCCAAGACAATCAATGGCAGTGCAGGTGTTGTTGAAATAAGAAGCAGTAATTTGTTCAATGGTTATTAATGGAAAGGCTGTTATGCTGCCATCTACTGTGTCTTCTGTGTACTGCAGTTGTATTGTACCGCTGTTCTAAGAAGGAAAATAAATGAACGCACGTTGAAACGCCTGTTCTCTTCAGGTTATGGGCCCAGAGCGTCGCTAAAAAGTTCAGTAAGTGAAGTTTTTTGAGTCAGATAAACGGAATTGTGGGATTCACAATGGATGATAAGACGTTTATCGACAAGCTGAGCGGACCAGAGAACTGGGCAACGTGGAAGTTTCAGATGGAGCATTTGCTAAAAGCTAAAGGACTATGGGGCATGCTAACGGAGACGGATATGCTAACTCCGGATGCTAGCGCACAAGCGCAGGCGGAATTCGAGAGACGGAGAGAAAGAGCATTTTCCATGTTAGTGCTAAATGTGAGTACACCCCAGTTATATTTAATAACAAGCTGTCAAACTCCAAAAGAGGCTTGGGACATGCTAAAAGGACATTTTGAGAGAGACACTTTAGCAAATAAACTGTTCTTGAAGAAGAAATATTTCAGATGTGAAATGAAAGAAAAGGACAGCTTAAATGACCATTTAAAACGAATGAAGGAACTGACTGATCAGCTAAGAGCAATAGGTGCTATAATTGAAGAGGAAGATCAGATTGTAACACTCCTGGGTAGCTTACCACCAAGCTATGCTACGATTGTCACTGCTCTCGAAACTAAGATGGACAATTTGACATTGCAGTTTGTTCAGCAAGCATTAATCAATGAAGAGCAAAAAAGAGTCAATGTTAATGATGACTACAGTGCTGCTACATCAGGTGGTGCATCAGCCATGTCAACACAAATTCACAGAGAAATGCAGGACCATTCAAAAGTAGTGGGAGCTGAAAGACAGAGTTCATGGAGATGTTACAAGTGTGGCAAAGAAGGACACATAAAGCGTAACTGTCCAAGTTGGAAAAAACGAATAAAAAATCACAAAGCCAAAAATGCAGTTTGTGAAAATGAAGAAGATCCCTCTGATAGTGCCTTTGTTGCAGAAAATGCAAATCTAACTGAAGGACCAGGACAAGATGTGTGGTTGATTGATTCTGGAGCATCAAAACACATGACCTGTGACAAAGAAATTCTTCAAAACTACCAGCAGTTTTCAGAAACACAGTCTGTAAAACTGGGTGATGGCAGGGTGGTGGAAGCTCAAGGATTTGGCATTGTTAAATTGAACATGACCTTCAAAATAAGTGATGCTAAACCTGCCACAATGTATGATGTGTTGTTCGTTCCAAAGTTGTCTGGAAATCTTTTTTCAGTGGGAGCTGCTACAAGAAAAGGAAATACAGTGCAGTTCAAAAAATCTCGTGCTACATTGGCAAGGATGGAACTCTTCAAGGAATGGGAACACAAAGATCTGATGGACTGTATCAGTTGGATATTAAAGGATCTTCGCAGGTCTATCATAGTGCATCAAGTGCATCAGTAACAGCTAATCTGTGGCATCAGCGATTAGGTCACACTACCAAACTAAAGAAACTAGAAGATCTGGTGAATGGAGTGAAATTCTCTGCAGACAAAGAACTTCCTTTCTGTGAAGCCTGTGTGGAAGGCAAGCTCACAAGACAGCCATGTAAGGCAGTGGGAAAAATTCGTTCCAAACGTAAGCTGCAACTGATCCATAGTGATGTCTGTGGACCCATGCAGACTGAATCCATCGGTGGGTCAAAATACTTTGTAACATTTATTGATGACTTTTCTCGATGTTGTAAGGTTTACTTCATGAAACAAAAAAGTGAAGTCTTAAGCAAATTCAAGGAATTTGAGAGAACATTCTCCAATGAGTGTGGACACAAAGTTGCAAGACTGAGATCAGATAATGGTGGGGAGTACATTTCAAGTGAATTTCAAGAATATTTGAAGGCTCAAGGTATCCACCATGAGATGTCTGTACCTCATACACCTCAGCAAAATGGAGTTGCAGAAAGAAAAAACAGGACATTGGTTGAAGCAGCTAGAAGTATGTTGTCACATGCTAAACTACCAAAGATGTACTGGGCTGAAGCAGTAGCAACAGCAGCCTACATACAAAACAGATTGCCAACATCTGTTCTGAAGCAAGAGACACCCTACCAACGATGGTCTGGTAAAAAACCTGACATGAGCCATGTGAAAGTGTTTGGTTGTGTTGCTTATGCACATATTCCAGACGCTGAAAGACGAAAACTTGACAAGAAAGCTGTAAAGCTCAGGTTTGTGGGATATGCAAACAATGCAAAAGGATATCGTCTGTTTGATGAAGAAAAAGAAAAATTCTGATTCGAAAGGATGTCATCTTTAATGAATCGGACTTTGACTGGAAAGAGAAGGAGGAAATTTCCTGTCCAGAGAAAGAGGTGATTACCATCACAGAAGAAAAGGAAACAACTGATGATGACGTCACTGTTGATGAAACTATTAAAAGAGGAAGCAGAATCAGAAAGGCTCCAAAGAGATATGGATATGACGAGTTTGCAGATATGGTGACTGTTGATCATTGTGCTAATGTGTGTTCTGTCACAGAACCAATCACACTGAAAGAAGCATTAAAGGGTCCAAATTCAAAAGAATGGCAAGAAGCGGCTGATTTGGAATACCAGTCACTGGAAGAAAATGAAACATGGGATCTGGTGGAACTACCAAAGGACAAAGAGGTCATTGGGTCAAGATGGGTGTTCAAAGTCAAGCATCAAAGTGATGGAGAAGTGGAGCGATACAAGTGCAGACTTGTTGCCAAAGGTTACTCACAGCTCTATGGTGCTGACTACTATGAAACATTTTCACCTGTAGTACGTTTTAGCTCAATTCGTACGTTATTATCCTTTGCCATCCAGAATAACCTACATGTACATCAAATGGATGTTGTCACTGCATTCTTAAATGGACACCTGGAGGAAGAAATATACATGGAACAACCTGAGGGATACATCAAACCAGGTCAGGAGCATCTTGTATGCAAACTAAAAAAATCAATCTACGGATTAAAACAGTCTCCTCGTTGTTGGAATAAAGAGTTCACAAAATTCATGATGGATCTTGGATTTAAGCAGAGCACCTCGGATCCTTGTGTGTTTGTGAGGTCATCACAAGAGCTGGAGATAATTGCAGTTTATGTAGATGATCTGATGCTGATTACAGAGTCAACTGAAAGCATGAATGTGTTAAAACTGACTCTCCAAGAGCGCTACAAAATGAAGGACTTGGGTGAACTGTCCTACATCCTCGGCATCTCAGTTATTCAAGACAAAGCAAAAAACTGCATCTTTCTTCACCAGAAACAGTACATTGAAAACATTCTTCAGAAATATGGGATGGATAAAGCAAATCCTGTTGCAACCCCTGCTGACATCAGTGTAAAACTGAAAAAGGATGATTCTGTCAGTAATCCTGTCAATCCAAGTACATATCAGTCTATGGTTGGAAGTCTACTGTATGCGGCAATGACAACAAGACCAGACATAGCACAAGCAGTGAGTGCAGTGTCAAAGTTCAATGCAAATCCAAATACTGCACATCTGACTGCTGTGAAGAGGATTCTTCGATACCTAAAGGGAACTGTTAACCTTGCTCTAAAGTATGACTGTTCAGGGAACAAAGATTTGACTGGTTTCTCTGATGCTGACTGGGCTGGAGATCAGGACGACCGCCGTTCAACAACAGGCAACATATTTCTACTCAGTGGAGGAGCAGTGAGCTGGCTAAGCAAAAAACAAACAACGGTTGCACTTTCAACAGCAGAAGCTGAGTATGTTGCTCTCAGTCAAGCAGCTCAAGAAGGTACCTGGCTGAGAAGATTACTGAATGATCTTGGAATGGTCACAAAGCCTACAGTGATTCTGGAGGACAACCAAGGAGCTATTGCAATAGCAAAGAATCCGGTGGACCATTCAAGAACCAAGCACATAGACATTCGTTACCATTACATTCGTGAATGTGTGCAGAATGGTGAAGTCAAGTTAGAATATTGTCCAACCGACGATATGAAGGCAGATATCTTGACAAAACCTCTTGCAAGACAGAAGTTTGAGTATTTTAGAAGAAAGATTGGACTTTTTCCAATTTAAATCTGTGATAGAATGTCTTGCTTTGTAGTTTTTCATTATAAAGTAAACAATATTTTTTGTTGAGTACGGCAAGACAAAAAAGGTTAACTATAAACAGAAAAGGAATAATAAGTTAGTCTCGCAAGTTGAGTTAAAAGTTATTTCAGCACTATGTTGTGTCTTAATACCATTGTAAAAATTAAGTGGGAGTGTTGAAATAAGAAGCAGTAATTTGTTCAATGGTTATTAATGGAAAGGCTGTTATGCTGCCATCTACTGTGTCTTCTGTGTACTGCAGTTGTATTGTACCGCTGTTCTAAGAAGGAAAATAAATGAACGCACGTTGAAACGCCTGTTCTCTTCAGGTGTAACAGTGTTTAGGTTTAAGTTGTAGAATTCCACTTATTTTATATTTATTAGTGCAATGGGGAAATAGCGCCCTCTCTCTCGGTGTGGCTGGTTATATTTTGCTGGCCACTGTAATCAGTGCCAGTCTGTGAAAGCTACACGAGAGGTGAGTTGGATTTTTCAGCACACTACAACAGAGCATTATGTTAGCTTTTAACTTAGCACAAGAAGTGTTTTACAATTTTAACAAAACTAAAAGTACAAAAATTTGTGCCAGGCACACATAGTGTATAGTTATTATACACTATTTGTCTAAGTTAATAAAAATGATGTTTTATTATGTTGCTAACACTTTTTCTACTGTGTGCTGAAAAATCCAACTCACCTCTCGTGTAGCTTTCACAGACTGTCACTGATTACAGTGGCCAGCAAAATATAACCAGCCACACCGAGAGAGAGGGCGCTATTTCCCCATTGCACTAATAAATATAAAACAAGTGGAATTCTACAACTTAAACCTAAACACTGTCTGTTACACAGACAAAACATTATAACCACTGTGTGTCGAACTGCAGCTCAAACCCTAAGTAAAGATTGACATTTCTTCATTTTTGTGACTGTCTCATATTGAATTAATCTCTTAACATTAAAACAGCTCATAGAAAACTGTTCAACCCATCATGTAAACACGGTGAGAAAATGCCCTCCACTGAAACTGGCCAAGAATCCACGGCTCAGGTGGGAGAATCTGTTGATTAAAGTCATAAATTCCCTCCTGCACATCACCTTGAACACACCATCCACACTGTAAGACATGGTGGTGGCAGCATCATGCCGCATCATGTTAACCTCTGTCTGTCTTCAGTGGGGCTGAAAACAACCACACGCTTCACTTTTCATATTTTTACAGCAAAAAAAAAAAAAAAAAAAAGGAAAATCCATGCTTCCTTTTCCTTTCTCTTCCCACATTTACAACTTTTTGTTGGTTTTACACACAAAATTTTAATAAAATGCAAGTTTATGGTCGTAACAATAAGAAGCATGGAAAAGAATAAGAAAAGCTTTCCTCACTGCTCCTCTGCTGAAGGAAACAGCAAGTTGACGGGTGTGGACGCTGCCAGGAGGAGTTAGAAACCACAGGTTGCAGCAACAGAGGCGGCCACAGTTTCTCCACACTCCGCCTGTGCTTGTTTTACTCCTGATCTCTGAGGGGACAGCTCTGCAGCGGCTGCTTCATATTTAATTGTTTTCGTTAAATTATTCTGGCTCACTGCCGTGTTGTGCCACCGTGAATTGGAGCGCGGAGTCTGTCAGCGCTTCTCAGCGTGTGTGTTTTCTGTGCGGACGACAGGGAGAGGGATGCCGCGAACAATGGGAGCTTCGCGGAAAGCAGGGCCATAGCAACAGGATGAATTAGTGAACAGGCATGAAATGCTACGTTTAACACAAAGCTCAGGAGCCACGGCAGCTGGAGGTTTCATATTCAACACGGATAGCCTGGTGATGCAGGTTGGACCAAAAACACCCCAACAGCTGCAAAATAAGAAACTATGAAGAGTCCACTTATCTGGAAGGTTTATACTGATAAATAAAATAACATTTTTGATAATGTCACTTCAGAAGTAAATTATAGAGGACACTTAAAGTTCAACATGACTGTAGAAACAGTTTATGCTGCGCAGTGTTCAGTAATAATCATTTTTAAGAGTCACACATAGTGTAAAAGTGGAAATACCTTTCCTGAGTGATGACAGTTTTATGCTGTAGTTACTAAATGCTGACTCAGGACGGGTTGGTAAAATGGTCTGCAGCGCCCCCCTCAGGACAGACAAGACAAGCAGAGGCAACATGCAGATGAGCCAACCTGAATATTGCAACCAACAAATAAAGTGCTGCTTAAATGTAAATTAAAGCACAATAATGTCAGTGGAGGGGGGGGAGGGGGGGCTGATGAAATACATACCAGGCCATTTTTAGATGAATTAAAGAAAGAGGAATATACAGATTAATTGTGGCGCAGCCTGTTGTTACACACCATGTCCATCCCAGCACACAAAGCTCAAATCACCTCAAACTGGTTTCTTGAACATGAAAGCATGAATTCACTGGACTTCAGTGACCACAGTCCACAGTCACCAGATCTTATTCCAACAAAGAACCTTTAACATGTGATGGAAAGGGAGATTCACATGTATGTTCAGATGACAAATCTGCATCACCTGCATGATGTGATCACATAAATATGGACACAGATCTCTGGGAATTGTTTCTAAATCCTTGCTGAATCAATGCTATGATGAATAGAGGCAGTTCTGAAGGTAAACAGAGCTCCAATTCGGTACTATCAAGTTGTACCTAATAACTTGGTAAAACTTAGTAGTTGTGTCTGAACCAAAGGTATGCATGGGTAGAAGGTGAATTTTATGATAATTTAAGCAAAAGTTTTTAATTCATTTGAAATAGAAAGATTTGATAAAGACAGAAAATGAAACCAAGAATTTATCTGAGTCAGCCTTTACATTGTGCTTCATACAGGATGTAAATTAATTTTAAAACTTAGACATAAAAAAAAGAACATTTAGTCGCTCTTTACAAAAGAAAAAACTTTCTTGACCAAAACAATATAAATCTTGTTTAAGGCAAACAACAACCTAAAGTTGAGAGAAGACAGCTCAGTTTGTGTCGCACCCAGCAGAGACAGCCCAGAGACCAACGAGTCGTTTGTGAGCATAAACCTTGTCAGGTTAGGAAAAGTTGCTCTTATAGCAGTTTACTTTTCAATCAACTCTAACAGTAAAAAAAATCTTTTCTTTTTTTTTTTCTTTTTGAGTGTCTGAGCCAAATGAGGAAAACATAAGAATGCAGCTGCATTCTTTGTATTTTACCTTCTCTTCTGTCAAAAACATTTGACGCTTTAGTTTAAAGTGAGATTTTAGGGTAGGAGATATACCATAAAACTAAATGCAGGCAGAAACGTGAGTGGTGTGACTGAGTATCCAAGATGGGACTTTGAGATCTTGGACATTCAGGTAAATTACTCTATTACTTTTAACCTCACTTGTAAAACATGGGCAGACTAAAAGGAGAAAAGTAAGACTTGCACAATAACCTGATGGGTAATACCAGAGTACAAATAGCATAAATTATTTTTAACCAGGATTTTTGTCTTTGGAAGTACCTAATGTCACAATGGTCATTTGCCCCAGTGTTGAAATGCAGACAGCCTGGATTTGCCAGAGAGAGCTTTTAAATTACTCCACCGGATGCAAGTTTGTTAGGTCACCAAGCTGCTGCACTCAGACATTTTTCCTGACTTCTTTCTCCTCATGAAGCACTATATTAAGAGTTGCACTCCGAAGCTAATCTCAATCTTCTGCAAATTTCAGCTTTATTCTTTGCTGCCATGTGTTCGTTCTTTTCTTTCATGCCTGATTAAATCTTACTGGACTTATGGATTTAAGAATGAATATAATCATCATAAGATACAAATTTGAACATAATTGAAAAGCTTTGATGAATACTCTTTAAATCCTGGACAAAATGTCTCTAAAAACATGCAGTTTTATTTGAAATATAGTTCTAAAGCAACTCTAACTCATCTGTTAGAAATATAGGAAAATAAATTTTGCCAAAATGTTTAATCTTCTAGAAATTTAAAATAACCAACTCAACCCTTTTTTTTATTATTAATTTTATTGTACAACTTCACAATCAAATTTTGTACAAATGCTGTTAACAAAAGAAAAATAAGAGGAGAAATGTTTACTGGGGGCCTGAAAACACAAATGTCCTCCATGCAGCAGGAGCAGGAAAACATGCTGCTCCCGACTACTGAAGTCTTCAGGTACGTCCTCAACGCTTCATCCCTCTAACCTCGGGAGTAAAAGCTGCATTCTGGTTACCATAGTCACGATCCAGATTTAGCTCGTGAACTATAATGGCCACAAAAGTCCAATTTGAGAGTTGTAGTGATGGCGAAGGAGGAAACTTGTTCATTCGTTGTTTGGTCCAGGTCCAAAAAGTTACGAAGCTGAGATGTCAGATGTCTTCAGGTTGGAGTTTAGGAGCGGGTGTACTTCCCCCAGATGTGGAGCATGAAGACTGAAGCAATAAACAAGAGGCTCATCACCAGCACAGGTACAGGGCCGCTGTCGAAACAATGAGACACTGATTAAAACACAAATCACCATCACTTGCAGTGGCTCCAACCAGGGTGAGCATCTGATTTTATTGATGAGTTTTGGAAACAAGGAGGGGCTCTCATCTCTGAAGGAGGCTCTGAGAGCGAGGAGGGGTTGGGCGAAGGAGCGCATTGCTAGGTAGCAGCATCGCCATGCCAACATTCGCCTGCGCCGCCCCTCTTCCCGCCCCCCCTCCCTGTCAGAAGGCTGTAATTGAGTTGACCTTTCAGAGTGGATCCTTTAATGAAGCTTTGAGGCTGGCGTCTAACGCAGGAACAAACACGCACTCGATATACACCACTGTATGGCCGGCCTGCCCTCCTTCGACTGCTGGAGAGACGCACTCAATAACGACCACGGCACCATTGATCAGCCGCGACTGTTTATGGCCAGGAGACGGGATGCCTTTGCTAATATCAGAGCCGAGGATTCAGCAGAACATAAGTTTGAGGATCAGAGTCCTCCCAGCATGCACTGTGGCAGCAAATAACTGCGTGCACATGAAGAAGGTCCCAAACTCGGAGGCATCAATTGTTTTAGCCGAGAGTCACGTCTGCCCAATTTCCTGCCATTTATCATCCCAAGAGTCGGAAATACTGAAGATTAGCATCTCTAAGTGGAGCATGTCAAAATGTCAGACACGATATGCGAGTTTATAGGAGCAATTCTTCTATAAAGGGTGTTTTTATTGTATTTTTTTTCATAAGTGGTACTCACACTTTAAGGCCCGGTGAGTCTTCAGTGTAGAAGCGCCACATGCCGCCGGTGCCGGCAGATCCTGTAGTCCTGGCTCCGCTGCGTGTACCGCTGCTGGTAGCTTTTCTAAAGGAGACATAAATGAAAAACAACTTCAATCCACCTACTATAAAAACATGTTGCAAATCATATTTTCTAAACGGCA
This sequence comes from Gambusia affinis, assembly GCF_019740435.1. Lineage (NCBI taxonomy): Eukaryota > Metazoa > Chordata > Actinopteri > Cyprinodontiformes > Poeciliidae > Gambusia > Gambusia affinis. The sequence continues at coordinate 16,378,813 of NC_057872.1, read as the reverse complement.
AGAAAACTAGTCAAAAAAAGAGAAGACGGTCAAATCTGTAAACGATAGTTGTACAATCTACACTCCTGTTATCATTGGCATTTAAAAACCATTAACAGTAAAAAAAAAAAAAATTCAGTATTTAATCTTAATATAACTAGGAAGCAGACTGATTCATGGCTGCTTTGCTTGTGGACAGATTAAACAGAGGTTAATGAGGTAATGAAGAGGATTGGTGGTAATGGGTAATAATGAGAGAGAAGCTGCAGCGACCCTTTTGATTACACTTTGATTAAGTCTACACGACAACATCCATCTACTTTAATCGATGAGGGGGGCCAAACAAGAACTAACCACCTGAAACCTGATGCTTTTTACAGCATTTAATAAAAAACAAAAACAAACAGTAAGCAGTAGGAACAGGGTTTTTACTTTCAATTTTTTCATACAAAAACAAGAATCAAAATGGAAATGTGATCAGAAAGAATTTTAAACAATAATATAACATTTATGCATTTGAGAAAAAAAAAAGTCAATATTTTGATGGAAGTAAAGAATAGCTGTCCAACAATCTGGTGGCACATTTCAATTTCAGAGTAAAGACGCAACCATCAAAGATATCCTCCACTTTCACTTTTGGATTGTGAGAAGCAACACAAATTTGACTCCCAGCAGTTTTCTATTCTTCACAATTAAACATTGTAAAATTTAACTGGTTTAAAAACGGCAGGTCAATCCAAATAATATTTTCCCAGATTTTCAAATAAAGCTCCCATGTCTTATTTCATATTTACCCTGTTATTGAAATATTGATTTCGATCTGAATTTGCAGATCAGAAAGAAGGTACAAACAAGTTATACCTATTAAAACGTCAACTTGACACTTTTGACTTGGGCTCCACAATATCTCAATCATCATCATCATCATCATCATCATCTTAATTAGCAACATCATTAAAAAAAACCTAACAGGTTGGGTTTCTTAGAAGAAATTGTTTTGCAAAATTATATAATTATTACATTAAAAAAAACTAATTTGAATGCATTAAAATTTAACTATATTTGAATGTACATCGTTGGATTTGAGTTGAACAGATATAACTGTATTGGAATGAATTCAATTGACTTAAACTTAATTTTATGCTTATATAATTACACAAATTGAATCTTGTAAAGAACTTTGAGATGATTTGGTGTGAACTGGCAGTCTTGAGCTTTAGTGTGAACAGTATTAATATCACCAAAGACTGATTGGAATTCACTGTTTACTGGAAATCACATTCCAGGTAACATGAATTTATGAGTTTATTCAGTTTGTCAATGCAGCTTTATCACGAATACCTACGATATATTGTCAAAATATTCAATAATACACATTGGCGTAATATAAAGTGCACCATGCAACTGGAATTTTGACAACTGCACTCACTTAGCAACTCTGTAAATATTACTGTAAATCTAAAACTAATGCTAGTATCATAGACGCTTTGTGGCACAGGGTAAAGTGGGAATCAGAAATTATACTGCATCCTATGTCTAAACCACCCAATAAATTCCCAACCCAGCATGTCAAACTAAGCATCAGCCAGTCACTGGTGTCAAGTATGACCCATAATTGAGGGTTACCGGAGAAAATGCCTGAGGGAGCGGAGCTTTTTCCAGCTGTTTGGTGCATTGAAGGGCTTTTCATTCCCTCGCAGGATAGAAAAACTCAGTAGCTTAAAAAAGTTCAGTTTGTAAAAAAAACATGGTTACTGAGTGGAGACTAAAGAAGCATCAACACCGTTTTAAAGCTACGGTTGCCAATCTATGGCCAACTACAAGCTGACTTCCCGAGCAGATAGCCCAGCTAATAAACCCCCTAAAATGAGCTTGCTCTAATTTTCTTACTCCATTAAGACCAAAACCGTCACAAGGTAGGATCATGTAATCTATTCAGAGGTCTCAAACTCCAGTCCTCAGGGACCGCTGTCCTGCAACTTTTAGATGTGCCTCTGCTGCACCATCTGAATAGAATAATTAGGTCATTAAGGCTCTGGCTCCAGAGAACTGATCTACACAGGGAGGAGGTAATGAAGACATTTCATTCCAGTGTTTTGTACCTGTGGCACATCTAAAAACTGCAGGACAGTGGCCCTTGAGGACTGGAGGTTGACACCTGTGATTTAATTGGTGTTAATTTGATATCACAAACAGGTAACTTTACAATATTGATCAGCCATAGTTTGGATGGACATACTTTATTAAACAGCAAAACAATCCTTTGTTTTGACGTAGAATACAGCGGAGCCAGTAATTTGAAAAGAACAGAAGTTATTTTGTCATGTAGAGTCATTAACTGTATAAATTCAAGATTCACGCTAATAAATGTACCCTTTTTACTTATGTGGTCCAAAAAAAAAGCTGTTTTTTTTTTTTAAATCACAGAGTTAAACAATAATGTCGACATGGATTATTATACCTTACACTAGCCTTTGCTGAAACATGTCCCCATACAGTGAAGAGAAAGGAAAGTTTCCTGCATAAAAATTCAGATTTTAGACATGACTGTAAAGTTTAGACGACATACCTTTGCCTGACTGTAGAGCCTGCAGCCCGGGGAGCCACTGTTTTACTGGGGGAACGGCTAGACGCCCCAACGTTAGTTGCACTTGCGGCTGGTCCAGGCTAAAACAAAAGATAAATGTTATTTAGGTGAAATAAATCTGCTTATCAGCCATTTCTTTGGTCAATTATTGTTTCACAATCTCAAAGCCATACCTTTTAAACAAAAATATTAGAGGGTTTAAAAAGTGCATGATGATCTTTTGACATAATATTCTAACACAAGATTGCATAAAAGTAAAAAAAGTGCAATATTACAGACCAATCACGTACCAACAAACAATATTAACCAGAGTAAAGATCACAAAAATATTAATTTGGTCCCAATGTAATGTTACATAAGAGGATTACATGTGTACTGAATTAGTAAATATTGGTTAAATATACTTTCATAATGTTAAAGACTAAAGGCTAGATTACAAATTAAGTCATTCTGGAAATCCAGTATTTGTGAGAAAGTACAGTTTTGGGAATCTAGCATAAACTGTCTAATCCCCATTTTAAATGACAGAAAAAAATCTATCTACCTGTATACATGACTATTGGGGCAAACCAGACATATTTAATTATAATAAATGATAATAAATTTTTAAATACTTGCCTTCACTAGAACAGGTTAGTTTTAAGCAAAAGTCGTAGCACCGTGATTACAATTTAACCCTCCACAGCAATGGTAGTCTTGTGATTGGCTATATATATATATATATAATTAATGTTAATACATTAAGTATTATATAAGGAATTCGTATACAAATTGTATGAATCTCTAAGGAACGGCCACGTCCACAGCTAACCTGCTAACTACAAAACGATCACTGGCACTAAATGAATGTAACTAAGCTAGCTAGTTAAAATTCTAATTTTTAGATGGAAATAAGAAAATTACCATTTTGTTTTATATTTCTTGATGCAGATCTAAAGCGAGAGCCTCCTTTGAATCTGATATCCACGTCAGAAAAAAACGCAGATTGTGAGCAAATTGGTCAAAACTTCAGAAGAGAGCTCACAAAGCTGACGTACGTCTAAAAAGGGACACGAAAGCTAAATTCAGGACCAGTGAGGGCTACCGAGTAGAAGCCTGACTGACTGAATTGATCCAACATAAAAACAAAAGAAAAAAAAATTACTTACACAGCTTTATGTTTTTTATTTTCAATATAATAAAATAGCTTAAACTTTTTTTTAATTTAGAAAGAATCATGCATATAATAAACTACCAATTGTTGAAAGGCAAATCACTGTTTCTCCTTGTCTCTATGAGAGAGAGACGTGTCTCACTGTGGGAAACTGACGCCATTACGGTTCAAACAGGGCACTCAAATGAGCTTAAACCAACAGTGAATTGAACCAAAATGGCGGCTCACTGTCAGTTCTTCATCATAGCTGTGGCTGATCAGGCGAGCTTAATCGATGGTTTCTAAAACTGAACAAGGTAGTGGAGAAATTGAAAGGTAAACATTTCCGTATTTCACGTTTAGTTGAATGTTGCTTGGACTTTTGGTTGCAACAGCTCTCGCCAGGTTATGTGACTTTAGCAAGACAGTTTCGAGCCAGTGTCAATATTAGCACATGTGTAAAAACGCCAAACTTTGGCTGGAGCCACCCTTGCATCCGTCAGTGTGCATTCTTACTTTAACCTATAATTAAAGACAAGCTAATTGCACGTTTATAAGACGTGTTTAAATGTGTGAGGTATGCTTCTTGTTTTTTAGTTAGGATTGTCTTTTAGATTGTATATTTCAGTTCCGATTACACAAAAGTCGTAAGATTGACATTCTCTTATTTCTTTTTATGTAGTGAGATTTTGTTTATTTAGCTGAAAACATAAACAACTTTAACTTTGTAAAATAGTGTTTTAACAAAATGCATACTCTAAATTTGCTATATAATTATTATGTGCAGAATGGCTCGGGTGGTGTTTCTCCATCCGGATCTTGGTATTGGAGGTGCAGAGCGACTGGTGGTTGATGCTGCTGTTGCCCTAAAGTCTCAAGGATGCAGTGTTCAGATTTGGACCGCCCATTATGATCCAAAACACTGCTTCTCGGAGACGCGAGACCCAGATCTTCCTGTGGTATGTAAAAGCACATCTTGCTGTTTTTATTTATTTATTTTTAATAAAAGAAACAGTACTACTTAGGCACGTCATCGGCACGAAAATCTTATATATTTTTCGAACTTTTAGTGATTAATTTATACTATTCTTTTTCCAGAGTGGGGTGACGATATAACACCATTTCGCTCTAAAAAGGCATTAGTGCACGAGTTTTAATTGAATTTTAATCTAATATCGATTTTCTCCAACAAGCTGAAAATAACACATTAGGTTAAAAAGCTAACTAGTAGCACTAGCATTACAGTTTGATTTTAAAATGTCTGCTGGCAAAGTGTGATGGATACAACACACTTTGTATCCATCAACAAGCTTTTGGAATAATGTTGGCTGCTTATTTTGCCCTTTTCTCATAATAATTGGTAGGGTTCATTTAATGCACTTGGTTTACTTGGCTTTTCGGCATCAGGTATCGCTTTTTTCAATAGTGTTAGATCAGAGCCATTCCATAAGTGTAATATTCCTCCTCCAAAGCATGTTTGGATGTGATCAATATCTTGTCTTAGCAGCTGATTGTGACCATGTTTTAGCTTCATTCCTGTTTTCATAAACTCTGAACAGATTTTGTCCTTCCTGACAATACATTTATGTGTTTAAAAAACAAATATTCAAGACTCTCAATGGTCCAAATTTCTTTCTTAAACGTAAATGTATTAAAGGTATGTGCTGGCGACTGGTTACCCACCAGTATATTCGGCTACCTGCATGCTCTGTGTGCGTACCTCCGGATGATTTATGTGGCCTTCTACCTGGTCTTCCTGAGCGGTGTGGAGTATGATGTCATCGTTTGTGATCAGGTGAGTTTATTTAAGCCGCCAGTGTCAGATCGCTGAAACTCAAAGGTTTCAACAGTGAAGTCTTCTGTTTTTCATTGAATCCTGTGGCGTAACACAAGTATACATTTATTTACTTTTTTCTGTAGGTATCGGTGTGTATACCGGTGCTGCGGTTGTCCCGACACAGGAAGAAAGTTCTGTTCTACTGTCACTTTCCGGACCAGCTGCTGACCCAGAGGAAGTCAGCCCTGAAGAAGCTCTATAGAGCTCCTATTGACTGGTTGGAAGAACGCACCACTGGCATGGCTGACATGGTAATTAAGATAAAAAAAAATTGCTTTATTCCATAGGACTCAGATTTAAACCTCTGACAAACCTTAGGATTCACTCCTGGTTAAAAACACACATAGTCGTCCTCATCTAAAAGTATAGCCAGGCAAAAGCTAAAAACTAAACTCAGTCCTAGAAAGTTCCAGCTGTAGTTTGTTCAGATGATTTACTAATCGCTAAGGTGACTCCTGACATCTTGTCTCTCCAACAATCATTTGTGGGAACCCCTTAAATCTGAGGAAGACTGTAAACAGAGTCTATTAAGAGTGATGAAGTCAATGGTGTGGTCATTTATTAGAAAGTGATTGCACTGGGTTTTATTTTCAGGTATCACAGTGAAAGGGGGGTGAAGATTAATGCACGCCAGTATTCAAACTTTCATTTGTAAAGAAAACAAATCATTTGAATGTATTTTTTTGTTAATTTAACACATAAAATTCAAGTAAAGCCATAAGGTTTGTGGATTATTTTAGTATGTTATGAGATGATATTCATGGCAAAGCTCAGAAACCATTCAAGCCATTTAGAATGACGACAGTCCTTAAGCTGCTAACAGAGTCAAAGGAAACTCTTAGAGATGTGATTTAAATAATATTCTCTAACTTCTCTTTTCAGATTTTAGTGAACAGCCAGTTCACTGCAGGCGTCTTCAGGGAGACCTTCTGCAGTCTAAACCGCGTCCAGCCCGACGTCCTCTACCCGTCCCTCAACACTAACGCGTTCGATCAGATGTCGACGGAAGCACAGGGCCTGCAGGGTCTGCTTCCTGAGGGAGTATCCCACCTGTTTCTGTCTCTGAACCGATACGAGAGAAAAAAGAACCTGGGCCTCGCTCTGGAGGCTCTGGCGGTCCTGAGATGCAGCCTGACGCCCTCTCAGAGAGCGGGCGTTCACCTGTTGGTCGCCGGCGGCTACGATGACCGAGTTACTGAGAACGTCCAGCACTACAACGAGCTGACAGAGCTGGCCGAGCAGCTCCACTTGGAGGACTGCGTCACCTTCCTGCGCTCTCCCTCTGACTCCGTGAAGGTGGTGCTGCTGCGGACCGCCACCGCTGTGCTGTACACCCCCAGCAGAGAACATTTTGGGATCGTTCCCGTAGAGGCCATGTATTGCAGCTGTCCTGTTATCGCCGTGAACTCCGGGGGGCCCCTGGAGAGCATAGCTGATGAGGAGACGGGCTTCCTGTGCGAGCCCACGGCCGAGGCCTTCTCTAAGGCCATGGAGAGGCTTATCAGGGATGCACGCCTCCGCAGGGACATGGGACTAGCTGGGAGGAGAAGGGTGGAGGAGAAGTTCTCTCTTCAGGCCTTCTCAAACCAGCTCTATGGGTATATTGTCCAGCTGAGCAAGTGATGGGAAGTGAGGATGAAAACTGTGGAACTGAACAACTGCGGCATCTCAAAAACAAAAAAGCTTACTGTTTTCGGTGTAGATTCATCAAGAAATGGAAGTCAATAATTCATTAGTATTGATAAAAATGACTAGTAATTGGAAAGAATATTCTGGCAGATTATTATGGGAAAATGTCTTGCTCTTCTGGCGGATTATTTCACTTATAACTAGCACTTTTTGTCAATTTTAAGCAGTTATTGACTTAAAACAAGCTCTTATCTTGTGCTGAAAAGTTAATTATGAGTCAGTTTTGTCTCGTTTCAAGTGTACTAAAATATTTGTTCTAGAAACTACACCAAAAACATTAAGATTTTGTGTGTTTTTGTCGTATGGATGTTACAAAAACAAAACTTAAGTTTTGTTTTGTTTTTAATTTCCAGGAGCCTGAAGTGTTAGTTGTTGTTTTTTTTTTTCACATAAAATTATGATGAGCAAGATTTCTTTAAACTTGCAGTAGTTTTTCTAATATTAATTGAAAGCTTTTTCACTCATTTGAGTCCAGTTCTTCGATGCACTATATGTGTCATGGCCATTACTGGACAGAAATTGAGCGTTAAAATGAGCCAAAGTCCAAAAAACAACAATGAAAGACCTCTAGAAAGGATGAAGAACTATCAGTCAGTACCAGTTTGAAGAATTACAGGAATGTCTGCCTCACTGAAAACACAATATAAAGAACGGCTTGAAACTTTTGCACAGGTCTGTATGTGAACTGAGCTGGTGTGTATTATTAGTACTTCAAGGACAATTAATCAGCCTTCCCCATGAGAGGTTGCTGCGAGGCGCGAAAGCGATGGAATCCGTGTACCAATTAAGAAATGAGAAATTAGTTTACCTGTCCTGTTGCTGGAAAAATACCACCTTCTTAGGTGTCTGTGTGTCTGGAACTATGGAAAAAGTGCCGCAACGTGGCAACCGAGAGCCTGGGAAATGAGTCTCCAACGAGGATTGATTGTTGCGTGAAATGTTTTGCACTGTTTGTGTGTATTGTGCCCCCAACGCCTCCCCCTCTACGCACGTTTTGTTTTTGTGTCTTTTTGAAGAGGAGCAGCGCAGTCATCACCACATGCCACCGGGCAGCGCACAATCTGAGATCGATAGGTGGATGCTTTTCTGCTGCGTCCTGTCCGTCCACAGCTTTGTTCCCCTTCCTGTATTCAGAGGACGCTGGCCTGTTCGTGACTCCTGCAGCTGCGTAAAGGGTTATTAGCAGACGATGGAGAGTTGGGCTTTATTAGATGGGCAGTGAGCCTGTGTCTGGGTCATTATCAATGAGGAGAATAGCAGAAGGTCATTGTGTCTCCGCGATGGCCTCCTCTGGCTTCTTGCTGTATAGAAATGCTCCTATCGGCATTCTTGAAGTCTTAATAAACAAGAAGACACATAGTTTCCCCCATCTCCGGAGTCCCACCAGTTCTGCTGGTGCATTTGTTGGCCTTTAATAGACTTCTGTAAGGATTTTGTGGGCGAGTAAGCAGGCACAGATACATTGTTAATGCTGTAAATAAAACATTCCAAGAAAAAAAAAAAATGCCAGCAAGAAAGTTTTATTTTGCTCTTCTTTAATCACTGAGGGACAAAACACAGAAGATCTTAACTTTGTGCTTCCATTTGTCGTTGCATTATCATTTGGAGAGTCTGAGTTGTGTCTGAATGAGCTTCATTCTTGTTGAAGGGGATCTATTGGAAGAAAAAAAATGTTTTTTAAAAAACATTTAAAAAAATTAAAATGTTTTTAGGGTCTTTTTTCTTTGCTTAAACAAATGTATGTTATTTTCCTTTGATTTTTACACAGCTCTCAAATAAAACTAAAAAGCAGTCAAAAAAGTGGCTTTTCTTAATCAGCAGTTGCATAACATTGAAAATACCTATTCTTTTATTAACTGTATGGAGAATCAAAAGTGCCACAATTTATGTGTTTCATTAGTTTTGTAAAAAAAAAAAAAAAAAAAGACAAATATAAAAGTTTTATTTAATACAAAATAATTAAATGCCATTGTTACACCTTTAATTAATTCATTAATGATTTAGCAATATATCATGATTTCTTTTTGATTTACATGATTTCCTGTATTAAATGTAATGCGTGGTGCCCACAATAATCTAGATGGTTTCCGGTGGAGATGCAGTCAGGATGTGTTTGTTGTTGTTGACCCTGATGCGAGTGCCTTCATCACTGGGATGCGCTGCCTGCTGATTCTGGTTTTCTTCAGGACCCGATCACCTTTAGATTTCACCTTGATGTGCCCTTGATGTGCCCTTGATTGTCAGCTGACAATCAAGGGCACATAAACAGCATGAAAACAGTAGGCCTTTGCAGCGCTTTGCTGCTCGGGCCTAATTATTTAATATTGAAAGATTTTTACCTCCCACCCCAAAGTGGATAACATAACCTTCTACATTATAAACACCCCAAAGAGACAATCCTAACCATGGATGCACATTGTTAGGATCAGTCCATCAGGTCTCCGATCTCTGCAGTAGACGCACCCCGATCAACCTAGAAAATAAAAACAACACTGAGAAAAATGACAACATTGATATTGCTACGTCATTTTTATTGTGCAGCATTGTCTATTGCCTTTAAAATCATAGCCATTTTTTCAAGACTTCCTCTTAGCTCATGAAGAAAGCAGTATTTTTTTAAATGTTTTGCACATATATATAAAAAAATCTAACCTCTCGCTTTGTGATTTGGGAAAAACTGCTGCTCCAGTTTCCTGGGCGGTCCATAGCTGGAGGCTTGATATCATCTGGTTGACTGTTTTCCTGTGAGGGGGTTTGTATCATCTGACACTCATTCTTTAGCACCAGATGCCCTTGATTGTAAATGCTTCAGTATGATTTCGGGTCTAATAATGAACTTTTATACAGCAATGTGTTCTATTTGTGTTTATTCCATCAGGTGGACACAAACAGCCTCAGTGTCCGGCATGTAAAAAATGTCCTTCTCTCTTTGATCTCACTGGTTTTAAGTAATTCTTTAAGCTTTCAGTCCTCACGTCTCGTATTGATTCAGACGTTTCTTCACAGTCAATTTCAAAAGCTGAGAGGCACTGGAGCCGACGGTGTGGCCACTTGTCTGCCACAGCTACAGGTATTATTTGTCCCCGTTGGTCCAATTAGTACTGCTGACTATGGTTTAATTTAAAATAAATACCAAGATCCACCATGTGGAATATTTCAGATCAATTAATTTGTATGAGCCTGGTGGGTTCTGATTGCTAATGTTTTCTGTTTTAATAATCAGCTGAGGTTTATTGTAGGAAAACCAGAATCCTACTTTCACGCTCCTGATATTTGCTTTGAGGGTATTTAGACTGATGCTATATGGTAATCAGTCAGGTAATTAGATATTATGGTAATTAAAATAATATAAGTTATTAAGCAGTTCCTGTTAAAACAAAGCATTACATTGCCAGCCTAATTAAAATTAAAATTAATATTCTGCAGGTGCTTCTTGTAGAAAAATGAATCAGTGTAAGTATTGTGTTTGTAAACATTTTTCATTGAAAAGAAAAGTAAGTGTTTAAGTATTTAACTTTTATGGTGATTTAAAAAACCTGGTTTTAAAAACATGCAAAAAATGAAGTCCAATTATCTAGAGTTGGGATATCAGACTCTGCTGCTGCTAGGTTTTCATGACGTGCTTTGTGAAATGGTCCTGTACGCTTGTATTCAGCCCCCTTTACTCTGATACCCTTAGATAAATTCTGCTGTCTTCAGGAATCCTTCAGTATTCTCTGAGTTCATTAATAAATATGGAAAACTGCAAAGCTTCTCTGACATTACCATGGGTTTACACTGAGTAAGGAGGGCATGAATCGAAGAAGCAGCAAGAGGCCCACGGTTTCTCTGGAGGAGCTCCAGAGATCCAAAGCTCAGGTGGGAGATTTTGTTTAAATTGAACAAATCTGGCCTTTATGTAAGAGTGGCAGCTTTCTGTTTGCCATATCAAGCACAAGGAAGAAAATTGTCTGTTCGAATAAGACCAAATCTAATCTTTTTGTCCGACGAGGTGGAAAACTAAGACAGAGTATGACAGTAAACATCTGAGCAGGATGCTATGGGGAGCTGAATGGAGCTAAATAGAGATGACAGAATTTAAACCTTCTAAATTCTGTCATCTCATATTTATACCTTTACTTCTTGTCGGTCAGTGTACTTGTCTTTTTTTTTGTTTTTTTGCTTATTTTTATTATTTTTTTCAGAGATCAGCTTAAAGGATTATTACACATGAATGTAACAATAACTGATTAAATTTGATGAAGTTATCGTGCTATTAAAGTATTCAAACTTTGCAAAGATATCTCACTCCAGCACTGAAAATAATCATTTTATCAGTAATTACAGAGATAGAATTTGTTCATATGTTTGTCACATTCAGTACAGTTTCAAACAGAAACAGGAATATTGGTAAAGTTTCAATAAAAATGTGAAATTGTCTTTGTTAAAAGACAATGATTTGCCAGACATTCAGGAAATGTTTCGTCTAAAAAGGTCTAAAAAGTTTCACATCCCAACTTTTTAGACCTCATTGGTTCATAGAAATGGACGCCTAAGGAAAAGCGATTGGACATTCAAAAGCTGCAGGCAAGTGGTGTGGGGAGAGGAGTGGATTATTTGCATATTTATAGGTATGCATAACTCAAATGAGGGGAAGGTATGGAATTACATCCAGGACTTGTCTTAGGGGATTACACGATCTAAAAAAAGAGATATTTTTTGTTGTTGTTTTTAATAGTTTAATCACTGCACCAATGAGAATCTTAAAAACTGACTGATATATAGGCTTACTTGACATTTTTACAGCACCGTTTGAATTACAGATGCTGATGTAATTTAGTAAATAAGGAAACTTTAAAATGCTTTTCAATGTAAACTAATGTTATAAATCCAAAATGCTTATTGGTCAGGATTTAAAGTGCATATGTGTGTGTGTTCTTGCTGTGTGTGAGTGGAGGTATATGTAAATCATGAGGAAAGCAGGGCTGCAGTGATTTAAGGGTCATAAGTTGGGTTATATCCGAGGAGCCCACAACAAAAAGAGGCAAACACAAATAAAACCACACGGTTTCGCTCGCTGTTTGGTTTTCTTATGAGACATGAAGATGTGGTCTGAAGTTGCTTCCTCACGCTTTAAAGACATGCTCTTTACATTTAAGTTGTGGACCGTCTCTCCGGCCCCTCCTCCACTCTGACTGCCCTGTGGTGAGGTGCTTATTAAGATCACGGTGCGTCTGAGTGGCAGTGATAACCGGCACCCAGGTGCCACTGGCACATGGTGTTTAATTAATTAATGAGACTGCGGGGTTGGTTTTCTAATTCCACGCAGCCGGCACCGAGGTGTGGTGGGGAGATAGCTGTGAAGAGTTTAGGTCTGGGTTTTCAGGCTAAGACGAGGTGTGTGAAGGCGTGTGTGCGTGTGCATGTGTGTGTGTTATGGTTGTATATCTATTTTGCTGGCAGTTTGGGAGCTGACCTCCTTGTTAGAGGAACATTAAACATGTACGGAATATTTTTACCCTGACTTTTAATCACTCCTTGTGATTGTAAGTTAATCATGGGCTAAATGAAGCTGATAATGAGAAAGGCTCCATAAGTGTTAATACATCAGCGTAAACTCCTCCTGCACCCTAACCAGGTCATGGACTGGGAGCAATGAAAACAGAGAAAAAACATCTACGATACAAGCAGAAACCAGCAGAAAAGTTAGACATTTTCCGCTTCTTCTTTTTTTATGAATTGATGGTGAAATTGTTTCATTTTATGCTAATAAAGCAAGCACTTTTTAATCTTATGCAGTAACCTTTCTGAGATGCTGGTTTGATGACAAACATTTGTAACTTAATGTACCTTAGAATTAATTGTCAAAAGTTTTAGTGTAAATAACAAAGCCTACTTAGGAGTTTGTGAACTTTAAACCTTGAGTATCCTCCTTCAAATTTCTTATTTGGTTTAGAAAAAGAATGCAAATTACTTCAGTGTAAAATTGTTAGATGCAGCTTGAGGCTCTTACTACAGCATTAAACATAAATTACACATTTATTTTCTATACAGATGTATTCACCAATAATCTGATTAAAATTACTACGGCAACAACTATCAGGTGTGATAACTGGGATTAACTGTCTTACATCCCTGTAGAGGAATGTTTAATGTTTAATTGATGGTGTGGTTGTTTAATTTCAGCCACACTAGAAGGTTTTTGAGACTTAAGTCCTTCATGAAGATCAAGTCACAACCTTTCATTCATACATAAAAAAAATCTGTCCTGTCTTGGCATTTCAGGCACGTCATGTAAAGAAATGATTTGTCTACATCTACCATTGCAGATTATACTTATGTAAGATGTTATTTTAGATTTTAGAGAAAAATCATCTAAAATACATTTAAAGTACAGACTTTGAATGACCTCAAGAAGGCTTGGAGAATTATTTATCAAGCCCACTTTAGAGGATAACAGAAAATGTGTCAGTTTGAAATAAAAATATTTATTGATTGAAACAAATTTCTGCATATTAAATGAGCATTAGATTTACTGTCCAACCAATCAATAAAAAAAAAAACACACACACCAGATTAAATCAATATTTACATAAAATAATTCTAATTTTTCTCAAAGAATCAGTAGTATTTTATGAAGCCGCTCTGGCCTCGTTTGAGCTCCAGATAATTTAGCATTTTTCTCTCAGTAGCTGCAGGATTTTTACTGAGCTGCTCTAAATCTGTATTCAGGGCTCATCTTTAAAATCACTTTTACACAGTATACATGTGAGGGAATTATGTATTTCAGCCTTTACTGCTCCCATAAACTACTCTCATATATTAGCTTACACACCATAAATGTTAACACTGCATGAGTCTTCACTCACATTGGCAAACAGCCTCACCAGCTGATACCACAATGGAAGCGAATGATTTATTGAAGCTTCATATAACTTCTGTCTCTGTGGGAGTTCACAGTAAAAGGACTATAATCTCTGCTAGTCAAATGTTACAGATAGACTCTATAAAACAGGCTTTATGGCCCAGGAACAGGAAGCATTATGACTTCCTCAGTCCGACGTGTTGTGGTCTGACACGTCTTAAGGCAGTAAAAACAGTAGAACAAAGATTTTAGGCACAAATCCATAAAATATTAATATCTTATTCTCCTGGCAAATATTTGGGAGTGACATTATAATAAAATTCAGTAAAACCACATTTTCTATCAAGTAGTTATTTTCCTCTCATCAGCACTGATATGTTTAAAAGTGAAAGATGTCTAAATAATGCCTGAATGTGGTTTTCAAGTTGTTGGGATGGAACGAATGGCTTAGCGAAGCTGGACTTTCAGGCTAGTTTAGGTTTAGTTAAAATTTTGCTTCAGCTTGTGTCTTTCTAGCCTGAATGAAGACGAGGACTGGCTGACCTGAGACACCACTTAAAAGAGGTTAACGGCTCTCCAAGAATCTATCTGGAGTTAAGAAAAAGAAAAACAAAGAGTGGCAAAAACAGTCTAGAATTTAAAATAAAGATCATTTGTGTTACCTATGATTTATAGAATCATGTGGTGTGGTAGTACTAGAAGAGTTATTTTCAATGAGTGTTTCACTTAATAGTTAAAAGCATTGATGCTATCCTTTGGGAAAAAAAAAAACTGGAATCAAAATAAGCATTACAAGACAGCTTTTGTGACCCTATACAAACGTAATTGTTCTGCAGGCAACAAGACAGTTTTTTATGCATAAAAGTCCAAAGTTTCCACCATTTTAGTTTGCTAAAACTCAAACTTATTAGGTTGTTTTATGTCATGTTTCCTAAATCTGACTCTATAAGAGTCTGCAACAAAATATAACCAAATACAAACTTGAGATAGAAATTGGGTGCCGGCCTTAATGACTGAAGTGGAGCAGAATGACGATAGTTTCTAATTAACAGACAGAAACTAATTATCACCTTTTGGTTCCAGCCTTATAATTAATGCACAAATATATCAGTGGCATTGATGTTTCCCTTTTCCAATGGGTTGAAGTATTCCTAACAGGCCATCAAATGTTGTCAACATCCTGAATCTTACCCAATTCAATCAATAGCCACACAATCTATTCCGGGTAATCCGTCACAAAGATCTCAATCTATAATTTAGAGAGTTAGCGCTTTGCTTTTCGATTCATCTTTGATGTTAAATTCATGTCCCAGCTAGGACTAAGTCTTAATTCGCTCAGATATCCTGACTCCCAGGCGGCTCTTCCTGGAGCAGCAGGGAGATGCAGAAGGAGGAGAAGGAGCGAGGGGGAAGAAGACGGGGAGGAGAGAGGAAGAGGCACTGGGAGAACAGACCTCCCGCTGAACTTGGCCCGCTTCCAGCTCTCATTCAGCTAAGCAATCAGCTGCAAGCCATTCAGTCATACCGGCTTTGAACAAACATATTAACATTTGGGTGCTCATCATGCCCAGGAACATGCCATCATTACATTAGCCATGCAGATGAAGGAGATGTATGTCTTCCAGACAGCCTGCAGGAGGAGCGTTTGTTTCTGTTAGCCAGGAGGCGAAACTTGGTGGAGTTCTGGTGGGAACTGGTTCGAGGAAGGAATCTGATAAAGATTTAAAGACCAGTGGAAAGTTGGGATTTTACCTTGTACTGTGGCAGATTGATGTTCTATGTTAGACTATTTTGCTAAAATAAATCATTTAGATCATAATCAGTCGCAGAAACTGTCAAATCTATCAAAAATCAGATCTAAGAGACAAATCTTTTGATTTTTACTTAAAAAGGCAGAATTATTTAGGAGAACTGAAAATAGTTGATCAATCAGAGCGATTTCATGTCACATAATTTCTTATTTACCTGTTACTCATTTATGGAAAATAAGCATATACACTAACTGTATGGACTAATGCTACAGCATGTACATAAGGATAATTAACACAGCAAAGACCCTCCTCCTCCTGACTTTGATTGGTTGTTTTTGACCTGGAGAATGCAATAGTTGCACTGAGAGGACATGGAGAAGTTTGTTTTTGTTTTTTGACAGATTGGGCCTCATATTTGTGCTGGCAGGACATAGTGGCAGTTTTAGAAAACTTTTTTTTTTTTTTTTTTTTAATAAAAGTTACCGCACCCCAGCTTTAAGGGCTTCATAGTTAGTGCAGCTCAAACAGATGTTGATACAGATAGCAGCTCGTGGGGCTCCCTGATCAAAGCGTACCATCTCCCACATCCAGCCCAGGAGGAGCTCTCGGCCTGCGGGTCTGACGCCTCAGAGGTGCACAGCAGCAGCAAGCAGAGCCCCATGCGGCTGGGCTGGGATAACCTCCTGTGATTACACCCACAGGGGTGAATGTCAATCACGCTGTCTGCCTGGATGTGTGTATCAACCTGCAGGTGTGTGAGACAATGCCCGCGATGGTTGATACACTCCCTGCATCCTCAGACGGCGTGTTGGTGTGTTGGGGTGCCTGTACGCCCGCTGCCCAGTGATGGCCCGTTAGATTGAGCTGTCAGTCGGCAGGCAGCAGATGAAGATTAATGGAGCGAGCAAACAATAAGAGGCTGGCAATGATCATAAATATGCTAATGGCCATTATCAATACACACTCACCGAAATGCATAAAAGAGAAAGACAGTGTGCGTGTGTGGGCGTGAGTTGGTGTGTGTGTGTACAGTGTTCATGCAGCAGAGATTTGGGATAGAAGGTGATTCAGGTTACTGAGTTAAAATCACTCCCCCTTCCCTCGGGAAGTTGCCTAAACACACACGCGCACGCACGCACTCATTTTTAGACAGGCAGCGTGTTAGCTGCCTGATGGACGGGCGAGCCAAGCCTCCCATGTGTTATGTTTGAGCTGCGGACTACAGAAAGGGGAGAGAGGGGCTTATTGAGGAGATGACATGATTGGTGTTGCATTAAAACGTGTTTATTTAGTTTTTTGCGACGTGCGTGTGGGAAGGGCAGCGGATAGCAGCGATGTCTGTGCCAAGCCTCTGATTAAGACTACAGGACCAACTAATGGCACAATGAGAGGATGATTAGGAGCAGGGGAAAAAAAGGGAAAGCAGAGGGAGATAAAAAGCCATAGATGGACAGATCTATTCATTAAAACGGTGATGGAGGCTCTTTGTTGTCTCATCCCATTCTGCTGCTCTCTGGGGTCCTTCCTGTCTCTGCAGCATTACACTCATTTTTTAAAATGAAAACCCTCTTCCTTTATCCGTCCTGCCGACTCCCCTCCTCCCTCACCACCCATCTGGGTCACCCGGCACAAAAAGCAGCAAAAACACTGAGTTCAAACTAAATCCTGGTCATCCACTTCATCACTTGATAACCCACTTATTTTGCTACTTTTCACCCCACTTTGAAGAGTCCATAGGGAAACAAGGGGTCTCTCGGGATGCTCTGACCTTCTTCGTCCTTTAAACACGCCTGCATTCCCGCTGTTAAACCGCGGCACACGTTCACTCTTTGCCCGATTCTGTTAAAGGGTGTAGGGGAGTGTCGATGGATGGAGCGTGCAAAGCAAACATGGAGAAGTGGTTATGATTGGGGCTAATGAGCTCACATGGGACACAGAGATGGAGAAGTCAAGCCTAGTTTAGCCCCCCAGCCCCAGGAGGTTCACTGAGACCCTTTAAGTCATGTGTGGTTTTATTTATGTGTATGGTTATTATGCACCTATTCTGCTGAGCCAGTAGATAAGCATTCATAGAGCGCCTTGCAAAAGTGTTCATACCCATAAAACTTTTTCACTTTTTGTCACTTAAAACCACAAACTTCAGTGTCTTATTTTGAGATTTTTACATGAAAATTTTTTACACAGCAACCGATGACTTAAAGTTATTGGTTAGATGGTTTTCAAAATATGTTTAATACATAAAAATGTTAATATGCGTACGTCTTTAACCCCTTCACTCTGAATCTCAGTGCCTCACCAGCCATCATGGAAAGAAAGAAAATATATAATCATAAAGTAATTTAAATTGTTATATTCATCGGTGGTTTGTACTAAAAATATTTATTTTCATGTAGCTTCACCAATTTCGATTTTATTTGTTCAAAATCGCTGAATTTTCTTATTTTCCCATTCAAATGCATCGTTGAGGCAGCAGCTCTGCCTCACCTTGGATTGCGCAACCTGGCTCTGCGCTGGCTGCTAAGCGGAGAGAGCATGTTGCTGTGCGTCAATAAAATGGTTTAAACAAATTTAATATGTGAACTTATTTCCAATAATTTAGCTTATGTATATAATGTACAGTGCTTTTTGTCACCAACTGTGTTTGTGTAACGTGTTTCGTGTAATGAGCGATTATAAACGGCAGAGAACAGGTTCGAGGTGAGGCAGGCAGTTCTCTTGCCTCATGGCAGGGGGCGCTCAAGATCCCAGACGTTCGTCTTGTTCACTCCTCAACTGCGAGTAAGTGACAGCGAATCCTGGGCTAAACGATTCGGGAAGCAAGTCAAGTGCAGCGATAGATTATAATAGAGATAGTGATTTTTTTCCTCTTGCTTATCCCGACTTTCGACATGGATGACTACATTACAACACTAAAAAGTTTTCTCAAGTGGACTTTCAATCGAAGCAGGAGATAATATGTGTGTTTTGTGAGCTACAGTTTGTATGTGTAAGGATGCAGAAGTGAAACATAACCTGTAAACTGCTGTCAATCTATGCATCTATTTGCAAATCTGATTCTGATGACGTCAGTGCCTCACCAGCTATGAACCTCACCGCACGTCACTGGTCTTTAACCCCTTCACTCTGAATCTACTCAACTAAAATCCTGTGAAACTTCGTCCAATTGTGTGTCATTAAAATTCAGGGATATTCAATATTTTCGCTAAGGCCTTAGAGGTTTGTTACAGAACATTATAGAACAAGAAGCATCGTTAAGGCCAGATGGAGAAGATTGTTGGGAAGCGTAAATCAGGGAGACGTAGCGAAACAATATCCCAAATTTTGAACATCTCACATATCACTACACAGTATGACACAACTTCAAACTAAATAATGGCACTTTAACTGGCAGACAAGAAGAGAAGCAACGTAGAGACCTAGAGGGTGTAACTCTGCACATTACCCTGAATAATCTTTCCCCATCGTGTTTCATAGAGGTGGAAGCATCATACTTTGAGGATTTTCTTCAAGCAGTGACAGGAATCCTGGGCAAACATGGGGCAATCCTGGAAGAAAGCCTGTTAGGGAGCAAAAGACTTGAGTTCACATTCCTGGAGGAATGCAACTGTAAACATACAGCAAGAGCGTCAACAGACTACGCAGATCATACCATGTTTCCATTGGAGTGGTCTAGTTCAAGTCAAGAACAAAATTAACTGAGGAACATGTGGCAACAGCTGGCGATTTAAGTCAACAGAAGATTAACTAATGAGCAAAAATGTTGGTCACTAAAAATGCAGGGGTGGTAAAAACAGGCCCTTTAAATTGTGGTTGGTATCTAAGATTTTTAGATACCAACCACAATTTGGTATCTAAAATTAAACTTTTCTTGTCTAAGAAAACATGACTCATTTACCATGAAAAGCTTTTTTTTCTTCGCTTTCATATTAAATCCCAATGAAAAGTCTGAAATTTCCAATGTGATGTAGTCAAGGAAAGTAAAAAAAAAAACCACCAAGCATTCCCATAAAGCCGTTGCTGCCTGGTTGTTGCTAAAACTGAGCTGGAGGAACTCAAGACCCACCGATGATTGCCAACACTTCCTCTGTGTGGGTGTGTGACCAGGTGTGTGTCTCATTACCATGCATAGTGTGTCAGTGTTGTCCAGGAGCCTGAGCCTCCTCATTTACTCCAGGGGGAAGTTATAGATTACTGGCTGCAGCAGACGGGGGGCCACCGGAGAGCCACCGGAGCCCAGAACCCAGCACTGCAGGCTGGGCACAGCTCTCAGCTCATCAGCCTGTCTCTGGAGGCTGCGGAGCTTAACCTGGAGCAAGGCTCTGATTAACCAGACTAATGACAGTAAGGCCCCAGGCTCCCACTGCCCAGCACTATAATCACTTCTTAAGGCCCTGACCAGTCGGTGTGTCTATACAGAGAATGAGCAGTGGTGCGGCTTAATGGATAACTCCACCGACAACAAGCATTTTAAGTCAGCTGTCAATACAAGCTTTGAGAGTCACTCACACAGGAGCAGAGTGACGTATCCCAAACCTGCTTTATGACTGTTTGTGTGAGACACAGAGACAGAGGTAATGGCTTGGTGTTATAAGCAGGGTGAAGTCAATAAGTGATCCCACCTCTGCCTGAAAGAGAAAGAGAGAAGAGAGTTTAAAGTGCCAAGACAGCACTTTAATTGTGGGGAATAACATAAACTGCTTAACTAAAGACAATCCAGCATGAATCACCTAAAAGTGAAAGGGGCAGAGGAAGAGAAACAGTTAACTTTACTTTATTAAATATTTCCTTATAAGGATCTTGTTAGCATCTCTTTTGAAGTTAAATTTGGTCATTCTTTAAAACAAAATCTAGAGAGTTAAATTAACTTATTTAAAAGGTGTACAGTATTCTCATTTGGCGGAAAACATGCAGGGCGTAACTTGAATTAATAGTTCCCCTAGTGAGCGCCTCCGTTTTTTACTTTGGGAAACAGATTAAACATTTGACCAATTTTTAAGTTTGCCATAATGAATGCAAAATGGATGTTGGATCATTTTGTTCAGGTCTGGCTTGTCCAAGAATTGGGTTTTTAATGTTAGACTCGATCCAAAGAAGTCATATTTCCACAAATGTGTAATTGTTTTAAGCTCCCACTAACCAGCCAAACAAATGATTGACCATCTTTGAGGGATCAAAAAAAATGGGCTTCACTGGGGAGAAAATACTTTTTTAGTACAATTCTTTGGTGTGATGAAATAAAATCCAGCTTTGAGCAGGTAAACCTTTCCGGACCATCAATTTGTACTGAAGAGAAAAAGTTGTCGTAGTGAAGATATGAGCACTCGGTCTGCAGGGTTTCCTATTGACTGACAGCTCTCACTAAGCCATCCTCCCTCCTGTTGATCTCCAGCACAAACCATGTGTGTTCTGAGCTGCAGCTTCCCATGTGCAGGACAGACAAACCCATGCATGCTCTCACAGCAGCTGTGTTTCTGAATGGACCCAGCAGACATTGTTCTGCTGTCACTGTCTCGTCTCACGGGCCCAGGAGACACACTGCTGACATTTACCACCTCTTTTACACTCCCCCACAGCACATACACACATACTCTCCCTGTTTCCTTCCTCATTCTTTCCCTCTTTACTACCATTTCCATCCAGCTCCTCAATCTCTCTCCCTGTGCCATGATATACATGGAGGTGAGGATATATGTGTGTTAATGAGTGGCCCTTTAAGGCTATTAGGCTAAGATTGGTGCGCCTTGAGTCCCTCATTACCCAGCAAGCATTGCCCCCCACACGGAATGGTAATTGGTACGCAGAGAGGGAGGGTCGAGGTAACCGTAGAAATAATAGGAGGATAAACACGGGATAATTGGGCGGATCGAGACCAAGAGGAGAGATTGATCAGGATGATTTGTGTCAGCACAAGGGAGAGAGAGTGTGTGCGGAGAGCAGGGAGGTTAAAGGTCACAGTGTTGCATGCGTGCACATGTGTGTAGACTTGTAGCGTCACCTGAGGGTGAAACGCATTTATGTGCTGAAAGATATAAAGAAATTTGCAGAGTTAAAATGTTGTAGGTGGTTATATCATTTCAATGAAGTGGCTGTTTTTCTTGCAGGCCATGTGGCTCACAGCCCAGGGCGCCAACGTCTTAGGGAGCAGCTCAGGATTAAAAAAAATAAGTTATGCTACTTGCTTATTTGCTTGTCCTTTGGAGAGTGGATCACATTGTGATCAAAGCACGAAATAATGAAACCATCAACACAACTCTCAAACCAAACATGAAGTTTCATCACAAAACTCCCTTCAGTTCATCCCTAATGATCTGTTCAGATGGTACGGAAGCAAAATCCTGTCTAGCTCCTTTTCCAGATTAACTTTGCAGAAAATGATGAACAAAATAGGAAAAAAAACAAAAACATTTTTCTAATAATTTTTGATTTTGAGGTTGAAGTTAGTGGAATGAGTCAGGTTTAAGTCTGTGTCATAACTCGGTATCAGAGACAGCATGGAAGCAAATATTTATGAACTGGATGTCGACTGAGAAATAAAAAAATGCAGCTGTAAACTTTTGATTGTGTCTGATTAAAGGATTACACCTCAGCACTGCTTAAATGGCTATTTCTCTGTTGTTAAATGAATCTGATAGGCATTCTGTAATATTAAGTTTTAAAAATGAAGATTCATACTTTTCTCAAAAATATTGTCAAAACTTATCTTGGTATAGCAGCAATGTGTAGCAACTACATTTGACAGGCTTGTCAACTTTTGCATATTTTATTCTTGAAAGCACTGTTTGTAATTATTGAAATGTTTTCTCCATTTCTGAATTGATAAAAAAAAAGTCGAGGTTCTTGTTTATTTACTTTTACACAAGACTGTTCTCTGACTTAAGAATTTGATGTTCATTATAAAAGGCAGTCAGACTTCATGGTAGTTTTTCCACACAGTGTAACATCAGCATCACCTGCAGGATCCTTATATGAACAGCAAACTTTACCATCTTTCTGTCATTGTTTAGATTTCTTTCCAGCTTTCTTTCTTATTAATTTCTTAACATTCCTTATTTTCAACAAAATAAAAAAAAAATGCTTAAAAATAAACTATTTTTTTTAAATCAAAAACTAAATATTTCATTTGAACTTATATTTTTTTATTTTTGTCCATTTCATTGAGATTGGCATAGGCATATTTTGTTTCCAATTTGTAGTTTGTAGAAATTGCTGAATGTGGTCATCTCCAATTCTAATATAATAAAATTGTGCAGTTTCTAGACTGCATTGCATGCTTAAATAAGAATGTGCTGTAGAATATGGAGTGGGTTGCTGTGACAGAAGTAGATACTGAAGTTTGACTGCGATTAGGACACATGATGCTTAAAGGTAACAGCCAAAATATTAAGATAAAACATCAAAATTAACTAATAAATACCTACAGTGTGATTAATTTTAGACAAATAACATTGATCTTTTTGATTCAAAGTTAAACGTATTTGTAATTTCTTAATGTTCATATTCAGTGGAACCCATAAAATTAAATGCAGCAACTCTATTGTGTCTTGTTCTCTTCAAAGTTCCGTATTTAAAGCAAAATCCTTAATTTACCTGAATATGGAAGGAACCTGGGAGCAAAGTAAAAACGGTGGGTTAATGTCGCCCTCAAGTGATCACAGTTAACATTGCAACAATAGTTTATCGTTTTGCTTTCATTTGATTTTGAAATGTTAAAATCCAATAAAAAAGGTTTTGACCTATTTTCTCACTATGTTCTGTTAAGAAATAGCGGAAAAAAATTTGTAAAATTAAATATCGAAACATTTTTACAGCATCACACTACTTGATGCCATATTGAACGCATCCATCAAAAAATTACGAAAAAAAGTGGGACTAATGTAAATGAATCTTAAGCACGGATGAAAACCATTCCTATTCCTCAAATCCAAAAGAGAAATATTTGATTTTTCAGCATAACCTAACTATTCAAATAAATGTGGGAAGATGGCCTTTGTGTTTTTATTTAAAATGTATTTGTTTAGTGTGTGGCATGTCTTTGAGTCATTTCTGTTCTGATGTCACATATATCTATGTAACAGTACGAGACGTAGACCTACAATGCCTGACAACATTCATCATTTTTTGCCATGCTACCACCATCTTCTGTGTATTTCAGTGGGATTTTATGTACTAGACCAGTTCAAAAAATAGAAGTGAAGTAGAAGAAAAATTAAACATGGACGACAAACGTTTTCCACAAATAAAAATCTGAAGAGTGCACTGAAGTGATATTTGTACTCGCAGAGTGAAGAATAAAGTGTGTATTTATATGTAAAAAAAAAAAAAAAAAAAAAGGTTTGATCTGATCCCAGTGGTTTGCAATTGATGTCTAATGGGACTGTTGTGAAAACAAGAACCTTTATTGATCGACCCTGATGACAGCACGTCGCGGCTGCTTATTGGCTGATACATGAGGACGGAACCATTCACCGAGCTGAGAGTTATGATGGATTAAATACAACCAGAAAGAATTAGGGTTTGGGTTTCACTGCGGATTAGGGCCACGTGCCTCTGTTACATGATTGGATTACAAATCTGGGTAATTTTGCGAGAAATTAGCCTGATAATCTCACACAGTGAGCGACGCCGCATCCCGTCCCATCTCTGTGAAAACAGAGACAAACGGCATCAGAAGATGACTGCGTGACGCTGCCATGGATAAATCCGCAACCATTAACACATTCAAACAGAAATGAGGACCGGTCTCGACCCTTCTTCCGTTTAGTGTTCGCGTATCAGCTGCTTCATTATTAGCCATGGGTTTGTTGCGGAGCTTCATGCGGCTGATGGTAATGCTGTGCCAGAGCGGATGGTGGGGGGTCGCGTCGAGCCCCACCGACGAAGGAGCGCTTCGCACCGGCCACGGCGAGCACGGAGAGCCGGGCCATCAGGAGCATCACAAGGATTCCTACAGCACATTCGCCTCCGAGTTCCTGGAATCCAGATATTTGTCTGATGATGGTAAGGATCTGGTTCTCTTTGGAGGAAATCCAGGAGGATATACATGGGGGGAAAAAAAGTGAGCCTGCGGGGCCTAGTAGGTTAAGAAAATCAAAAAAGGGAAACGTGCTTTGTGTTGCGTGTAAAGGCTGTTCAGTACCTAGGCCAGCTCCCTGCTGATCCAGTCTCCTCCTCACCCACACCTACCACACAGAGCAGATGGCCTCTCCTCATTTGGTCCAGTTTATCATTAGAAACAGATGATCGTTGTTTTGTTTACGTATCTTGCAGGTTATCCATTCCCCACAGCTCCACCAGTCGATCCCTTTGCCAAGATCAAAGTCGGTGACTGCGGAGTTACCAAAGGCTGCATAAGGTCAGAAACATCACAGCCATTCACCCTCTGTTTCTAAACTGATGTGCTGCTGCATTTTATGGATGTCTTCTTATGGGTTGTATGCCATTTCACCGGAGCTATAGAATCCACTCTTTTTAAATCCTTCACACATTTGGTGAAATTCCGATTTTTGTTAGGATTTTGTGAGCTAGATCAACTCAAAGCAGAGTTAAAATTATACAGTTTATTTTTTTAAATAAATAAAATGTCAAAAAGTGAATCCAACATTTGCATCAAGTCCTGAGGCAAATTTTTCTGGAACTGCAGCTGCAACTGTGGGGGTTGGTTAGGGGAGGAGGATTTCTCTTTCAACTTGCACTATAAAGACTAGAATGTGTCACATTTTTATAAATATCTCAAGGTCAGTCTGACTGGATGAAGAGTGTCTGTGAAAAGCATCTTTCAACCACAAATTGAGGTTGAGGTCTGAGCTTTGACTGGTCCATTTTAACACTGACTATACCTACATCTTCAATGCAGCTCTGACCGGGTGTTTCAGATTGTTGTCCCGCTGGAAGGTAAACCTCCACCCCAGTCTTACATGTTTTGCAGTCTCTAACACCAAATTACGTTCAGGTAAAATCCAGTTATTTGTTAGGTGATGTGACTTCTCAATTGGTTTTACTGGATTTTATTTAGGAGTATCAACTTTCCTCCCATTGGCACTTAATAAATATGATCTACTTTGTGTTTGTCTACCGTATTAAATCCTTCTAAAATTTAATTTGTGTTTGTAAAGTGATCAAATGTGAAGACGTTCAATGAATATGAACGCTTTTCTAAGAAACTGTGGAATCTGAGTAGGATGTATTCATTCATTTGATAAAATGTCAGAGTTTATGTCAAGCTTATCTCTGATAAAACAAAACCTTTTTGGAGAAGGTTTTTGTATGTGTCTTTTCTGTTGAGAGATACGCCCTGTACATGTGCAGGTACGGGAAGCCGGGGTGCGATGCAGAGACGTGTGATTACTTTCTGAGCTATCGTCGCATCGGTACAGATGTGGAGTATGAGATGAGTGCAGACACAGACGGCTGGGTCGCTGTGGGTTTCTCCTCCGACAAGAAAATGGTGAGAAGCTGCGCAACACCTACGGTTGTTTCTCCTGTTTGTAAATGTTCATATTCGTGTTCATATTTGCTTCACTAATCAAAACATGCATTTTTTCTTAGGTAACATGTCAGAAAATGAACAGTTTGCTATTTGATTATCCAGGTTTGTATTGACTGTATGATAATGAAAGGTTGAGAAACAGCAAATATGAGGCAATTTTAACAGTCAGAATGTGTTACTTACTTTTAGACAAGTCAAGAAAGGTTGTTTTTTTTTATTTTAGATATGTTTTTGTTTAAACATTTATTTAACAAACAAAAGTACGAGATATATGATTAATAGAACCTCTTTCTAGGATTTTCTCTCTCAAACACAGTTCGAGAGGGGGGAAAAAAAGAGACATTTTATGGAATTTACAATAAGGACCATCGTGGAAGTGTACTGCAGATTAAGCAGTGACTATAAAAACATCAATGAACCTTGATGTTCTACTTTGTGTACATCATGTTTTTCATTCATCATGAAAAACACACGGCACACTGTTGTTAAAAAATAAAAAGTATTGTTTCAGTGCCTAAAGGCAGAGACTGGACTTTTACTGGATACACATAATCTTCAAGCCCTCTGTTGGTGCAGCATGAATAAACATCCATGTTACTGTGAGAAACCTCTTTGGATACAACTTTTGTCACTCCACACCTTCTGTCACTTCATCCACGAGTGCTACTCCAGAAACTATGATGACTATGAAATACTCTCAGATGGGCAGATTATGTGCGCTTTACTCACCTATTTACTCACTTATTTACTCACCTTGCTTTGCTCTCCTGTTGAAGACTTTTGGCTCGTCTTAGGGGAAGCAACAGTTAGTAAGGCATCATTCGTTAGTACAAAGTAGCATGTATGTGAGCATTGAAAGTGTTTCATTGAAATATACTTAGACACTACTTACAAAGTACTTACAAATATTATTGAATTGTACTTATGTTGAGATTCAGCAAGGCTTCCTGAAATGTACACAGAACCTATATAGAAAGTACAACTTCAGAAAGGTATTGTTTGTATATATTCATAATATATTTTAAAATATGTATTTTTACAAATACATGCAAAGTGTATTTTTAAAAGAATTATTCAAAGTATAATTTTATTTACATATTTAATTAGAACTCAAAGACCAGGGGTCTGTCCTCTCAAACCTCAGGTCAGTCGTCCAGGTGACAGTTCACCTTGAGCCATTGTCCCCTGGCGATTCTTATTTGTTCAACAGTGATTGCTGCAAAGTTGGTGACTCAGCTCAATCTGCCGAGTTTCTTTAAAATAGACCTTTTTATCTTCTGGAACAGCAAACTGTACTCGACTGCAGTACCTAATTGACTTTCAATCCGTCATTATTTATTTGGATTTAACTAAGTACATATTTCTGCGTATATTTTTTTCTTGTAAAATGCCTTGAGGCAATATTTGTGGTGAATTGGCACTCCAACAATACGCAGATTAAATATGTTGACATAGTTTTTAAAGAATATTTGGCATCAGCTAAATCAGCATCACCAGTATCTGTCAGGTTCCATGTTTTTCTGTGTATTTATTTCAAGTTTCCTGTGTGTCTGAGTCTCTGTGTTGTCCTGTCTCCCCTTGATTAGTTCCCAGGTGTGGGTCCTCGTCTGATGTTTGCTCGTGCCGTCATTGTGTCCATTCGTTTATTCTGTTTGCTACCAGCGTTGAGCCATTTGTTCCCGCTCAGCTGTGCTGCCAGGATTTTTGGACTTTGGACTTGTCTTTCATTATTAAAATCTTCATTTATTCACTGCAACCTGGTTCCATCGCGTTTGCCTCACTACCTCACCACACTACCTCATGACGGTATCCTCAAATTACATCACCACTAAACAAAGCTTTTCTTCTCTCGATTAACCTTTCTGACTCAGGGAGGAGACGATGTGATGGGGTGCGTTCATGATGACAATGGACGTGTGAGAATTCACCATTTTTACAACGTTGGCCAATGGGCCAAGGAGATCAAGAGGAACCCGGCTCGGGATGAAGAGGGAATCTTCGAGAACAATCGAGTGACCTGCCGTTTCAAACGACCGTTATACGTCCCGAGAGAAGAAACACTGGTGGACTTACATCTTTCCTGGTATTACCTGTTTGCATGGGGACCTGCTATTCAAGGTACGTAAGAAGACCGAAACATCAGTCTGACTTCTTTACACGAAATCTCAGCATAACATAGCCCCCACTGCATCAACAGGTTCCATCACAAGGCATGACATCGACAACCCTCCAGTCAGTGACCGCATGATCAGCATCTATAAGTATGAAGACATCTTCATGCCCTCTACAGCCTATCAGACCTTCAATTCTCCTATCTGCTTGCTGCTCATAGTAGCTCTCACCTTCTATTTGCTAATGGGTACGCCATAATCAAGCACAGCCAATCACACTGGATAGGAAGGAGTTGATCATGCAGCAATAAAAAAAAGTGTTGGTTGCCATAATAAAATGTGCACTTTGCACAGATAAGGACTATCTTAGACGTATGAAACATGATAGATTATACAAGCTTCACTCATCTTCACAAATAAATAAATGTTATGGAGGAGAAATGTGCTTCAGATATCTGATAATAGAGTAGTTTCAAATTAAACAGTCTTTTTCAGCATCTTTTGATTTAGAAGGCAGTGTTTACACAAGCCAGTGAATAATCTGGTAGTCATTTCAGGATCCTGCTGTTTGCTGGCAACTTGTGTGGAAACTTCCTGGAATGCAAAGAGGAAAGAAAAACGACATGAAAGAACGTCCTTCCTGTTCCCTCACAGTGTTTGTGGTTACAAGCCAACATCCTCCTCAGCCACAGCAATGACTTGTTTATAAAAGCAGAGAAAACAAAACTGGCGATATTGTCTTACGTAAGCAATATTTTATTGAACTGATAATACTTTATTTCCCCATCATCTGTTTATGTAGCATTTTAATCACACATTGAAATTCCTAAAAAAAAAAAAAAAGTAAAATGTCCAGAATGGAAAATGAAAAAGAAAGTTCAAGTATAAAATATAAAATAAAATATTTTCTCTGTTTGAATCGATTGCCTTTTTTCTCACGCAGTATATGACTTTGTAATATTTAAATGTACTCATAACAGTGTGTGTTTATGTGATTCACCATAAAGTGAAAGATTGTTACCATCATTTGTTTATATAGTCAGGAACATTTAAGTGTATAAGCCACTACATAAACTATTGCAATGTATTATATATGTTTTTTTATAGTGAAATTTACCAAAATATCACGTCAAATAAAAAAAAAATAAAAAAGGAACCAAATTATAGACAGCGCTGCACCAGGAGACCTAGAGTGAGGAGCCCCGCCCCCCTCGCCCCTCAGACAGAGTTTGGGGAAGAAGACGGCGGTCGCTCTCTTACCAAGAAGTCAGTCAACATCGCTGTGTTCAGGGAAGCGCTGATTAATAGTCGAGGAATAAACTTGATATCGTAACGGACTGAATGTTATGTTTTTAACGTAATCTTAGCTCGTCCTGCGGGGCGCAGGCGGTTGCCATGGTAACAGTTGTGTTTAAACTACAAAGAGATCGAGAGTAAAAAGGTAGGAGTGGTTTTGAGTTGATCACCTGTTCGGGTTATTTTACCCTTGTTTACCTTTGCTGTGGCTCATTACAGCCGCTGTAATTTCTGAACGTTGGACTAATTACCTCGTTCGTTTGTGAGTTTACTTCATTCACAATAAACATCAAATAGAACAAATATAGCCTATTTCATAAAATTTTAACAAACAAATGGCTTCTTTACCTTAAAAGAGCTCTTTGGTTCCTCTTATCAGTCTGTAGCTTCCCATATTGAGGTCATCAAACCAAATTTCAGATCTACCATAACTGATTGACACCTGCTGGCCTCAGGTTTGCAACCAGCTTGTGACTGAGAAACCAGTAACCTCCTCCCAGATGATGACATGAACTTGTTAGTTCCTCTGTCCATTGTAGTAGCTGATATATTGTGAAAATCCGGTAGAAATGATGCACTAATGGAGTCATGTTTACATAGAAACAATGCGCTACGAGGCTTTGCTTGTGAGACTTGCGGTCACGTCGGTCGGTTGTGGGCGGAGCTTGGTAAGGTCCATTCACTGGAGCTGTTCTTGTTACAGGTTAGTGATGAGAAGCTGGTGAAAACTATAAACGCTAAAAAAAAATGTTAAATTACAAATTAATTTCGAACCAATTTCACAATTACATGACGGATGTGCTTAAAAGCTAGAGAAAAAAAAAGTGATTTTGTTCATGATTACGGTTAGCAAGATTGTAGCAATAATGGTCATGAAACAGCCGTTATAAGAGTTCGCTACATACCATACCATACCAGCTTTATTTATAAAGCACTTTAAAACAACCACAGTTGATACAAAGTGCTGTACAGTCCAAAAACACAACAAAATAAAAATAATTATAATTAAAAGTAGTTTAAAAACAAAGACATACACTTTAAACTAGATCTCACTGGTGTTGAAAGCCAAGTTAAATAGATGGGTTTTAAGACGAGCTTTAAAAGTGGACAGAGAAGGGGCCTCTCTGACCTGCAAAGGTAAGTCATTCCATAATTTGGGGCCCATAACAGAGAAAGCCCTGTCCCCTCTGAGCTTCCTTTTTGTTCTTGGTACCTCCAAGAGCAGCTGATTTGCTGACCTGAGAGACTGATGGGGTATGTGGGGATGAAGAAGCTCAGTGAGGTAAGCCGGGGCAAGATTATGCAATGATTTAAAAACAAACATAAGAATTTTAAAATGAATCCTAAAATATACAGGCAGCCAGTGAAGTGAGGCCAGGACAGGGGTCACATGGTCCCTTTTTCTAGTACCTGTCAACAAACGTGCAGCAGCATTTTGTACTAGCTGCAGACGTGAGAGCAGCAACTGACTGACTCCCAGATAAAGTGCATTACAGTAGTCCAATCAAGTTGAAATAAAAGCATGGATCACTGTTTCAAAATGCTGCCTGTACATGTATCAAGTTATCTATACTCTTCCAGACCCAATTTTGTTAGACTACGGTGGTGTCCTAACTCATTGTGTTATCCGTTAATCGGAAGCGTTGATGTTACTTTTTTTTTCTTTGTTACATATAATCGGTTGTAATTAGAGTTGCAAATATTTATTTATTTTAGACGTTACCTTTCCCCCTATACTGTGTAATCGATTTTAGCGTAGTTATTTAGAGCTTAATGTAGGTTTAGTTATCTAAATATTTCCAATTTAAATTATGTAACTAATCACATGATTATATATTTTTTTCACAATTATTATAATTCAAGGGCATTATTAGCTTTATAATTTCATTGCACATAAGAAATAGGTTTTCTTTTTTATGTACATCTTACAGATTTAAATTGATTGTTGAGTTATTTTGATTTGGCCCTTGGGCGTGGTCACAGCTGGTGGGAGCTGATACCGTTTGTTGAAGTGAATAGAATATGGTTGTTTTGGAGCAACAGAATGATACTTTGAAAATTATTGCACAAAAGAAAAGTTATTGTCTAATTTCATGATTTTACAATGTTGAGAATTTGTAATAAAGACAGAGTTTGGGGAAGAAGACGGCGGTCGCTCTCTCATTCACTGGAGCTGTTCTTGTTACAGGCTTCCCACGCGGAAGAAAGGAGTAGGCCTAGCAGAGACAAGAATACAAAACATCATTTGTTACAGCAGTTTCATTTCACCTGAGACGTGTAACACTTAGCATTACAAGCTACTTGAAACAGAATAAGTTAGACATCCACTTCTTTCCATTTCTGCCTTATCACATTTTTAGCAGCTGTTCAAAAAAATTTGCTCAGCATTTTTTTCTTTATAATGAAGTCGTCTGTTTCATCTTAAACTTAATTTCTTTTTATGTCAGAAATGTTTTGAGTTTGTGTGTCTGTTAAAATAGTTCTTTAGACAAACTACAAAAAGCAATAAACAGAAAATGCATGAGGAAATACTGAAGATTCCAGAGCATGTTTCATTTTCCTACATATCCCATGTTCCCCTGGAACAGTCGCTGTTTCTACGTCATATGTTTTTCTCCGTCACGGGGCAGAGCCGTTGGAAGGACTAACCAGAGCAACAGCGGTATCATGGCAGATGAAGAGGAGTCCGCGCCGGAGCCCGCCGCTGTCTCTCCCCCGGGCAGCCCTCACAGGGGGCGGCCTCTCTCCGTTTCTTTCTCTGAGAGCGTCCAGCCGGCCGTCGGGATGATGAGCCAACTGCTGTCCCAGCCGTCCTCCCTGAAGTTTGACAAAAACATCAAGCAGGCCTTCTACAACACCGGGGCTATGATCTTCGTGGCTATCTGCTGCGGGGCGGCTGTCCTGGTGTACTTCATCCTGGAGGCCTTCCTCCGCCCGCTGCTCTGGGCTGTGCTCTGCGGCACCTTTCTCCACCCCTTCAAGTACTCCCTGGCTACGCTCGGCCGCTCGTGGCTGAACGGCCTGCAGGACACCGGGACGCCCATCGTCTTGGGGACCCTGCTGGTCCCGGTGTGGTGCGTCAACTACGGGGTGGAGGAAATGGGCAAGCTGGTGCAAAAGAGGCTGACGGTGCTGCTGGTGATCGGGGCGGGGGTGCCGCTGGCTTACTTCCTCTACTTCTTCTGGAGTGTCATCGGGATGCAGATGATCCTCGAACATCTCTGCTGGGTCATAGGGATGCTGCTGGACTGCTTCCACATTGTGTGGGTGAGTTAACACGCAGTGTCATCGAGGCAGCTCCCCCCGTCACGGTTCAGACAGAAAGCCTGTTGTCAGTCAGGGTGAACAAGTTCAGCTTCATCAGCTGAGCTTAAATTATTCCAAGAAATTCATATTTCTCCTCTAACTTGGTCAAAAACAGCGAAGAAACACTTTATTATTACTTTATTAATCCCAGAGGACAGTTATAATGGGCAGAAATATAAAACAGTTATGTACAGTCTCTTTTTATATCAGAAAATAATGCAGAAAGGGCCATAGGTTAGTATTTGGGTACATTTAATTATAAAACATTCGCATTAAAAAATAAACGTGGGATTTTTAAAAAGCATATAATTTATACTGCTTAAATGGTCAATATTTACAAAAATAACAGAAAAGAAGAAGCTTGGATACCTATTTTAAAATTAATTGGAGGTAGTAGTTGAACATCCATATGAACAGGAAATATATTTTATTATATTAATCAGGGTATGAGATTCTTAAAACATGATAATCTTGAGCAAAAATACAACATAATTACTGTAAATACACAAAACCTTTTTTAACGTCATCTAAGTGTTTTTATGTAAAGTGGGAACAAATTGAAGTTCTTACTCTTAAGATAAAAGATTAAGTATTACAATGTAACAGTTAACTTTTATGTTAATATTTTAGTAGAGAAAACGCAGAGATGTGGAAATTGTAACTAAGTGAAGTAGTAAATGGGTTTCAGCTTCTTCTGCTCTGTGCTCTTTTAGTTTATCTGGCCCTGGCTTAATATACGTATAATAACACATATATAAGCCTTCAGCATATAGTTCATACATAATACTGTAAGTAAAAAGTTTTAGGTCAGCCTCACTTCAGACTTAATGATCATCATGAATTACACAAGTATGATCTTGGATGCTTCAGCATAAACAGTTGACTCAGATCAGTACGTAGTTTCTTGGAAAACATGATTTAATTTGCTCGTTGCCTGATCCAATTTTCTGTATTTCCAGAGTCTAATTGATCAAAATCTTATTATTCCAAACCTCCCCTAAAGGATAAGCCCTGCGTCTCCTCAAACAAATCCAAATTAGATTAAATGTTCCTAGACCGACGCCATGTGCTCTTTCTAAAGGCTCTATGGTGAGTTTGAATATGTCTGGTTATGAATAGAAAGTGGAACACCAGTGCTGCGAAAAAGTATTTACAACACAACAAACCTTGCTAGATGTGTTTAAGTTTATAGAGAAATGTATTAACGTCAATAACTAGATGAAATGATAGAACTTGAAGCCTTAGAGTGAACTTAAGTGAGGCAAAAAATCTCAAAATGTCTTGCTATGTTCCTTCAGGTGTGCAGTGTCGTGTTTGGCTACCTGTTGACCGTCTGTCTCAAGTGGAGTCCCCAGACTGAGTACTACCTGAGGGCTCTGGCGCTTCCCGTCTGGGCTGTTCTGCTCTTCTACATGGGTGAGTCTGGACCTGCTCAGGCACATTTTTTTCTACAAACTGCCTCTTTTTCCCTCTGGGGTTGGGCGGTATGCGGGGATTTGATCTCCCGTTTCCCGCCCGAGTGCAAGAGGGGTAAGAGAATGTCTTGTCCCCACATGTCCTCTGGACTGAGCACGTGCACAGTCACATAGTAAGATGAGGAAGTCTGACTGTATTTTTAGCACACTTCTAAGGTTAGAAAGCACTGCTGACCTTCAAGTGGGAAATATTAAAAGTGACTACAAGCTTTCCAGAAGTTGTAGCAACGTTATTGTAGTGTTGCCAGCTTAAACGGAGCAAAAAAAAAAAAAAACTGCCTGAAAACTCACGTTTTTTAAAACTCAAAATTATGACTGATACAGGGTTCTCTGTGTTTGATACGTCGTCATCACTCACATTTCTCTTATCTGATTTTAGCTTCTCTGACCGGGTCATGGAGGGTGCCAGTATTTATGGTGATGGTGGCACTCGTTATTGTGGGCTCCCTGGAGAAACCCCCTGTCCCAGGAAAAGGTAAAATGCTCAAATGTACTTCAAAATACTGCAAACAAGAGGAAGGAAGTCATTTGAATACATAAAACAGAGAAAATGTGTTAATTTGATGATCATCAGAGATAAGTCAGGGCGTCTTTCATTTTCTGTCTTCTCAACTCGCATACACTTCTTCTTCTTATTATTATTTAGTGATAACAGTACTATTAACTACTACAGAAATAAATGTGTTGTAGAAAAACTTGCAGAATCCTTTTGACTAGCTTTGTGACAGTGAAAAGGTCTCGCCCTAAAATAACTTGGTATGAATTTGTCCTCCCGGTTCGTCAAGCACAGCCAGTCCTCAGATTACATGGTCTCTGCTGGATACTTGGCCCACAGCGATTGAATGGAGCCAGTTTGGACAATTGAGTTCAGTGAAGATGCAAAGTCCTATTAAAAATAAAAATGCACCAAAGATATTCGCAGTTCGGTGTTCAGTGATCTCTGCCTGTGCTTGTTCCTTTCTCTCACTCCACAGGAGAGCTGCCGGGACAGATGCTCTCACTGGCTGCCAACACCATTTTCATGGCCATTTCCTGCAGCAACCTGCAGCCAAAAGAAGAGCCCAGTGAGGCTTCCAGCACAGGTGGGGAAGCTCCGCTCCATCCTCTCGGGCTGGGGTTGAAAAAACGGATAGTGTTGGGAATGATTTATTGTACTTAGAAGAAGTGCTGGGACTCCTAACAACCGTAAAAGGAAATATGTGTCTTTGTTTTTTTTTTTTACAGTCAGCAATGATTTGACTAGCAGTTCCCGAAGAGACTTTCTCTCGGTTGTTTGCACTTATTACGGCTAAAGTGCCTTGCAAAACTACTTTGTGAGACGTTTAATGCTTTTGATGCTGGTTTCAGGGCTAATGAGTCACCAAATTATTCGAGCACTTCAGTTATTAAACTTCAGCAAAAGGATCCACCTGAAGGCTTCATTAAATTGTGTTCTACTGTTTTGCGCCAGAATAATATATATATTTTTTTCAGACATCAAACTTGAAACCTAAAGGGATTTTTTTCAATTGTAATCCATTTTAAGCACTGAAATGTTTTCTTATTAAAAACTAAAATAAAAGCTTATAAAATTGTGACAAGTTTTAATTCAATTACTAATTTGTCAGAATAATCAATAATTTACTCCATTACCTGAATAATCGTTTACAAAAGCCCAAGTTGTTTTAACACCTAAACTAATTACTTAATAATTAGTAATTAGTAATGATAATTAGGTAACTTTGGAAGGAAATGAATTGCCTTTGATTTTATTTAGTGGCATCAGAGTAAAATTGACTGGAAACTTTTCTTGTTTTATTTTTCTTCCACTTAACCATCATGCCCTTCTTTTTGCTGGTTTCTCACATGAAATCACATTAATATAATCTATAAGTTTGTGGTTTTTACATGAAAAAAAACCCAAACTACAGTGAACACTCGACCTTGTACTTGTGTGTTTTCTTTTTACTTATTTTTAAGTTGTTTTTCTCCCTTCCTTCCTCTCCACGACGGGGTGCCATCAGAAGGCCCCGTCCCCCCCACGCCGGGCTTCCCTTTCCCCCCAAAGGCCAGCCTCCAGCTGAAAGAGAAAAGCAGTCGGAAGTCCAGCGACATCTACTTCATCTTGCTGGCCTGGGCCATCGGGCTGGTCCAGATTTGGCTCAACTTCTGGATCCTCCAGCTGCTGCCCATCCCTGTGGCTGGTAAGATGTAGACCGCGCTCATCTGTCATCGCTTCCACATGAGAAGATCCCCGGTGGTTTACATATTTGCCGCTTTGTTCCTTCAGTTTGGGTGTCGAAGAAGGTGATGGTCCGCTTTGGCGTGAAGAGCTTCACGGAGACGACTCTGAGCTCGTGGTGGGCCGTGTTGGAGAAGTTCGTGCGGGAACGTGAGGAGGCCTTGTTGCCTGGACCAATCAAAGGCCTCGCTCAGTTCCTGCTGCGCGTTGACACCCAGGTAATGCATTCTGGTTGTATGTAGTTTTTTTTTTTTTTTTATTCTGTATTTTATTTCCACAGCACCTGAAATTATCACAAAGCGAAACGTTGTATGTCACCGGTACACATTTAGATTTTTCAAACGTTCGCGACAGAAGGCCTTCGGTGGTTAATAAATCATAAATGTGCTGGCTATCCAGTTAACCCTCGTTCTTAGATTGGAGCCGTGTGACGGGCCTCTTAGTTTCACAAAGCAAATAGGTCAGAAACTCACAATAGGCATGTTTAATATGTTAGATATTAATAGATAAATTGAGACTGATGTTAGCATAGCATGTTTCCTCTCTTTTTTGTGATAGAGCTTGTTAATTCAGCTGGTAATACGCTAATGGGGTTCTATGTATGGGTTGGGGACAAAACATGTTTATTGTGAGTTTACTGTCCTACTTCATCAGCTGCATGCTTTGCTTTGAACCTTTAATGAATTTGTTGACTAGCATTTCAGCTAATTTTTCCAAAGCATGTGATAGTTTTGCAAAACACGCGCTCAAGAGTAGATTGTGATTTAAAAACATGATCAAGCAAATTGAAGCCACCTGAGTTACCGTAGTCACCGAGTTGAGTTTAGTCAGGGAACTCTGATCTAGTCAAATAAGGATATCCCAAAAAATACACTTGGGCTTTATTTTTTTATGCGTCCGGTCGTAACTGAAGACTGAAAAATCTGGGTTACGACCACTGATATTCCTCTTTAACGCAGCCAGTTTCATTATCAGGCTGTACAAGTGAGTTTACTTAGATTGAAACCTTTATAGATAACTACACTCAGTGTTGCCTTGTAGCTACTGATTTGCTATTAACTCCCAGTTTCAGACTCTCGTCAGATTTATTTCCAGCAGCAGCTGGTGTGGAAAGTTTTAACACACTGACTGTTCTGGATGAACCAGTCAGCACCGACCGGAGTAGACGGTGAAGTTAGACCTAAAAATAGAGCTGAATGGGGAGCGAAGTTTGGCAGAATGCTGATCAAAACGACCAGAAACAGTTTAAATTGAGATTGTCACACTCGCTGGTTGTTTTCTATGCACTGTCGGATTGTATCACTGGTAATGTTTGGTGTCTCTTACAGCGTTAGAACAAACACTGTAGATGTTTTATCACAGATCCTTTTGGTGACGCTGTGTGTTTGCACCCGACCCTCGGATCACTGCCCCCTCTGTGTACAGCCTGTTATGAGATTCTGCCTGCCGCAGTGTGTCCACTCACTGCTTGTACCCAAACAGAGGATGTCTTCTTGTCTGATGGTGGGGGGGCATGAGGCGACTGTTGCACATATCTCTCCAATAACAATCTTCCCAATGTCTCTTTGTCTCCTCCCCAAGCTCTGGCATTGGCTTAACAAGCAGGTAATAAGTGCTTGTGTGTGAGAGAGCACGAGGGTAAAGAATTAACCTCCGTCTTCATGCTGGTGTGTGTGAAGGAGTGAACACACCCGTTAGCTGCTTGGACTGGCTTCTTTTTTTATCCTCCTCCATCCACTGTCATCTCCCTCTCATCTTTGTTTGTTACCTCGTCCTGCTTCCTGTGTTTTTTTGTTTTTTGTTTTTGAACTTTTGCAGGAAGCTGCAGTGTTGGAGGTGGAGGTGGAGGTGGTACTTGTTGCTCTCGCTAATCCCCCCGCCCTCTCTCCACCATCTGTATCTTCCCTGCTTTGATCCAGCTGGCAGAATTGTTTTGAGAGACTGTGTGAGCTGCATGGAGAGATGGCTGATGTAAAGAGAGCAGAGAGGAGTGGGAGAAGAGGAGTGTTTTTGATCTGCAGGTTCAGAAAGATGATGCTTTAATCATTATCAAGCTTCACTTTGTGATGCTCTACAAGAGTTTAAGCATTAAAGCACATGCAGTAAACTGTGTGATGGTCAAAAGCTCCTATTACCCTCCGAATGAATTCATTTTTAATGGAGATGTTAACTTTTGACTACCTGTCTAAAGCATAGAGCTGTTTTTGATCATTTTTGTTTGAGATGGATGATTAAGATGTCCTCGGAGACGATTAGTTGCGATGAATTGATGTTTGAAATAATTTATCGACTAATTTTGTAGTTGATTAATTGTCAACTGGAAGGTACAGACTCAACACAGGGAATCTGCTGAAAGACCAACTTGCTCAGAGCAGAAATTAGACAAAAACTGTACAAAGAATATATACATTTTGCATTTAAGATAAAAACACCTTAATCTGTGAATATATTACCCGGAATTCCTGTAATGTAAGTTTTAGATGAAAAAAAAAAATCACATTTTAGCCCCTCTTCTATTCAGTTTATCACCGTTTCGGTATTTTACATAGGTTTTTTTTTTCTGCCCTGAATGAATGTGCTCCTTGTAATTAGGTAATTAGTCCAATTGGATTTTTGTAACTTGTTCTGTGTGTGAATATGCTAGGTCTACGTCTAAGGTGTCTCTAAATTTGCAGCTGTAGTGCAGCAGCTCCTGTACTTCCGCTGCATCATTAACCATTCATGTAACTTCAATCCACTGACGAATCAGGACGTCTAACAGCTTCCTCCACTCATTTGCTGTTTGACTTCAGTAGGTTTAATGCTTTCTGAGAGGAAATGTGATTATCACTGGAGAACACTGAGAAACCTGAGGTTAAAACCCCCAAATCTGGAAAATAATCGAATCCTTGGATCTGAAGTAAATTTTTTTACACCGGTGCTGTGATGTGTACGGTGATGTGTAAAACGGAGGAATCAACAGTTTCAAGATAAAGAGTTGTTGGATTCGGATCTGAGAGTCTAATGGGGTAATTGAACAAGAACATCACGTTAAAATATAGTTTTTTTTTTCCTGATCGATCTCATTGCAGGATCTCTCCGCTGTCGGGGACGTTTCCATAAAAAGATCGTCATGATTCTGGGCTTGTTGACTTTTTTTCCCGTTCAGTATAGTTAATTCAGAAGTAATTATTTCACATTTATATAATTACAATAATAAACTTTTACCATGTAAAAGAAAACTTATGACAGTTGGTTTGTCGTAGAAAGAAAAGAAAAGTGTAATAATACCGTTGATCGTCTTTTTGTGTTGTGCAACAAAAAAACATGATAAAAATGAATCGAATTGAGTTGAGCTGATAAATAACAGATTGTTTCATTATGCAAAGTATATTTTGGATTTCAAATTCAAGTAAGCTGCTTTATTTTGGGGCTCATGTCCATGGGGGTGATGTTTGACTCGTAGGACAAGGGGAGTAAACAGAATGTGAAGATCGAACGAGGGTAAATAAATCAGCTACCTTTTGTCTTTGGGTTTAAAACTGAAATGGGGTTTCACCAGGCGGGGAAGACGCAGGTTTCTCCATGTGTCTGATCACTGTGGCGTCGAACTCTTGCAGAGGTCCGCTAACGTATCTTCTCTCTCTCCTGGTCAGATGATAGTGTGGCTGGAGCGATCGCTGGACAAAATCATCAGCATCTTCATTATCTTCCTCGTGGTCACAGGGACTCTGGTCATGGCTCTTCTGCTCACTGCTATGGTCAGTTTTTTGTTTCTGTATTTTACCTTCGCGCTAATCACGTCAACGTCTCCCTGGATACCAAAGCAACTTGTTACTCTTTAGGTTCATCACGAAAGCACTCACATCATTAAAGTTACCAGCAACCTCATCAACGAGACTCTTTCTAACCATCCAGAATGGGCTAAGTGAGGCATTTTTTAATCTTTGCTTTTTAAAAAAAATTTCCTACATTTATTGACTTTTTATTTTTTTTTCCTTTCCTTTAGTTTGCTTCCAGAAGCTCGTGTCGTGCAGAAAGCTCTGAATTCAGCTGCCACTAATGTTTATCAGCATGGGAGAGAATGGATAACACAGAAGGTTAGACGTTTGGTTTATGATAAATATAAAAAAAACAAAAACAAAAAAAAAAAGTCAGACTGAAGCTCAAGAAACCTTTAACTCTGTGTTCAGCTCCAAAAGATGTTGGGGGATAAGGTGAACAACACGGCGATGATCGAGAAGCAGGTGTTGGAGCTTTGGGACCGACTTTACCACTCCTGGTTCGTGAAGGTGCGTGACGCTGGCCGCCCGTCATTCTGCCTGTTTTTGGATTTGTATGTGGAAATGTTATCCGCCTCGTTGCCGCAGAATGTGACCCACAGCGGGCGGCACCGCGTGCAGAAGAACATGGCTCATAGACAGAACAGCTGGCTGGGGGACATCCTGGACTGGAAGGACATCGTCTCTTTTGTGCAGGAGAACATCGAGACTCTGCTGTCTGTAAGATCAGGATTTGTCTGAATTTATAGATTTGTAATAGTATATTCAGATGAAACACTGCCTCCTCCTGCAGTAACTTGTCTGAAGACTTTTGACACATTTTCAACGTGCATCGATAAACCTAAAACTAAACAAACAAAAAAAAAACACTGTTAAGCACTCTTTAAAATACCAGGACATTTAAAAAGAAAACTTGGTCTGCACAGAACTAATTTAACAGAGACTCTTTGGAAATCCAGGTTCCCTCTGGATGTCTGCGTTTACCTTCTGTTTGTTGTTGTTGTTGTTGTTGTTGTTGTTGTTGTTTTGTAGATCCTTGAGTCTCTGTGGGTGGTGATGAGCAGGAACGTTGGCCTCCTCTTCTCCACCACCACCACCCTCTTCACCGTGTTGTTCCACAGCGGCACGGCGCTGCTCAACTTCGCGCTGAGTCTGGTATGAGTCAGCGAGTGAACCAGCTCAAAAAAACAATCCGGGGAGCTTTTCCTTTGATTTGCTGCCAGCGTCGG
The DNA here is from genome assembly GCF_019740435.1 of Gambusia affinis. NCBI lineage: Eukaryota > Metazoa > Chordata > Actinopteri > Cyprinodontiformes > Poeciliidae > Gambusia > Gambusia affinis. The sequence continues at coordinate 16,337,109 of NC_057872.1, read as the reverse complement.
GCCGATGAAAGATGTTCCGTCATTGGAAGCATCTCGGCTCACACCTTCCCTCGATAACTAGACTTATTCCGACATAATCCGAAAGATTTACACACTGCAAAAACACAAAATGTTACAAAGTGTTATTGGTCTAGTTTGTAGTTCAAATGCTTTAGTACATTTGAATTAAGACAAAACTTTTTTTTTAAGTCAATAATTCCTTGATGCTGATGGAAAAAATACCGCTGACGATGGCAGATTATTTCATTTATAACATGGGAACAATGTCTTATTATAAGTGAAATAACCTGCCAGTGGAAATAGTATTTCTTAATATGAAGGAGTTGTTGACTTAAAACAAGTTCCTGAGTTGCTGACTTGTAAGTTGGTTTTGTTTTATTTCAAGTGTGCTGAGATATTTGTGTTATAAACCAGACCAAAAACACAAATGTAGTTTCTTTTGTTGTCTATTTAATAGTTAATAATAGAGATAGTTTTTGCAGCGTTGGGCCCATGAGCAGGTTTTCATGCTCCAGTGCTGATGTGTGTTCTCTGCCGCCATGCAGGTGATTTTCCTCACCACTCTGTTCTACCTGCTGAGCTCCAGCGGCGAATACTACAAACCCGTCAAATGGATCATCAACCTGACGCCGCTCTCGCAGCCCGGACCCTCCTCCAACATCATCGGCCAGTCGGTGGAGGAGGCCATCAGGTTTGCGTCGCGGCTGTGAAATCGTAAAACATGAAAGATCTTCCTTCACGCAGACGATGGTCGATGTTTGCGTTACAGAGGGGTGTTTGATGCCTCCTTCAAAATGGCGGGCTTCTACGGCCTCTACACCTGGCTCACTCACACCATCTTTGGCATCAACATCGTCTTCATTCCTTCCGGTGAGCCCGCGTGTTTGCGGCAGATTGCAATGATGTTATCACTAAACGCTCGGTGCTCAGTGGCTCTTTTGTTGCTGGCCCGCAGCTCTGGCTGCCATCTTGGGCGCCGTGCCTTTCCTGGGGACATACTGGGCGGCGGTGCCGGCCGTGTGCGACCTGTGGCTGGCACAAGGCGAAAGCGTCAAGGCCGCGATGCTGCTCATCTGCCACCTGCTCCCCACGTATTTCGTGGACACGGCCATCTACTCGGATATATCGGGGTGTGTTTGCAAAACAATATAATAAAAAAAATGTGATAAACGTATCCAGATCTGGAACTTTTTGGCTTTAAAATGGAAATGTTGCAGCAGGTATTTAACAAAGTTTTTTTTTTTTATTTGAATGGGACTTTTCTAGTTAAATAAAAGTCAAACTAAAAATGTATTTGTTTACATACATTTCTGCTGGAGAGAGTCCTAAAAAAATAGTGTCCTGCAGAAGTGTTCATACGTTCATAGTGTTATTCCCATTGTGTCACGTTGCATATTCAGGTACATAAATTAACCTAAACATAAGAACAGTTGTCCTCTCTCTGGCCTTGAAAGGTTGTTCAAAAACATTAAATGAACAAATAGCATCATGAAGACCAAGGAGACCAGACTGGGTTTTGGGAATAACAGACATTCGTTCTCCAAATTGTTCCACATGAATACAGTTTGATAAAGTGTTGGTTCCTTTTCTCAGGGGCGGCCATCCGTACCTCACAGGCCTGGCGGTCGCAGGTGGAGCGTACTATCTTGGCCTGGAGGGGGCGATAATTGGCCCCATCCTCCTCTGCATCCTGGTGGTGGCAGCGAACATCTACAGCGCCATGCTGATGAGTCCCAGCTCTGCACTCCCCACACCAGTCCAGCCAAACTGGCCCACACACCCCATGAGGTACACACACACACACGCACACACCCACGCCTACACCTATGGCTGATTAAACCTTCCCTATTTAACCGGTTCTTCATTCGTCGTCCTCTGGTCTTGAAGGACCTTTGCAGAGTCCACTCCCTCCGTGCTGAAGACGGCCTCCGACTCAAAGTGAGGGTGGGTTTCCCTGCAGAACGTCACACGGGTAAGGAGACCCGCTTCCCGCCTGGCGGGCTCCAGAAGCTCGGCCTGGACCGAGAAGAGGAGGAGACGCTGCGATTGCCGGCGCCGTCCGCGTCCCAGAGCCAGCAGACATCCTGATCCCACACCCGGAGCAGCGCCAGCACTCTGCGTTTCCCATGAGAAGCTGATTTCAGAACTCGGTGCCTAATTTATTTTGTGATATTGAACAAAAAAAAGAAAAAATGCCGAAAATGTTTCGGTGGTTCCTTTTAAGATGATATATTTTGTCCCCAACGCCCCGGGCGGCTTCGTTTTGCTGCTGTGGCTGCGCAGCGTCTCGACTCCCTCCCTCTTCTCTCAGGGAGTCTGAAGGTCCAACCAGGACCAGGAAAATCAGCTTCGATGGTTTATTTCCTTCTTAATGTAACGAGCTACTCAAGTTTCAGTGATTCTGTCTGTAATTTATTGATAGCAGAGCTGGAACAAGACCCGGCTCAGTCTGCTGCGTTTAATTTAACCAACTCCAGTGACTAGATGTCCTATTGTCAGACACTGTACATCCCAGGGATGTCGTTTTTTTTTTTTTTTTTGTTTTGTTTTTGGCACTGTTTATTTATTTGTCTGAAGCTTAATGTTTTCAGCACATGCATGACCAAGCTTTGAGGCACAGCCTCCTCATTCTCCACCGCCTCCACACACACTGTGAGGTTTTGGCGACGCTTGTCACTCTTTGCATTTCAGACACTTTACTGAGAATTTCAGCACTTTCTTAGAAATAACGTCGTTTACATCATTAGAGGCTTCAATAAGCAGGCAGTACTTGTACAGTGAGTTTGAACACTAATCATTCAGCTACTGTGTTAGCTATGTGAGGGAGGGGAGGAGTTGGACTAAAACTAACGGGCACAGAGTTTAACTCAAACACTGGATTGGATTCTTTTGCTCCAGTTGCTGTGTTTATTAATAAAATGCACTGAATAAGCAGAATTTAAACCACGAATGCTTTACAAAGTGTCATTTCCTTTTTCCAAACGGAACCCTGTTCTTTAAAACCTTCAAAGTCAAATTGGACAGAAACCTCCTGTCATCAATTTTTAAACCTTTCCCAGGTTGTTTTCAACTGTATTTAGGTCTGGACTTTGATTAGGCCATTCTGACTGACTAATATAATTCGAGCTAAGCTAAGCTGCCGTCTTATCAGAGCTTGCCAGTGTTAAAGAAAAGCAGCCCCACAGCATTATGCAGCCACTACCATGTTTCACCCTGGGAGTGGTTGGCTTCTTCCTACCTGAGCTGTGAATCTCTGCAGCTCCTCCGCGGTGAACTACTTCGGTCAACATCCTCCTTCCCCTGCCTTTCAGCACACCTCTCCTTTTAACTATTTTTTTTAAAATTTGTAGTTAAGAAAAAGTGTGTAAATTGACTTAAATCATTAAAAATATGTTGAAGAACTGAACACAAAATCTCTCACCCATTCGGAAAGAAAGTTAAAAACTTTAAAACTATTTGAACAACAAGAGGAACAGAGCTGAAGCAATGCGAGTCTCCATGGGGTTTCAATGTGGACTTTGATTAGGCCATTCCAATACATTTGATCTAAATGACTCTTATTTGCTTACAATCACTGATATTCAGTTTAACTCTGACCCTGCTTCCTTGTTTCAGCTCAAGAAGCAAATCCCCACAGCATGATGCTGCCATCACCATGCTGCACCACATGATTTGCTTGCTTCACCACAAATAGTGTTTTTTAATCAAACTTGAGCTCCTTCTTCCACACGTTTGCTGGATCTTCTACATTGTAACAAACTTTAAAAGAGCCGATTCTCTGATTTAATGTTGCGTTTATCAGATCGGATGGTTTAAGTGGGCAGCCATTTCCTGGCAGGTTTGCAAACCCTTTACTAGTGTCTTTTTTTAAAAGTGGCAGCTTGTCATCGCAGATTCTGACTTCTGAGACATTTGGTTAGAGTTGATCAGAAAGCACGTGCCCAACCCAACTCTTCTTTTTTTTATTTTTAAATCTTCCCTCTGTGTTTGAGGGAGCTGAGTCAGACGGTGTCATCTGTTCTGCAAAGGCTTTACAGATTGTCCATGTGTCAGCGCAGCTCCAGACAGATGGACAGAATAAATATGAAATCTGTGAAATGCTCCAACAGAGGCTGCTGCTGAAGTCACGTCTTTCCAGAAGAAAAAAAAAGAATTAAAAAAAATTAGCCGGATGATTCACTCACTGCTGTCCCTGTCCTCGTGAAATGAATTACATTTGCTGTAAATGTTTAAATGAAGTGGGAATTATTTAAAGCAACATCTCGATATCCGAGCTTTCAGAAAATCCTGAAGAGTCAGATCAGGCCTCAGTGAGCGGCTGACATATTTAAAGCAAGGAAGAAAAAGGGCAGAAATCTGCACCATGTCTTTACTTTGGTTGAAGTTCTGACTTCCTGTTTCACGCTGACCTTCATCATCCCAGGAAGTAACTTTTATTTTTGCTTCCACTTTGTAATCTGAACTGAGAAGTTAATTTCCAACAACACAAATCAACAACATCTGCAGGCCTCGAGTCAAAGTGAACCCATTCACCTTGCTGCTCTGATCAAACTTTGGTATTCTGTCTTTTCTCAGAGTTTCCCCCTCCAGGCCGCAGCTACGAGGCATTTCTGCACATCGTTCTGCTGAAGTCTGTGGCACAAAACCAGATCATAGATCTAAATCTCTCCAACGGCAGAGTCATTAGTTTCATTTGCTCTTAAGAGCCTGGCGCTTCCTGTTTGCTTTCACTTCATGGTGAAGTGCTGAGCGTGGAGCGGCGTGAATGTGTCACGCATGCATCCACCAGATGCTGTCTGAAAAAGAAATGCACAAGCATCCACACGTTTCGCAGGCTCTGGCGCTAAAAGCTGTTGTCTAATATGTCTTCCTGATGGCTCTCGTCGGACCCAAATCCTTTCAGATGAATAATTCATCGGGAGTTTGAATAATCCACTCTGCATCAAACACGTAGTCTGCGGCCGGGCTTCCTCTCTCCCCCCGCCCCTTTTCACACTGGACCTTCATGTTTATTAATAGGCCGGAGAACAGTCCCATCAGACTTCTCATCTCTCATCCAGCCGCTCGTTTCTCACCGTGGCGGAGATGAGAGATTTATCTAGTCAATGTGCAAAAAATGGCTCACAGTTACAGCAGTGGCCATGTTTCACACCGTCTGACCATGCAGTTCTCAGGTTTTATTACAGCACTCTTTCAGTCGCGAGCTAACTAAAGGCGTTAAGAATAGCTGATGAAAGGGAAGCCTGATTGATGTGAACACTCCGATAATACCCCGACAGAACACAAAATAATGGAGGGAATTGTGAAAGAAACGAGAGCTGGGTCAAAGTGTAAATCCAGAAATTAAAGGGGCAAGTTGTTATTTACTAAATAAAAATGGCCAAGCAGGGGTCATGCCTGCTGAGGATTGAAACTTGGAAAAACTAGCCAAATATGAAGCTTTGGGAACTAATAAAAGCAGGTAAATATTATGCTTACAAAAAGTCAAATATACAGAAAGAATCGTGGCTTGAAGGATGTGTGGCTCCAGAGTCCTTGGCTGGAAAACCATTTATTTAAATATCAGTTGAACTTTATGCATGTATTTCAGCTTAAATCTGTAACCGACTCTACAGATTCAAGAAAATCCCAAGAAGTCTCACTTGTGCACCCAATTCTTGTTTTTAGGGCTCGGTGACCTTTATTCTGTCAGTTGCCAGAGACGACAGGTTACAGAGAGAGAACAGGAAGACGTACAGCGGACAGCCTGAGATAATCATTACAACCTGGAAAAGTAAAATGAGTCATTAAACTAAAGTTTAATTAGACATTCCTGCTGTTAATGACAACACGTTTCTGACTGGAGCTGACAGGTTTTGGCATAAGTGGGAGAAAAAGAGTTGGCAGAGATGAACTGCAGTTACTGGAGAAAGGCAAAGGTTGTGGCGTGTTTGCGCAGAAAAATCAACACACTCCTCGAGTTCTTCTGTAAACCTTTTCACCTTTATTTTCTACATTTGGATCAGCTCAGTGTGGAAGCCTGGACATGTCAGTTCTTCTTAACCCCGCTCTCTCTCCGCCCCGCCCCCCGACATGGGAATAAATGATACACTCCCTCGATCTCGCTATCAAAAACATCATCACAGTCACTCTGAGGCTCAGATATGAAAGTCGAGTCGATGGCCTCCTCTCTCTCTTTCTCTCTCTCTCTGTCGTGTAAACCCTTCCTCCACTGGAGGAAGCTGAAATGTTTCAAACTTTTACAAAACGACTCCAGCTCTGACGTACAGCAGCAGGAGTGACAACACAACAAAAACAAAAACAAAAAACCAAACAAACAAAAAAAAAAACACAGTATGATGGTTGAAATGATAATGACACGGTTCAGTTGTCTGAGGCTGAAATATGAATGTAGAAATACTGCCGGTAGACTTGCAAAAAGAAAAAAAGAGACGTGATTATGAATTCAGATATATTGTCTGCTCCTTCTCGTCGCTCCACTGTTATTTTCTCACCGCTTAATTTTTCTACAACACCAAATAAACGCTGCTTATGTGTCCGAACAGTAGCTGGACTGCTGCAAAAGTGAATATGCAGACATGAGACGTGCTGATCCTTGCTCAGCTGTACGGGTTCTTCCAAAGACAAAAGCAAAAAATCAAGTTTGACCTAATATACGTGGAGCTGACAAGCTGGGAGAAGCACATTCATACCTGCACAGATTCATCCAACACACTGCACAGCAGAGCAGACGCTCTTGGAGTGTATTTTTTGAAAAACGTGGGAAAAACGTTTGCATCTCAACAAACTAGATCACCAATAAATAGTCGATTTATTTCAGTAACTCAAACTTGTTACACACAGTGATTCTTACCTTTTGTTTTAATGATTACGGCGTTCAGCTAATAAAACCCCCCCAAGAAATTCAGTTTCCCAAAAAAAATTGTAATATTACGTCAAACCGACAACAACGTAGGGAAGACCGCAGACTGGATTGTTGTCTAGCAGAGAGACGCAAAAGCTCAGTACTAAAAACAAGCTGACTGTTCCAAACATATTAATGGAAAGTTTAGTGGAAGGGAAAAAAAAATGTCAGAAATACAAGGACATCTGAGGCTCGACAAGTCTACAAAGTAAAACCTCCAATTTTATTTGTGAGATTCATAAAGTAAGGAGCGCCTACAGGACAGAAACTGAGAGGAGTCGACCAAAGCCCTCTTCTCAGGTTAAATAAAAGTTTGGATTTCATTTAGGAATCAGGTTCCCAGAGTGATGAGAATCCAAGCTGCTTAAGGTCCAGTGGGACATTTCCAGAATCAGCAGCGATTTGGGAATCTACTGTCATCTGCTGGTGGTCGTCCATTTCTCCAAGTCTAAAGTCAGCACAGCTGTCTATTAGGAACCTTTAGAGCCCATCATGCTTCCCATTGAAAAGGTTGATTTCATTTACCAGCAGGACACGGTCATAAGCAATCTGTGGAGAGTTATTAAGAAGATGAGAAACACCAACGTAGGCGAGATGAGAGCTGCCAGACAGGCTGGCTGCCTCCGTGCTACTCTGCATCGATGCATGATTTTCAATAAGCAAACGTTCTGCAGTAAAAATCTGCTTTTTTGGTTCAACTTAATATTTTAATTTCCAGAGACTTCGGGGTTTTATTAGCTGTCAGCCTGAAGTATCAAAAGTGATATTTGATTTGATCAACATGGTAACGGAATCTACGCTGTCGGAGTTTCATTTTTGAAACTGAATTACTGAAATATGTTTTTTGATATTCTTATTTACCGCGATGCGCCTGTATGAACCGCCTTTTACAGAGAGTGTGTGGCTTTGTAGTGTCTCATAGGACAGTTTCTGATGGTTAAACACTACGGTAGGCAGAAGGTATCAGATAAATATAAAGTAGCTTGTTGATGTGTTGTTTTTTTTTGCGAGTGCGTTGGCTGTACTTTGAACATCCTTAAAGAAAAAACTAAAAGTTACTCACATAAGTAGAAACAGACAAGGCATGTAAAAACTGGACATAGAAATCTGAAGATATCACAAACATATTTCTATATCTCTACATTTCTGCTGTTGGCAGACGTCAGGTTGAGTTCTCTCTCTCTCTCTTTTTTTTGTTTTTTTTGTTTTGTTTTTGTTTTGTTTATATTATGTTCCCTCCCTTGGAAAATCCTCAGCTTGGATGCTTCAGTCTGTAAGATGAGATACCGAGATGTAACACCAGAGGGGGACATACGCTGCTGCAAGACTGCAGGGAGGGGTTTTGACACGTCCACACGCAAAAGACAATCTCTCTCTCTCACACACACACACATTCAAACATGCATCCTTCTTCATAAGAGTTCACGTTCAATGTCCGTTAAAAAATTAAATAAAAAAACAAACAAACAGGAACTTAAGGAAAAAAAAAATCAAATGTTCAGGATTCCTCACCCCCTTCTAAAAGCATACATTCATCTCGGGTCAAACAGACAAATAAGTGCACACACACACACACGCACACACTCGCTGATCGCAGGCAGCCGGTAAACGTTAAGTGATGAGCTGAGGGGAAGCTGTGTGCAGAACCTCGACTCCACGTTTCTAGAGCCAGTCACTCTTAAAATCTCTTCTTTAAAAAACCCCCAAAACAAATGTAAAACAACAGATATGGTCTCTTAGAGGGAATCTCTACAGTCCTCTCTGTTCGCTCTGAGGAAGCTTGAAGACTCTCCGTCCTCTGGTCTCTGGCAGAGGTAGTACCGTCCCATCCGTCCTCCTGAATCCCCTCCGGGGAAGTCTCTGTCCTCGTGCCCGAGTTGAATAAAACATGCCCGCTCGTCTGACCGCTCGCTCCGGGCTGCTGCGCGTGTGTGTGGGCGTGTACGTTTGGGAGTGGGCGGAGCGCGGTCAGAAGACCTCGGGTAGTGTGACGTTGCGCAGCAGCCACTGTTGGGAGCGTGAGTGTGTGCAGTCTCTGACACTGGGCACCTGGCTGTCCTCCTCGCTGGCCTTGTCCAGGCACTGGTTGCTGTTGACGTGGACCAGAGTCAGCTTCTGCACAGACAGAGGGCGGTAGACGAGCACATGAGATCCAGCTACAGAATGCATTTTTAAAATGAGGGGAGCAAACAATTATTTGACTTATGACTGATTGACGGTTAATGGTTTATTAGATTAAAGTTTGTTACAATCGATTAACTAATAACATTCGCTTAGACCTTCTTTTAGTATTGTAGTTTGGCTGCAGGTCATCCTCAACCGGAGCTATTGGTACAGAAATAAAGATGGCGGAGCCACTACCACAACGGGAAAGAGAAATGGTCCAGAGTGCAGCGTGGGATGCAAAACGACCTCTGTTTTGAAAAATGAATACTCAACAAACTCCTTAAAGTGAAACTAACCCTCAAATAAACTATGTTTTGTTGTTGAAACAGTTTATTTCAGGTTCCATCTTTATGGTTTTATGTAAATTTTTGTGCAATTATTTCAGTTCAGCATTATTTTTGCTTAAAAGTTGCAAATAAGCGCTTCTTTCGCTTTGTGTTTTTTCCCTTGATGGAAAAAAAACACGGTTTCTATTCATTCAGTCAGTATTTAATACAGCTGACAAAATGTTAAAATTTCATTCTGGTTTTTTTCTTTCTTCAATTCAGCGTATTAAGACGATCGACTCATTTGATACAAGGAAACGCTCAGGTTTTTAAGAAAACATTTAATCGCTAATCAATCTATAAGATCTAGCAACTGTAGATTGATTGTTTTCATTAATCAAAAACGTGAATCCACACAATTCAGTGCATAAATCTTAATCTGAATGTTGCACAGCATCTAGATTCCAGCCTCTCAGTCAAGTTGAGCAACGTGTCAGAAATCTCTCCCCGCTCACCACAGGATCGTATTCCCACAGCTGGTTGCCTTTAAGGTGATGACACTTGAGCATCATGACGGGTCCGTTCAGCTTGGAGACGTCTAAACACAAGTCATCTGTCCGGATCTCCTTGTTGGCTGTGTAGGAGAAAACCTGCAGGTCACACAAACACACCGGTGTTTTACGGAGCATTTTATTTTAAGCTCATAGGGTTAAATGTTAACGGGAAGCATCAGGGTTACTGTGACATCTTGCTAGCATCGGTCTGATTTTAGCTTTAGCCTCACTGATGTTTCGCTCCCTCTCGGTTCAGATCGTCCCGAAGAAGCTTCAGGCAGATCGGACTCAGTCCTGGACCTTCCAGGAGTTATTTCAGGTGACGGAAGAACAGTGGAATAACTCAAAGTACTGCTCTATAAAACACGCTGGTGTGACACTTTTAGTCACCAATAAAGCCTCGCAAAAGCCTTCATATCTGTCGAACTTGTTCACGTCAACAACCAGTAATAGCATCAGTCTGCTTTGCATTTGAAAGACCCCAAGCTTTGACGTCCCGCCTGATGTTGCTTCAATGTTTATAAATAATGTTCTTTCCTCATTATGCCGTCTATTTTATAAAAGGCACCAGTTCGTCCTGTTGAAAAACAGCCCCACAGCATGATACGGGCACCGCCTTACCTCACAGATGGGATGACGTTTCCAGGCTTTGCATCAGACCCTCCCGAGACATGAGATCCCAAAGACCTTCTCCAAAGATGAAAGTCTTTGTTCCTGCCAGCATTTGCAAACTGCAATCTATCTTTTTATGTTACTTTTGGTGTAATGGCTTCTGCCTCGAATTCCCTCTCAGTCCCTGTCGGTACAGGACATGTTTCACTGTGGATGAAGACACTGCCTCACCAGTTCCAGCAGCGTCTTTGGCTTTTCTTCTAGGATTGATTTGTACATTTTGGACCAAAACACGTTAATCTCTGGGACACAGAACCTATCTCTTCCTAAATTGAATGATGGTTGGACGTTCCCTCTTATGTTTATAGCTACGCACTGTAAGATTCTTTGGAAAGGTTAACGCAGCACCTTAAACTACCTTTAAGGGGCTGAACTGGACTTGTGAAGCTCCACAATTCTCTTTCTGATATCTTGGCTGATTGTTCCGACTTTTCTACGATGTTACACAAGGAAGTAGTATGTGTACAACATACAGCTATTAAATACATAAACTGATGTGCCTCCAATGTTTCAGTTAACCAATCAGAAGTTTCCAAAGACATGGCATCATCATCTAGGCTTTCCCTCATTGTTTAACGGGACAGTCATTATTCTATATGTAAACTTCTGATTTTTAAGACACTAAAAGACAAATCACGGACAAATTCTCCAATTATTGTGACATTTAGCAAAAAGAGATTATTTAAACGATTCTAACTAACCTACAACAACAGAAGTTTTGTCTGATTTAACGTCAGACAGTGAGAAAAAAAAATTATGTTTGTATCTTCCCTTTGGTGGCATGTAAACTTCTGGTTTCAACTGGATCTCACAGACAAACACAAAGTTCATTGTCATGAAGAGGAAGCGAAAGAACACGGAGTCAGTGTTCAACAGAACCACCCTTCACCACAATTACAGCTGCAAGATCTTCAGCCTGGTAATTATGTTGTTAATAATTGCTGAAAAATGTTTCTGGTTTCCACATTAAACTTTGTACACATTTATTTTCAGGACATTTAGTTTTTTTGTTTGTTTTTTTTTTTACTGCAGCAGGAACTGCTTACTCACCTGGTTGCCTCCCATGCCGTGGCAGTTGAAAATGCCAACCTTCTCATTTTCCTTGCGGGCCATGTTGTCCAGGCACTGGTTGGTCTCCACGTTACGGATCTGAGGTAAACCCACACAGATCAAAGTGAGGATCGCTTACTAAAGCAGTGTGGACAGTGGCGCAGTCTGCGTGTGCGTGTGTGTGTGAGTGTGTACGTCGGTGAGCGTACCTCTCCCAGCGAGTAATAGTGCCGGGGGATCTGGGAGTCAGGGTAGACGTTCTCCAAATACCAGCTGAAGGGTTTACACTGGAGCTTTTGTCTCAGAGCGGAGCGAGCTGAGATGTCACCGTAGTCCACCTTGGTCACACCTGGAGACGCAAACACAGACACCTCATGCATTAACGTGGAAAACTGCCTGAAGGCGATCATGACTGCTGAAATGTTACTTTGCATGAAAAGTTTTGCTTCTTTAACAAAAACACACGATGCGTTCCTAATAAATCTTGTCATCCAGGCACATCAGACTGTTAAAATACAGTCATGAGTTATGCTAACTAACATGACAGACTGAGCACACAATCCCCACAGTGGAACACGGTGGTGGCAGCATCATGCACCACATAGCTGAAGATGGATGTGGCTAAATACAGAGCTATACTGGAGGAAAAGCTGCAAAACACTTAAGACTGGACAATGGTCAAAAATATACACCTGAAGCTCCAATGAAATGGTTCATATCAAATCACATTCATGTGTTACGTAGTGGTCCAGTCAAAGCCCAGACCTAAATCCAGTTGAGAATCCAAAGAAAAGCTTTTAATTAGTATTCAACGATGCTCCCCATTAAATCTGACTGAGTTTGTGCGATTAGGCATAAAGAAATGACAAAAACCTCTGATTCCAGATGTGCAAACCTGGTAGAAACCTTCTCCTGAATACTTGCAGAAAAAGCAGGGTTGAAAAGAACTGAACTAGTCAGCAGATTAAAAATGCATGATGCACTTTGTCGATTTCACCGTCTTAATTTTTTTTAACCCAGATATTTCTTTTCTTCCCTTCATGTCACGTTTATGCACAATGTTGTGTTGTCACATAAAAACCCAATGAAACTCAAGTAGGTTTGTGGCTGTGACAAATGTGAATATGTTTATAAGTCACTGTGTTTTAACCAGTAACAGGCATTCAGCAAAAGTCCTGTGTGTTTAAGCAAGAAAGTAAGTAATAAAAATAATGAGAAACCTGATTACCATACTTTTTATGTTTAATGTCATGTTGAAAGCAACAACATTCAAACACCCGGTTTTCAGCGTTTCTGTTTTTCGTGACTTTATTTGGACAAGCGAGACTGACGGGAGTCCTGGAGCCTCTGGCGACGTGTAATCCATGAGGTCAGAGTTTTCTGTCTTTATTCTGTTCCATGTTTCCATGACGGCATGGATTAGTCTGACAGACCTGCCATGTTTGTGCAAGAAAACATGAGCAATACAAAAAGAAGTACAGAGGTGCGTTAGCAGAGAGCGTAAAAGCAGAGATGTAATAAAAAGCAGTTTATCTAGAGCACCTCGTACTGCCTCAAAATGACAGAGGAAGGCGTTCTTTATTAAGTTTTCTGAGCACTAATCTTTTGGCAAATGTCTGCTTTCCACTAAGGTGAGTGCAAGCAGTTCAGAAATCATGCCATGATGAAACTATGCAAATATCAGAACGACGTGGTGAGAATGCGATTCCCTTGAAGTGATTGGCTGCGTTCCTTCCTGCAGGTCTGTCCATCAGCCTGATGCAGACAGACAGACAGACAGACAGACAGACGGCTGGAGGAGCCGTAACTCCCGTCCGTCCCTCGGGATATCAGGACTGTCTTAACTTCAGCTCCTCTCTTCCACATTTCCCTCCTGTCTGGCTTGTTAAAATACTGATACATTAATAATCAGTAATAAAATATTAACAGTCCAATGAGCCTTTTCACTGCCGACTGTAAAACTGTCGGCTGACCGCGGGGAACAGCTTCCTGTGGTTCCCGGCAGCATTCCATGCCAGCTGACGCTGGAAATTCAACCTCGGGTTTGTTTCCCAGCCACCGTGCCAATCAGGAAGAGGAAATGTTTTTGTTTCTGTTTTGCATATGTGTGTTTGGACGTGTGTGTGTTTGGTAAGTTTTGAACCGAGTGCATTTAACAAACATGTCAAAAAGCAATCAAACACACACGTGTGTCGCTAGTTCTTATTTTAAAGAGGAGGCTGGCTTACCACAGATGGCATCGCGTAGATCAGAGCTAAAACCTGGAGAGTTACCACCCTGCTGGGCCGGTTCAAAGGTTTGAGCCAACGGCGGTGATGTAATGTTCTTCCTTTGCATTAACCGGAATTTTTTAGACATAAAACCCTGAAAACATCTCCTTAAAACACAAACTGAAATATATCTAAGAGCCTCTTAAGTAGAGGTGGGTAAGCAGTACAATACTGCCAACAATATTGTATTATTATCATTCTTCTAAAATATGTACTTTTCCATAAGAACAACCTATAACACAAAAAAGAATTTGTAAGTCATTAGGGAAATATTAAATATCTTCACAGCCTGTCGCTAAGGAACTGACTACATAATCTCTTGGTTGAATATTTTGAATTTATTATCTGGGTAGTATTAGTGACTGCGTCTGAGCAGAAGGATCAGCTTAAGGTCCTAATCACGCATTTCTGACCACATTTAGCTCCCAGTATCTGTACTGATCCTTCTGCTTTTGGATCTGTGTCATGTCCACCCAGCACTGCTGCTGGAACTGCTTGTTCCAACAGAGAACAACAAGTTGTTTTGCCAACCTCAATGTGGATTGAAACCATTTTAAAACAGAAATTGAAAACAATAACAAACCTAACAGTTCCTCTATTTCTCAAGGTCAGAGTTCGCATTTTTTCATATCAAAATTTCACACTTGCAGTCATTTTTTTATTCTCGTACTTTCTCAGGCCTCAATCCACTTTTAACAACATTTGTAAAGTATGTGAAGGAGTTCTGGACGACTACATAAGAATGTAATAAGAATCTCGGACAGGAAGGAATAATGGAAGGAAAAACAGATTCATGTACGGCTCGATAAAGCTGTTAGCTGTTAGGATTGGGAATTAAATGTGAAAATATTAATTTCTCCAAAGGTTTTTTTTTTTTTTTTTGGCCAAACATATCCCAAGCTGTAAAATCAAAGATCATAAAAACCCAGCAAGGAATACACAAACATGGCAGCAAGTTTACTCAGCTAACGCTTCTGGTGTTGGAGCCACAGAGAAGACGACAGATGCTGAAGGACTTCAAGGCTGTTTGGATTTTAATAACTTCTGTACAGGTTTCTGACTGAGACTAATGAGATAAATATTTCATTTTAAACGACTCAAATCAGAATCAGAGAGAAAAACATTTGATCAGGTCATATTGGCCACAACATATTGTACCATTACAGGACCAGTAGTATACTAGAACCATATTTTTTTTTGTCATAACCACCCCTCCCCCCCCCAAAAAAAAAAATGACAAAACATAGTTTTCTGCCATTTTACTTTTGGGCTGCCTCCCCATTTTCTGTGTGTGTGTGTTCAGGTAAATAGATCCTCTGTAGCATGAAATTACTTGCCGCCACACATCTTGCGCTGCTCGCCCACCCTCCCCGCCCCACCAACCGCCGCAGTATCACACCGTCACCGGGTTAATGGATTGATCGCACCTGCCACAGAGATTAACCTCCACACACCGGTTCCCGCGTGCATATCTTAATGAACACAGAGACACACGCAAAGCATGACTCACCAGGAGAAATGATGTAGAAGAAGTTCTTGAACTCATCCATCCAGACCTCTGCCAGGCGGCGGTTGTTCTTGTTGATGATCTGGCCCGTTCCTCCGGGGAACGTGTAGGGCGTTGCCTTTCTGAACACGTGGCCCACGTGAGAGCATGTGACGATCTCCAGAGTCCCTCCACACTGCCAGATCTGTGAGGGAAAGGTTTGCAAAACGCTGTAAGGCCACGTTCAGGCTTCAAGTTACGGTTATTTTAAGAATCAACTAATCTGTTGATTGTTCTGATGATTAATTGAATAAAAAAAAAGAAAGAAAGAAAAAAAAAAAAAAGACATGGCACATTCCACAGGTATTAACCATTAAAAATCCACAATATACAATATTATGAATACATTAAAAGATGTAATTAATTAAAAAAATTTATTCATTTTCTACAAACGAAAATACATTTTTTTTTGCCTAACATTAATGCAACATTTGAACTGTGTATAGATAAAAACATATTTACATAGAAATATCTTTTTATCTTAAGTGCAAAATGTATATACAGTACAGACCAAAAGTTTGGACACACCTTCTCATTGGATTCAATGAGAAAGTGTGTCCAAACTTTTGGTCTGTACTGTACGTCTTTGTACAGTTTAGGCTTAATTACTGCTCAGAATATGTTTCCTTTTTCACTAAATGGTATTTTTTCAGCCTGACACTCCAGTTAGCGATTAATCGATTACCAAATTAGTTGACAATTATGTCAGTAATCTGATGAATCGTTTCAGCCCTGAGCTACATGTGCCGACTGTTGAAACGTTGGGAGTCTCAGCCGTCTGGGCTCTAGCTGAGTCTGAGGTCCAGTCAGGACGACACCGTGGACCGTCCAGACGTCGTGCCAGAACACTGAAAAACGGGAGTCATGCTACTTGGCTGCGTTCGCTCACTCTGAAAGAGATTTCCAGGTTTTCTCCGCCCCAGATGTCCATGCCTGCGTCATACGTGCCGATCTCCTGAAAATAATCCCTGTCTATGGAGAACAAGCCGCCGGCCATGGTGGGAGTCCTGGAGAGAGGAATAAATTAAAGAGTGAGGCTGGTTCGTGTCACTTCATTCCCCACCAGCCTGTTTTCTAAAGGTCACTCAGTATCTACAGATCCCATCAGAGCTTTATATTTCAGCCCCTGCTCTTTACTGTCTTCCTGTTATTTTCCATTTGTCTTCTTTCTTCTGCTGCGGCCTCTGGTGTTGTGATGGCTGTGTCAATGTTTAATGGCCTCAGTTCTCTTCCCCTTCGCAACCCCGTAACACAATAGCTTCATTTTTTTTTCCACAGAAGAGGCCTGCTTTCTTCTTTCAGTTAACATCCTAAACTCAGTTGAAAAAAACTAAACAAAAAGAAAAAACAATACATCCCACAGAAATGAACCCCAACGAAATGGCTGGAAAAAAAAAAAAAAAGCTGGTAAAGAAAAAAATTAAAGAAGATTTTAATGTTAAAAGAGCAACTGTGGGAGTGTAAAGAGGTGAAGACAGTTTATTGAAGGGCTTCCATTCAACAAATAACACAAAGTTCTGCAAACTCTTCAGTGCAAAATTAAATCAGAGAGATTCAAACACACAACAGTAAAACAAACAACAGGCACTAAATTAAAGGGGAGCTCTGATCCTGAATAAAGCTGTTTATCCAAACAGAGTCTGTCACGTTCATAAAAGCGGCTTTTACAGCCCTCTGGTTATCAAAACACTGATGTCCACAAATGCTGGCAGCATAAAACGACCACAGAAACCCCAGACACAGACAGGCTTTGCAGTGTGAACTGAAATAGATTATTATTCTTGTCTGGAGGAGTCACAGCAGCATGATACTAACATTTCCTCTATTAAAAAACCTCAAAGTCAGTTTTCTTTTTCCTGCTGCTGTAAACAATTGTGACTTTAGTTGCTGAGATTTAGACTTTGATGACGCTCGTCACACTGCAGCAGCAAAAACAAAGGCTACAATTTTCTGTGGATTAGCTACCAGAAAGAAGATCCATTCAGGTTTTAAGGAACACATTCTGCATCATTACTGGTTTAGAAATACCACCCTTCTTCTTGCAGAATTGCTTTACTTCTGATTTATGACAAGGCTTTAACTAGGCCGCAGAAACAAACATATTTTTACTTTTGTGGTCGAAAGGTGTCGGTAATCCCGCATCCATTAGTGATCGGGTTTACAGAAACTACTCAACAGTAAAAGGTCAATATTCTAAAGCCACTGGTCAACAACTTGCTAGTTTTTCAACAAGAAAGTTTCCCACTGACGCCATTTGTGTTGCCACTGATGCCATTCATGATGCCATCTTCCAGCTGCATCGTGAGACCTGAGCTTATCTGAGCAGACGCAAACTACGGTACTTTAGATGTTCTGGGTCTTTTTGTGATCTTCTGGATGAATCGGACTCTCCTGGGAAGGTTCACTGTTCCATGGTTTTTCTATTTGTGGATAATTGTTCCTTTAGTGGTGTGGGAGTCTGTGACAATGTTACATTTTAAGAATTTACTGGAAGTTGAACAGATTACAGACAAGAATGTGATGCTTAAAAAAATAGTCACAAAACCTCAGAAATTCATAGTTTAACTGTTTGTTTAGTAACTTTTCAATGTTATGGGATCATATAGAAGCCATAAACCTTTTTCATAATCAAAGTGAGGCATTTCACAGTTTCATCAGTGGTATTTCTTTGGTTAGTGTTGTCTCACTTTAATGATAAAAAAACCAACTAAACAGTTTAAAGTATCAAAGCCTCACTGCTGTGTGACAGAATGGGGTTCGTCTCCTAATGTGAAATAATCTTCTCTGCCCTGACACCGCGACCCATTTTTCTGCATTTTAGGCCACTTACAATACACCCTTAGGAAAATTCTGCTAAGCAGAACGGTGGAAAACAAGCAAAAACAAGGGCACTGCAAGTTACATAAGATATATTATCTGAGTGACCTTGAAAAGTGGCGTCGAGCAAGCTTAGAAACAAGAGCAGGAAGCGCAGATGACAGACAGCAAGAAATAAACTCTTGATTTCTGCTTCAAGGTCTAAAGCGTGAGAGGCAAAGCAACAGGAATAATGAAGCGACACAGAGTTCAGCTGCAAAACAAAGTTCAGCGCGTTCATTCAGCGCTGCTGCCCTGAAAGCATCTCATGATTAAGCATGTCCAATTGATTTGTTACATACAACTGCTTCACACAACTGTGAATGCCTATCAGCAACATTAAAGCTTATAGGGTGTGTTACTCCAAATAGCTGATGAATGGAGCGCGAGAAGGATTCAAAGTGTCTGACTATTTTATTTGGTCTCTTAGGGAAAATCTTTTCACACACGATTCAGCAGAGGGGTCAGACTCAGCTGCACAGAAGCACAACAAACAGCCTGATTTCCAGTAGTGAAAATCTACTGGAGGAGCTGCGGCGTGTACGGCTCCCACACCTGACAGGTAGCGTGCGGTCTCCTTTGCGGCGGTCCATCTCCCTCTGGGGAACGGGGTACCAGCGGAAGTTGAGCTTCCAGTTGAAGCCTCCGTATGTCATGTCGGACCCCGCCATGTACTCGAACGTATCGTCGCTGATGACGTCGATGATGGGGCACACAACTGTTTTCCTGGAGGAGCAATCAGACAAACAAAACAGGTCGACGTTCAAACACACGACACACACAGAGAGAACGGAGCACAGCTGGCAAATAGATGCAAAATGCTACTATTTGCTTTTCAACTACTGAACCAAATGCAAGCAAAACTAAACTCGGATAACGGGATTTCTAAATGCTAAGTAAACGTTAGATGTCTGTAGATGTTTGTGAGTTCATGGCAAGCCGTAAACAAGGGTTTAAAACTGCAGACAACGGTGAACTAAACACAAGGACAAGCCCCCTGCAGGCTCAGCAGCAGCAGCTTACAGATTCTTTATAACACTCGGTGCCAGTGTCCATGCGTCTGTTGTAATTTGGCCTTACTTGTCCTGCTTGATGCGGGCCAGCAGAGGCTCTAGCCACCCTGTGGTGCACTCACAATGAGCATCCAGGAAGGTGATGACCTGGCAACCCAGCAGAAAAAACATGAGACAGTCATCAGATGCAGGTCACAGGAAAACTAAAATCATATACACCATCTTGAAAAAACAGACATTGTTCTTAAACTTTGCCATGTTTTGTCATGCTAAAGCCACAAAGGATTCATTTCAACTGCCTGTTATGTGTATCCACGTGGGGTTGATAGGTGCACCAAATTGGGAAGTAAAAGTAAAATGATAAGTGGTTTTTAAAATTTTGTACCGGTAAGATAAATCCCAAAAGTGATGTTGCTTTTGTATTCAGCCCCTCTGAGAACCACCATTACAGAACCACCATTTGTACTTTGACTGGACCATTCCAGTGCTATGATTTAGATAATTTCACTGTACATCAGGGTCTGTGTTTATGTTCATTGTCTTACTAAAAGAGGAACATCTGCCCCAACCTCTACTAGCTGTTCTTATGGGGTTTCTTCATCAATAATCTTTGTTTCTTGTCACTCAAACAAAAAGATCAGATTTGTGGAGTAAACATTCTGTCCCACCTGAGCTGTGGATCTCTGCACATTCTCCAGAGTTACCATAGTCCTCTGTGCCACTTCAGAGATAAAAGTATCGCTTACTAGGCCTGTCAATTTTAGTTGATAATTATGTCCTGCTATGCTTCAAGTTGAAAAGATAAAACGGTGCTTTTTATAACTTATCTCTGGATTAAAAGTCTCCAAAACTTTCTCCCTGATGTGTCTTCTGTGCTTTTTGCTCTTCGTCAAGTAGTTTGTTTCCTAAGAGACCTTTGATGTTGTAACAGAACAGTTTTTGAATAAAATAAAAATGCATGGCTTCACATTTTACTTGTCAAAAATGTAAAAAATGTTGTATGCTTTTTCCTTCCTAATTAACACACTGCAACGTGTTGGTCAATCATATAAAACCCGCAATAAATCACGTGGAAGTTTGTAGTTACAGCATGACACAACATGGAGCAACAGGTGACCAGACGTGCACACACACCTGGCCGGTAGAGATGGAAGCTCCTTTGAGGCGAGCGCGGATGAGTCCGGACCGCTGCTCCATCCTCACCACTCTGACAGGCACTTCTAACTTTCTGACATACTGCTCCAGCGGCCGTTTCAGGAAATCTAACACAAACACACCGAATACAGAAATATGCAAACATAAAACAAACTCCTAAGCATTTGGATTACAAGCTGAGCTCTTTGTGGCACCAGAGATCAAAGGAAACTATGTGATTATGTCATGTGCTGCCGGTGTGTGTGCCTTGGCATGGATGTCTGCATCCCTTCTACCTGCACAAACACTCCCCCCTTGTTCCACAACATCCAACTCGAGGTCTCAGAAGGTGCATCGTTGCTATGGTTGCAGCTGGGGTTGGGGGGGGAATGGTGGGTTATAACAGTGTAATCCCTGCGGCTGGCAAATTAAAGACCTAATCTCCCCCAAACAGGGATTACCAGCATGGCCCAGTGAGGGTTGGCACACACAGTCCTACGCAGACATGTAAATGTTGACTAGTTGCACCAACACACACTACAAAAAACATTTACAGTAATGCTAAATAAAAACAGGCTAAGCCTGAAACAGGAGACACTGTAGGAATTATCTGCAGTGTGTGTGTGAGTTTACCTCTCTCGCTGGCATCGTCCACCAGGACAATCTCCTCCAGCAGTGTGTGTGGAGACCGATCAATAACCGAGTGGACGGTTCGCAGCAGTGTACTCCAAGCCTCATTGTGAAATACGATCACCACGCTGGTGCGAGGAAGATTATCAGGGTATAGCTTGTTCTTGCACCTTTGAAGGGTGAATTAAACAGGAGAGAATTTGTAAATCAACTAAACTGTTTTTACTGCGGCAATAATTATCAGGTACTTCAGAGATTTGAACAGAAAAACTGGTCAGGAGAACTTCAACAATCCAGCCTCTGTTTACTTCTACGAGAGCAGAAATGAAAGATGGTCTGCACCACAGATCAGCTAACTCGTATGAAGACATCATTAAACCAATCAGAGCGTCATCAGGTCCTGACCCTGTTGAAAGTTTATTCCTATCAACGAAAACTAGAGATGAATAATGAGGTAGAAGCTAAACAGATATTTCCAAACACCAGAAAGCGATGCAGGACAGATTGCAAGTCTGCAGGATGGAAGTTGATTAATGTTCCTAATTAGATCTCAAGTCATTATCATCGCAGAGTGAAGCTCACAGTTCTCCTTCTATGAGAGAGAAAATAATGAAATACTTACGAGAGAACAAGAAACAGATCAAACTGAGGGAAAAAACTAATCTGGGAAAGTTTCAGTCCGAAGGTTACATCCACCTATCATGAGGACGAAAGTCCTTATTAGCAGAATATTAATAGCAAAGTGGAATGATTACCGTACACTACAAAGATGATTAATACATTTTAGTAGCTGTGGCTAATATATAGCTTAGCACCATCAGTGTGCTACGTTAATGGTGCTATATTCAGTGAATCCTCCAGACTTGATAAAGCGCTGCACAACCACAGGCTATTTACATGTCTGAATTTATTTGAATATTGTCTCTCACACAGGGTTTGATTTTAATATAGAGGGTCAAACATGTACACATACCCTAACACATACCTAATTAACAATCACTTAGAAAGTTAAGAACACACTTCCTGTAGCCAAAACAGGCTTAATTCTGTTTTTCGTTTTTGACCTCTTGTCTTGGCACAATTTGAAGTTTGTTGTTTGGCTTTCTGGAGCAAACTTCCAGAAAACTGCAAAACATTGAGTTCATTTAAATCAAGGGCGTTTAGAGTTCTCCTTGATTCATATCAACTGGAATATAGATCAATATATTTGATGGGTATTTGCTTGATAATTTTTGATGATGGCTTTGAGAGAATGTTTATTAATGTTTCATAATTGGTTACTGTAGCATGTTTCTATGGTGTAAAGCACTTTGAACTGCCTTGTTGCTGAAACGTGCTACACAAATAAACTTGAGCTGACTTATGCATCGTAACTGGATTTTAAATAAATTTGAATCGAGTGCTTTAGGAAGGTTTATTGTTACCCCGTCTCATCCAGTTTTGATTTGTGTTTACAGATAATTGCTGAATGGAAAAAACCAAACTGAGGCCAAGCATTGACCGCCTAAGCCAGGGGTCTTCAACCTGCGGCTCTGGAGCCACAAATGGCCCTTAATATCTTGGGCTAAAGTTCCAACTTAAAACAAATGCAAGTTTTAGCACTTTGCTTAAATCTATTTTCTTAAAGTCGTGAACTTGTGCTTTATGGCTTTGACCATAAAAATCAACATCGCTTAGAAGATGATATCTAGATCAAATCTATCCTCTTGTTGCAAAAGTTTTGTTTTTGTTTATTTTAAAACCTTGAAACATAAATAAAATGGTGGATCTTTAAAATAACACATTATCCTGTTGTACTTATTTGTCAAATTTACGTTTTAAAAAAGCTTTACATTTGCTGCTCTAGATGAGTTGCACTTATCTTGACTGATAAGTGCACTGAAGGGAAGAAATGTTAGTTGAGTTTGCAGACCACAGACCTAACCTCACGCTGTCACGCTTGGATAAAAGTAAACTCTTCTGTCACTGACATTATCAAGAATTTGCTAGTCAAGAATTATCTTGTGGAGAAAAGTTGCATGATCCAAGGAGCAGACTGAATTATTCGGCCATAGCAGCAAAAAGTACATTTGAATTATTTCAATCTAATATTCTTGCTCATAATTAGTGAATGAAAACCCTTATATCTATAGAAATATCTATTTACAGATATTGTCAGTGTTTTGAAACCAAACACTGACATTAGTCTGAAGTCTCCATAAAATAACTGAGTGATGGTCCTTTGGTTGCTCCTGTTTCGGTGTTTCCTGAAGGGAGGGCTAACTTCCTGCAACAGCACTGCCTACTTTTTGTTTTGATCAAAAAAATAAATAAATAAAAATATTAATAAATACACTAGGGGCGACTGGATTTCACCGACAACAAAAAATATATTTACCCTTAACCCTGGGATTTTATATTGGTTCTTATCAGAAGTGTTGCTATGCTGTTTAGAGTAGCTCCAAACCAGGCAACATGCACCAATAAATAACGATGTCATTAATGTGCATAAGCCTCATTGTCTGAATTCATTTGTTTATAAAAAAAAAAAACTTGGTGAATACAAAAACATCTAATTAGTATCAACTGTTTATAATGCTGACCCTCTTCCTCACTTTAATCCTTTGCCTGTTTTACATCCTCTCTCCAGTGGACATGGTATGTCAACAATGAATTTCAGCATAATAATTTTTCTAATCACACTCGACCACATTTCTGGGAATATTTAAAGAGTTTTAACGTTAATTCTAAATTTTGAGTCAGTAACATTAGACTGCTAGATATTAACATCCGAACATTGCTTGGAGGTTTTGCCCCATCAGTTATTCTGACCCTGCTAGCAAACGTGCTTTAATTCAGTCAATAATACTCTGCAAAAAGTCAGCAGTGTAGTGATGGGATCCATTAAAAGACAGAAAGAGAAGAATGAAATTAGAATATATTTTATGAAGACGAAAAGGGTCAAAAGTCCAGGACTGTCAACAACCCTCATTGCTTCAGATCAAATATGTTGCATGTTGTTTGCAGAGAACATGGGATTGACATATTTTGAACAGGATTTCTAGTAAGTTGAACTTGGGTTTTATACAAATTTTTTTCTTCTAAAAGTTAGAAACTAAATATAATAACATGCGTTATATTTAAAAAAAAAAAGCTGAACTGGATTCTACTTGTACTTGAAAATCTTTAAAAGTGGTTCTATTACACGAAGTTTATTAAAATTCAGTTCTACCAGAGGACAAGCAAAGGCATCTGAGAAACACAGTTCGGGTCTCAGTTGTCTCAGCAACAGGAGCGCAGTGACGGAGGCACAAAACCCAGGTGAAATTCTTGCTTTTCCTTGATATGCTGAATTCAGTCAAATTTAGCAGCCCTCCCCCCACATCCTCTTCATCAAACATCGAGATGTAGAGATGCATTGTTTTCAAATGATCTCCATTTACCAGCAACTTTACCAAACCACAGTGCATTGACAATGCTTCAATGATAACCATTGCTTATGGTAAACAAGAAGGGTAAAAAAAACAACAAAGAAAAACAGAAGTCATGCTAAAACAGAAGTTATGCTAGCAAGTTTAACATACCTTCTGTTTTAGCATAAATTCTGTTGTGGATTTTTCATTTTATTGACCTTTCTAGGACATCATACAATCAAATAGGTTACACAAACTGCTGGGTCCTGCAGAGGAAGGAGGGAGAGCTGAAAATACCGCTATAGAATATGGAAAAATCAAGTGATGAAAATATCATTAATGTTATAATAATGATATCAGTTGCAATAAATCCATATTTTCCTCTCACCTCCTTTTAATGCCACCATTTGCCTCTATGACCTTTAGCATCGATGTCATCTCCTTAGACTTGACACTTGGAATATAACACCCAACATATATTGCATTTCAGACAGTCGTTTGAGATATGAAGACTGCACACACTGATATTGTTCTAACAATAAACTTGGGACACATTGTGCATCCACAGCTGAAAGGGTCATCGGCGCGTTTCTATCCTCCATCCCTGAATGGAGGAACGATGCCTTCTCTCTCATATGCACCCGTCTATATGTTACTTTGTCAAATCTCTATACGCAGCTCATTCATCAGCAGACGGCAGAAGTGATACCACCCCAGTGACTTCCATCCACTGACAAATTCAGCTCTTTCAACAGCCAAATGGAATATGATCTCCCTTCCTCCATCTTCATAACTCCCCCCTCCTCCTTGTGATCATCCTGGGCGCTGAAGTGCTTCCTCTGCCTGTGCTGCTGATTATGACAGAAGGAATGTAACAGCAACAGAGAGGAGGTCAAGAGTGTACTTATTCTGCAGCTGCCTCAGGAGAATGTTAAATAAGACAAAAAATTCTCAGACGTTGCTGCGCGTGAGTGTGTGCACCCTAATATTCTCCATAGGACAGAGGCTGATGAGTGTAGTAGATGATTCATAGGAAAAACAGAGAGTGTTGGGGCCTTTCAGCCTTCCTCCAGCGAATAAAGATGTTTTTTGTTTGCATGTTTCTTTCACACACGAGGCCCACTCATTTATTACAGTTTTATTTGTGAACCGGCAAAAAGGTGACATAACATGCTGAGGATTTGAAACAACAAATCCTTGCTGGGCGTGATGCACATCCGAACAGGCAGGGTGACAGAAAATTGGCTGCTGAGAAGCAGGGTAGTGTTGTTCCTCAAACCAGAGGATTGTGGGAATATTTGGGATGGGCGTGCAAACTGGTTTTAATTAGGAAGGATTCCTCTTTCTCCGTTCCACACAGAAAAACCCCAATACGTCCATGGCTGCATAATCAACGACACTGAAATCAGCCGCTGCGTGAAAAAAAATGGGAAAGTTCTCCAAAAGGTGTGGTCATGGAAAGTGTTTTTCCTAAACTGGAGATCCACCCAGACATCGAGATGGACTGGGCTCTGTAAAATGCTCATTTTAACATTTGACTGGCGTTAATGTGAAGCTTCTTCATTGCGATGGTTTAATTTCCACTTATTTTCAGTAAACAAGCCGATCCACAAGGGTACACAAATACACCCACACACACATACATACATAAATAATAAGCACAAATATATGCATGCTTATACACAGTTAGGTGCACATTCCTTCTCTTGATATTGACTCCGTCTTATCTCCTAATTGGAAAAGTAGATAGACGAAAGGAAAGGAGAGTGGAAACACACCTGGTAATCAACTCTCACTCAGACTGAAACCCATTTCATGGATCAATGTCCTCTGTCTTTCCTGTCTGCTGTGGTATGCACATGCCTCTGCCTGACAGTCATATATATGTCTCTCTCTCTCTCTATATATATATCACTCTGCAAAGCCCAATTACTGACCTATGTATGTTCCTCTGCGCAATCAAAAAGAGATTGAAGGGAAAAGGAGAGCCGAGTCGTATCCGACTGCCAGAGCCAAGCGTGACATTTCTTTCATGACTCTGGCTGCTACTCTGCTGAATCTCCCCTTCCGAAAGACAGACTAACTTACGGCAAACAAGAACTAATGCAAAGTTTGCACATGTAACTATATGTATGGACTTCAGTATTATACTAGTTTCCCTGGAAATTAATTATCATTATGTCATTCATCTGGTAATAAGGCATTTCCCTTTCAAGCCATGCAGACAAAACCTTCAAGTTCACTGGGGAACCTGTGGAGGACAAAGTGTTGCTGCACTTCTGTGGGATGTTTTGTAGCAACAACACACAAGTCCAGACTTCCCTCTCTTGGTATCTCATCTGGTTTTAATATCTTCATTTTTGTGCACGCTCCAATTTCTACCTGATTGTTGCTTCAGGCGTTTTAATCCAACGACAACAGCTTAAAACCGACCCGGTGCCATTAACAGTATAAAGTCAAGAGGCAGCAAAATGACAATATTAGACCAAAGAGTGTGAACTGATGCAAAAAACTTGACAAATAAAATGTAACTGCGTGTAAAATACAAAATTATGTGGAATCAATGTGCGTCTTAATAGGTCAGGGTTATCTGTGACTGTCCAGGTGTTTATTATTTTTTTTTGTTTCTTTTTTACAGTGATCTTCACAGTGAACGTGACATCATATCAGCTGCTACAGCTTCCTGTTTGTCTGATGCGACCTGCTCAGCAGAGGCTCAGCTCTCAGTCAAACTGTTTCACATAAGCAGATGTACCGCAGACTCCAGCAGCATCTGCCGAGTCAAACAGTTGCTACAAAATAAATGATAAAGCGGCTCATGTCTTGGATGCCATTATTAGAACATTAGAAAATATTAAGCTCATATCTTGCTCAGTTAGTATTTAACTGAGGGAATACTTTACCTAAATGTGATCACTGTCAACGATGTGTTCGACAAAATATCTAAGTTAACGTACCATACAGATGAACCAGATGAACAGAACAGATATTTGCTGACAAAGCCCTTTGGAAAAGTTGTTAGTGAAAGAAGAAGTAGCTATTTTCAGTATATGTGACGTGGAAGAACTGAGATGTACAAACTTAAAATCTAAAGAAAACTTTAAACAGCTGATAACAGGAAGACAAAAGATACGTCTCAGATTTGGAAATGACCTTCAACTTCAGCCAATCCCAAGGTTAAGTTAAGGGTAATCATAGTAATCTGTTAAAACGAGAAGTTAGTCAAACATTTAAACTCTAATCTGCTTGGTTTTTGCTTTGAAATGATATATTTTACAGTAACTGCTCCATAATGCACAGAGCTTGACATTGTCTTTGTTTTTTATATGCATAATTACTGACGGCTTACATCAGACAGGCTGGAAAAATACAGCTTGAATCAAAATGTAAGAATTTAAGAGCAGATTGTGAGCAACATATGTGCTGCTGGAGTCTGTTTCTAATATGTTCAAAAGGACTGAGCAGTGAAAGCACACAATTACCAAGTTTCATTACTTTTAAACCTGACAAATCATGTCTTTATTACCATAGTAATATTTATTAACCTGGTTCCCATCACATTTCATAATCGACTCAGTGGTTTGTGTGAGTTCCTTTTAGTTTTTGCAATGTAACTTTGGGCACTGATAACAACTTCCAGTGAAACACCACCACATGTGACCCGTTTCTGAAAGCCAGCTTACCCCTCCAGACGAACATCAGGCAGTGAGCGGTTGAGCGCGATCATCTCAGAAGCCATGAGGTTGAACTGGTTGATCTTAAACATTTCCTTCATTTTCTCCTGGTTCTCTTTAGGGATCACCACCGGCTTCCCGCCTTCACCAGGCCCGTCCCGCGGTCTGGACAGGCCGTCTACGATTTGCACGCAAACAGATTGCTTTCAGAAATACTGTTATATAAAGCAGACCGCCAAAGAGTAAATGTGGATTTGAACACTTACCATCTCTCCCAGGCAGTCCTCTCTCTTTTTTGTCGTCGCACTTGTTGCACTCGCTGAAGTAGAGCAGAATGAACATGTCCAGCATCACCCAAACCAGAGAGGTGGCTAAAACCACCTTACAGTAGGCAAACCTTCGCATCCTAAAAATAAAAGGACAAAGAATTAAAAAACATGGCAGGCAAAAAGATTTATTTTACGTAAGCCACATTTTCTGTTTATGCCTGCTCTTTAAATTTAACTTGCAAAAAAATTGATATCTCTCACAATTACTGAGTCGATTCAAACATCCTTTACAGGGTTGTTGTTTATTGTGAAAGCGATGGAGCGGTGGAGCAGAAACGGAAGCAGGAATGTATCCATCTGCATAAATCTCACTTCCTCTGCAGAGAATTGTTGAGAATCCAAAGTATGGAGGTGGACTTATGGTGCACGCCTTCATAAATCCAACAATAAAAAGTCAGCAACGGCCAAATAAAAAAACAATCCCAACAACCAATTCTATAAAAGATAGACATAAAAAACATGGCAAGCCAAATAGGGCGTGCAGACCTGGGCTGACTTCTACACAACTGTGAGAACGTTTACATATCAGCCGGCACTTCGGGTTTAAATAGTCATTACTAATCTTCTAACACTCTGCACTGAGCGCAGCTCTGATTATTACAGTACTATAATGTTTACTGTGAGTCGTATTTCTCTCTGAGCTCGCAGTCAGGGCACGGTGGGGAGGATCGGCGTTTCTTATAGCGAGGTTGCTGGGAATATTACAGAGTGCTTTGATTACTGGAAGGTAAATATAAATCCTAAGGCGTACGTACGTGATTGTGTACTGATGAGGAGTGATTTTTAAGACATATACAGTCTATTTACACACGCAAAAAAAACCTTGAATTCTTAGAAAGTTAACTTAAATACAAGCTTGAATTGTTGATCAGCATCCTTTTAGATTTTAATGTGAATAAAATAACCTTTTTCTACTTCCTGGATGGCAAATGTGTTTTGGTTCAAAGTTCAGAGCTGGCTGTAATCTATTTATTCCCAATTTATTCTGAAAACCTCATTGGCTCCAAAAAGAACGCATTCCTGACAGTACACTCTATCAGAAACTCGGGTTTTCTGACCGTCCATGAAACGCAACTTCTCAGCCATTTTGCTGTCAAAGAAAGAA